>NC_137471.1:106930937-107396897 GCF_964235325.1 Thermobia domestica
TTCTGGCATCGAAATATATATACAGGGTGCAGCAAAATTAACCGTTGCTGAAGACAAGATAATATTTCGTTTTCAGGAAAATATAAACGTTTTCTATAATTAGGGTATTTTCTCTTTGTGTTACGTAAAAATACACATATTTTAACTTCGGGTGTCATATGCAAGCAACATAGTGGTGTGTCAGGGAAGGGGTGTGCAGTGAAATATGCGTTATTTTGAAAAAAAAAAAAAAAAAGTTGTACCAAAAATGGTAAAGAATAAGGTACTTGATATCAACCATAGGGATTCCGGTTTGGGGTGTCTATGAAAGATGTCCCTGCACTGCAGTTTGAGCTGAATTTGGTGAAAATATGTTAAATAATTATGAAAATAGATACCAAAACAGATTATAATACACAACAATTCGTAACAATTCAATATGTAAGTATTGACATATGATATATTGTCAGAAGGTTGCCAACCAACAGTTTTACGTGAAATAAGAAAATTATAAGAAAAGTGAATAACTGAGTGGTAATTGGAATCAATTTTTGACAGAAGGTGTGCGTCACGTGTTTTCGTCGAAAACGTAAGGGTTAAAGTCGTTCGTGTGGGATATATCTTACCTCCTTCATCATTTTATAATTTTTCTGCTAATTTGTGCCTTTCGTATCTATCCTGATGTGTAGAATGTGAAAACAGCATATTTTGTTCTGACATCGAAATATATATACAGGGTGCAGCAAAATTAACCGTT
Organism: Thermobia domestica; assembly: GCF_964235325.1. Classification (NCBI taxonomy): domain Eukaryota; kingdom Metazoa; phylum Arthropoda; class Insecta; order Zygentoma; family Lepismatidae; genus Thermobia; species Thermobia domestica. The sequence goes on from NC_137471.1 coordinate 106,931,674, forward strand.
GCAGAAGACAAGATAATATTTCGTTTTCAGGAAAATATAAACGTTTTCTATAATTAGCGTATTTTCTCTTTGTGTTACGTAAAAAAAAAAACATATTTGAACTTCGGGTGTCATATGCAAGCAACATAGTGGTGTGTCAGGGAAGGGGTGGCAGTGAAATATGCGTTATTTTGAAAAAAACACAAAAGTAGTACCAAAAATGGTAGAGAATAAGGTACTTGATATCAACCATAGGGATCCCGGTTTGGGATCTCTATGAAAGATGTGCCTGCCCTGCAATTTGAGCTTTATTTCTTTAAAATATGTTAAATAGTTCGGAAGATATAGACCAAAACAGATTATAATACGCAACAATTAGTAACAATTCAATATGTACATATTGACATATGATATATTGTCAGAAGGTTGCCAACCAACAGTTTTACGTGAAATAAGAAAATTATAAGAAAAGTGAATAACTCAGTGGTAATTCGAATCAATTTTTGACAGAAGGTGTGCGTCACGTGATCTCATCGAAAAGGTAAGGGTTAAAGTCGTTCATGTAGAATATATCTTACTACTTTCATCATTTTATAATTTTTCTGCTAATTTGTGCCTTTCGTGTCTATCCTGATGTGTAGAATGTGAAAACAGCATATTTTGTTCTGACATCGAAATATATATACAGGGTGCAGCAAAATTAACCGTTGCTGAAGACAAGATAATATTTCGTTTTCAGGAAAATATAAACGTTTTCTATAATTAGGGTATTTTCTCTTTGTGTTACGTAAAAATACACATATTTTAACTTCGGGTGTCATATGCAAGCAACATAGTGGTGTGTCAGGGAAGGGGTGTGCAGTGAAATATGCGTTATTTTGAAAAAAAAAAAGTTGTACCAAAAATGGTAAAGAATAAGGTACTTGATATCAACCATTGAGATTCCGGTTTGGGGTGTCTATGAAAGATGTCCCTGCACTGCAGTTTGAGCTGAATTTGGTAAAAATATGTTAAATAGTTATGAAGATAGATACCAAAACAGATTATAATACACAACAATTCGTAACAATTCAATATGTTACTATTGACATATGATATATTGTCAGAAGGTTGCCAACCAATAGTTTTACGTGAAATAAGAAATATAAAAAAAGTGAATAACTCAGTGGTAATTGGAATCAATTTTTCACAGAAGGTGTGCGTCACGTGATCTCATCGAAAAGGTAAAGATTAAAATCGGTCATGTAGGATATATCTTACTACCTTCATCATTTTATAATTTTTCTGCTAATTTGTGCCTTTCGTATCTATCCTGATGTGTAGAATGTGAAAACAGCATATTTTGTTCTGACATCGAATATATATACAGGGTGCAGCAAAATTAACCGTTGCAGAAGACAAGATAATATTTCGTGTACAGGAAAATATAAACGTTTTCTATAATTAGGGTATTTTCTCTTTGTGTTACGTAAAAATACACATATTTGAACTTCGGATGTCATATGCAAGCAACATAGTGGTGTTTCAGGGAAGGGGTGTGCAGTGAAATATGCGTTATTTTGATAAAAACACAAAAGTAGTACCAAAAATGGTAAAGAATAAGGTACTTGATATCAACCATAGGGATCCCGGTTTGGTATCTCTATGAAAGATGTGCCTGCACTGCAGTTTGAGCTTTATCTCGTGAAAATATGTTAAATAGTTCGGAAGATATAGATCAAAACAGATTATAATACACAACAATTCGTAACAATTCAATATGTACATATTGACATATGATATATTGTCAGAAGGTTGCTAACCGACAGTTTTACGTGAAATAAAAAATATATAAGAAAAGTGAATAACTCAGTGGTAATTGGAATCAATTTTTGAAAGAAGGTGCGCGTCATGTGATCTCATTGAAAAGGTAAGGGTTAAAGTCCTTCATGTATTATATATCTTGCTTACTTCATCATTTTATAATTTTTCTGCTAATTTGTGACTTTCGTATCTATCCTGATGTGTTGAATATGAAAACAGCATATTTTGTTCTGACATCGAAATATATATACAGGGTGCAGCAAAATTTACCGTTGCAGAAGACAAGATAATATTTCGTTTTCAGGAAAATATAAACGTTTTCTATAATTAGGGTATTTTCTCTTTGTGTTACGTAAAAATACACATATTTGAACTTCGGGTGTCATATGCAAGCAACATAGTGGTGTGTCAGGGAAGGGGTTTGCAGTGAAATATGCGTTATTTTGAAAAAAACACAAAAGTAGTACCAAAAATTGTAAAAAATAAGGTACTTGATATCAACCTTAGGGATGCCGGTTTGGGATCTCTATGAAAGATGTGCCTGCTCTGCAGTTTGAGCTTTATTTCGTGAAAATATGTTAAAAAGTTCGGAAGATATAGACCAAAACAGATTATAATACACAACAATTCGTAACAATTCAATATGTAAGTATTGACATATGATATATTTTCAGAAGGTTGCCAACCAACAGTTTTACGTGAAATAAGAAAATTATAAGAAAAGTGAATAACTCAGTGGTAATTCGAATCAATTTTTGACAGAAGGTGTGCGTCACGTGATCTCATCGAAAAGGTAAGTGTTAAAGTCGTTCATGTAGAATATATCTTACTACCTTCATCATTTTTTTAATTTTTCTGCTAATTTGTGCCTTTCGTGTCTATCCTGATGTGTAGAATGTGAAAACAGCATATTTTGTTCTGACATCGAAATATATATACAGGGTGCAGCAAAATTAACCGTTCCTGAAGACAAGATAATATTTCGTTTTCAGGAAAATATAAACGTTTTCTATAATTAGGGTATTTTCTCTTTGTGTTACGTAAAAATACACATATTTTAACTTCGGGTGTCATATGCAAGCAACATAGTGGTGTGTCAGGGAAGGGGTTTGCAGTGAAATATGCGTTATTTTGAAAAAACACAAAAGTAGTACCAAAAATGGTAAAGAATAAGGTACTTGATATCAACCATAGGGATCCCGGTTTGGGATCTCTATGAAAGATATGCCTGCACTGCAGTTTGAGCTTTATCTCGTGAAAATATGTTAAATCGTTCGGAAGATATAGATCAAAAAAGATTATAATACACAACAATTCGTAACAATTCAATATGTACATATTGACATATGATATATTGTCAGAAGGTTGCTAACCGACAGTTTTACGTGAAATAAAAAAATATATAAGAAAAGTGAATAACTCAGTGGTAATTGGAATCAATTTTTGAAAGAAGGTGCGTGTCATGTGATCTCATTGAAAAGGTAAGGGTTAAAGTCCTTCATGTATTATATATCTTGCTTACTTCATCATTTTATAATTTTTCTGCTAATTTGTGACTTTCGTATCTATCCTGATGAACATCCCACATGAACGACTTTAACCCTTAGGTTTTCGATGAGATCACGTGACGCACACCTTCTGTCAAAAATTGATTCGAATTACCACTGAGTTATTCACTTTTCTTATAATTTTCTTATTTCACGTAAAACTGTTGGTTGGCAACCTTCTGACAATATATCATATGTCAATATGTACATATTGAATTGTTACGAATTGTTGTGTATTATAATCTGTTTTGGTCTATATCTTCCGAACTATTTAACATATTTTCACGAAATAAAGCTCAAACTGCAGAGCAGGCACATCTTTCATAGAGATCCCGAACCGGCATCCCTAAGGTTGATATCAAGTACCTTATTTTTTACAATTTTTGGTACTACTTTTGTGTTTTTTTCAAAATAACGCATATTTCACTGCAAACCCCTTCCCTGACACACCACTATGTTGATTGCATATGACACCCGAAGTTCAAATATGTGTTTTTTTACGAAACACAAAGAGAAAATAACCTAATTATAGAAAACGTTTATATTTTCCTGAAAACGAAACATTATCTTGTCTTCTGCAACGGTTAATTTTGCTGCACCCTGTATATATATTTCGATGTCAGAACAAAATATGCTGTTTTCATATTCAACACATCAGGATAGATACGAAAGGCACAAATTAGCAGAAAAATTATAAAATGATGAAGTAAGCAAGATATATAATACATGAAGGACTTTAACACTTACCTTTTCAATGAGATCACATGACGCGCACCTTCTTTCAAAAATTGATTCCAATTACCACTGAGTTATTCACTTTTCTTATATATTTTTTTATTTCACGTAAAACTGTCGGTTAGCAACCTTCTGACAATATATCATATGTCAATATGTACATATTGAATTGTTACGAATTGTTCTGTATTATAATCTGTTTTGGTCTATATCTTCCGAACTATTTAACATATTTTCACGAAATAAAGCTCAAACTGCAGTGCAGGGACATCTTTCATAGACACCCCAAACCGGAATCTCTATGGTTGATATCAAGTACCTTATTCTTTACCATTTTTGGTACTACTTTTTTGTTTGTTTTTTTTTCAAAATAACGCATATTTCACTGCACACCCCTTCCCTGACACACCACTATGTTGCTTGCATATGACACCCGAAGTTCAAATATGTGTATTTTTACGTAACACAAAGAGAAAATACGCTAATTATAGAAAACGTTTATATTTTCCTGAAAACGAAATATTATCTTGTCTTCTGCAACGGTTAATTTTGTTGCACCCTGTATATATATTTCGATGTCAGAACAAAATATGCTGTTTTCACATTCTACACATCAGGATAGATACGAAAGGCACAAATTAGCAGAAAAATTATAAAATGATGAAGGAGGTAAAATATATCCCACATGAACGACTTTAACCCTTACGTTTTCGATGAAAACACGTGACGCACACCTTCTGTCAAAAATTGATTCCAATTACCACTCAGTTATGCACTTTTCTTATAATTTTCTTATTTCACGTAAAACTGTTGGTTGGCAACCTTCTGACAATATATCATATGTCAATACTTACATATTGAATTGTTACGAATTGTTGTGTATTATAATCTGTTTTGGTCTATATCATCCGAACTATTTAACATATTTTCACGAAATAAAGCTCAAACTGCAGAGCAGGCACATCTTTCATAGAGATCCCGAACCGGCATCCCTAAGGTTGATATCAAGTACCTTATTTTTTACAATTTTTGGTACTACTTTTGTGTTTTTTTCAAAATAACGCATATTTCACTGCAAACCCCTTCCCTGACACACCACTATGTTGATTGCATATGACACCCGAAGTTCAAATATGTGTTTTTTTACGTAACACAAAGAGAAAATAACCTAATTATAGAAAACGTTTATATTTTCCAGAAAACGAAATATTATCTTGTCTTCTGCAACGGTTAATTTTGCTGCACCCTGTATATATATTTCGATGTCAGAACAAAATATGCTGTTTTCATATTCAACACATCAGGATAGATACGAAAGGCACAAATTAGCAGAAAAATTATAAAATGATGAAGTAAGCAAGATATATAATACATGAAGGACTTTAACACTTACCTTTTCAATGAGATCACATGACGCGCACCTTCTTTCAAAAATTGATTCCAATTACCACTGAGTTATTCACTTTTCTTATATATTTTTTTTATTTCACGTAAAACTGTCGGTTAGCAACCTTCTGACAATATATCATATGTTAACATGTACATATTGAATTGTTACGAATTGTTGTCTATTATATTCTGTTTTGATCTATATCTTCCTAACTATTTAACATATTTTCACGAAATAAAGCTCAAACTGCAGTGCAGGCACATCTTTCATAGAGATCCCAAACCAGGATCCCTATGGTTGATATCAAGTACCTTATTCTTTACCATTTTTGGTACTACTTTTGTGTTTTTATCAAAATAACGCATATTTCACTGCACACCCCTTCCCTGAAACACCACTATGTTGCTTGCATATGACATCCGAAGTTCAAATATGTGTATTTTTACGTAACATAAAGAGACAATACCCTAATTATAGAAAACGTTTATATTTTCCTGAAAACGAAATATTATCTTGTCTTCTGCAACGGTTAATTTTGCTGCACCCTGTATATATATTTCGATGTCAGAACAAAATATGCTGTTTTCACATTCTACACATCAGGATAGATACGAAAGGCACAAATTAGCAGAAAAATTATAAAATGATGAAGGTAGTAAGATATATCCTACATGACCGACTTTAATCTTTACCTTTTCGATGAGATCACGTGACGCACACCTTCTGTCAAAAATTGATTCCAATTACCACTCAGTTATTCACTTTTCTTATAATTTTCTTATTTCACGTAAAACTATTGGTTGGCAACCTTCTGACAATATATCATATGTCAATAGTTACATATTGAATTGTTACGAATTGTTGTGTGTTATAATCTGTTTTGGTATCTATCTTCATAACTATTTAACATATTTTCACGAAATTCAGCTCAAACTGCAGTGCAGGGACATCTTTCATAGACACCCCAAACCGGAATCCCTATGGTTGATATCAAGTACCTTATTCTTTACCATTTTTGGTAATACTTTTGTGTTTTTTTTTCAAAATAACGCATATTTCACTGCACACCCCTTCCCTGACACACCACTATGTTGCTTGCATATGACACCCGAAGTTAAAATATGTGTATTTTTACGTAACACAAAGAGAAAATACCCTAATTATAGAAAACGTTTATATTTTCCTGAAAACGAAATATTATCTTGTCTTCAGCAACGGTTAATTTTGCTGCACCCTGTATATATATTTCGATGTCAGAACAAAATATGCTGTTTTCACATTCTACACATCAGGATAGACACGAAAGGCTCGTTCATGTGGGATATATCTTACCTCCTTCATCATTTTATAATTTTTCTGCTAATTTGTGACTTTCGTGTCTATCCTGATGTGTAGAATGTGAAAACAGCATATTTTGTTCTGGCATCGAAATATATATACAGGGTGCAGCAAAATTAACCGTTGCTGAAGACAAGATAATATTTCGTTTTCAGGAAAATATAAACGTTTTCTATAATTAGGGTATTTTCTCTTTGTGTTACGTAAAAATACACATATTTTAACTTCGGGTGTCATATGCAAGCAACATAGTGGTGTGTCAGGGAAGGGGTGTGCAGTGAAATATGCGTTATTTTGAAAAAAAAAAAAAAAAGTTGTACCAAAAATGGTAAAGAATAAGGTACTTGATATCAACCATAGGGATTCCGGTTTGGGGTGTCTATGAAAGATGTCCCTGCACTGCAGTTTGAGCTGAATTTGGTGAAAATATGTTAAATAATTATGAAAATAGATACCAAAACAGATTATAATACACAACAATTCGTAACAATTCAATATGTAAGTATTGACATATGATATATTGTCAGAAGGTTGCCAACCAACAGTTTTACGTGAAATAAGAAAATTATAAGAAAAGTGAATAACTGAGTGGTAATTGGAATCAATTTTTGACAGAAGGTGTGCGTCACGTGTTTTCGTCGAAAACGTAAGGGTTAAAGTCGTTCGTGTGGGATATATCTTACCTCCTTCATCATTTTATAATTTTTCTGCTAATTTGTGCCTTTCGTATCTATCCTGATGTGTAGAATGTGAAAACAGCATATTTTGTTCTGACATCGAAATATATATACAGTGTGCAGCAAAATTAACCGTTGCAGAAGACAAGATAATATTTCGTTTTCAGGAAAATATAAACGTTTTCTATAATTAGCGTATTTTCTCTTTGTGTTACGTAAAAAAAAACATATTTGAACTTCGGGTGTCATATGCAAGCAACATAGTGGTGTGTCAGGGAAGGGGTGTGCAGTGAAATATGCGTTATTTTGAAAAAAACACAAAAGTAGTACCAAAAATGGTAGAGAATAAGGTACTTGATATCAACCATAGGGATCCCGGTTTGGGATCTCTATGAAAGATGTGCCTGCCCTGCAATTTGAGCTTTATTTCTTTAAAATATGTTAAATAGTTCGGAAGATATAGACCAAAACAGATTATAATACGCAACAATTAGTAACAATTCAATATGTACATATTGACATATGATATATTGTCAGAAGGTTGCCAACCAACAGTTTTACGTGAAATAAGAAAATTATAAGAAAAGTGAATAACTCAGTGGTAATTCGAATCAATTTTTGACAGAAGGTGTGCGTCACGTGATCTCATCGAAAAGGTAAGGGTTAAAGTCGTTCATGTAGAATATATCTTACTACTTTCATCATTTTATAATTTTTCTGCTAATTTGTGCCTTTCGTGTCTATCCTGATGTGTAGAATGTGAAAACAGCATATTTTGTTCTGACATCGAAATATATATACAGGGTGCAGCAAAATTAACCGTTGCTGAAGACAAGATAATATTTCGTTTTCAGGAAAATATAAACGTTTTCTATAATTAGGGTATTTTCTCTTTGTGTTACGTAAAAATACACATATTTTAACTTCGGGTGTAATATGCAAGCAACATAGTGGTGTGTCAGGGAAGGGGTGTGCAGTGAAATATGCGTTATTTTGAAAAAAAAAAAGTTGTACCAAAAATGGTAAAGAATAAGGTACTTGATATCAACCATAGAGATTCCGGTTTGGGGTGTCTATGAAAGATGTCCCTGCACTGCAGTTTGAGCTGAATTTGGTAAAAATATGTTAAATAGTTATGAAGATAGATACCAAAACAGATTATAATACACAACAATTCGTAACAATTCAATATGTTACTATTGACATATGATATATTGTCAGAAGGTTGCCAACCAATAGTTTTACGTGAAATAAGAAATATAAAAAAAGTGAATAACTCAGTGGTAATTGGAATCAATTTTTCACAGAAGGTGTGCGTCACGTGATCTCATCGAAAAGGTAAAGATTAAAATCGGTCATGTAGGATATATCTTACTACCTTCATCATTTTATAATTTTTCTGCTAATTTGTGCCTTTCGTATCTATCCTGATGTGTAGAATGTGAAAACAGCATATTTTGTTCTGACATCGAAATATATATACAGGGTGCAGCAAAATTAACCGTTGCAGAAGACAAGATAATATTTCGTGTACAGGAAAATATAAACGTTTTCTATAATTAGGGTATTTTCTCTTTGTGTTACGTAAAAATACACATATTTGAACTTCGGATGTCATATGCAAGCAACATAGTGGTGTTTCAGGGAAGGGGTGTGCAGTGAAATATGCGTTATTTTGATAAAAACACAAAAGTAGTACCAAAAATGGTAAAGAATAAGGTACTTGATATCAACCATAGGGATCCCGGTTTGGTATCTCTATGAAAGATGTGCCTGCACTGCAGTTTGAGCTTTATCTCGTGAAAATATGTTAAATAGTTCGGAAGATATAGATCAAAACAGATTATAATACACAACAATTCGTAACAATTCAATATGTACATATTGACATATGATATATTGTCAGAAGGTTGCTAACCGACAGTTTTACGTGAAATAAAAAATATATAAGAAAAGTGAATAACTCAGTGGTAATTGGAATCAATTTTTGAAAGAAGGTGCGCGTCATGTGATCTCATTGAAAAGGTAAGGGTTAAAGTCCTTCATGTATTATATATCTTGCTTACTTCATCATTTTATAATTTTTCTGCTAATTTGTGACTTTCGTATCTATCCTGATGTGTTGAATATGAAAACAGCATATTTTGTTCTGACATCGAAATATATATACAGGGTGCAGCAAAATTTACCGTTGCAGAAGACAAGATAATATTTCGTTTTCAGGAAAATATAAACGTTTTCTATAATTAGGGTATTTTCTCTTTGTGTTACGTAAAAATACACATATTTGAACTTCGGGTGTCATATGCAAGCAACATAGTGGTGTGTCAGGGAAGGGGTTTGCAGTGAAATATGCGTTATTTTGAAAAAAACACAAAAGTAGTACCAAAAATTGTAAAAAATAAGGTACTTGATATCAACCTTAGGGATGCCGGTTTGGGATCTCTATGAAAGATGTGCCTGCTCTGCAGTTTGAGCTTTATTTCGTGAAAATATGTTAAAAAGTTCGGAAGATATAGACCAAAACAGATTATAATACACAACAATTCGTAACAATTCAATATGTAAGTATTGACATATGATATATTTTCAGAAGGTTGCCAACCAACAGTTTTACGTGAAATAAGAAAATTATAAGAAAAGTGAATAACTCAGTGGTAATTCGAATCAATTTTTGACAGAAGGTGTGCGTCACGTGATCTCATCGAAAAGGTAAGTGTTAAAGTCGTTCATGTAGAATATATCTTACTACCTTCATCATTTTTTTAATTTTTCTGCTAATTTGTGCCTTTCGTGTCTATCCTGATGTGTAGAATGTGAAAACAGCATATTTTGTTCTGACATCGAAATATATATACAGGGTGCAGCAAAATTAACCGTTGCTGAAGACAAGATAATATTTCGTTTTCAGGAAAATATAAACGTTTTCTATAATTAGGGTATTTTCTCTTTGTGTTACGTAAAAATACACATATTTTAACTTCGGGTGTCATATGCAAGCAACATAGTGGTGTGTCAGGGAAGGGGTTTGCAGTGAAATATGCGTTATTTTGAAAAAACACAAAAGTAGTACCAAAAATGGTAAAGAATAAGGTACTTGATATCAACCATAGGGATCCCGGTTTGGGATCTCTATGAAAGATATGCCTGCACTGCAGTTTGAGCTTTATCTCGTGAAAATATGTTAAATAGTTCGGAAGATATAGATCAAAAAAGATTATAATACACAACAATTCGTAACAATTCAATATGTACATATTGACATATGATATATTGTCAGAAGGTTGCTAACCGACAGTTTTACGTGAAATAAAAAAATATATAAGAAAAGTGAATAACTCAGTGGTAATTGGAATCAATTTTTGAAAGAAGGTGCGCGTCATGTGATCTCATTGAAAAGGTAAGGGTTAAAGTCCTTCATGTATTATATATCTTGCTTACTTCATCATTTTATAATTTTTCTGCTAATTTGTGACTTTCGTATCTATCCTGATGAACATCCCACATGAACGACTTTAACCCTTAGGTTTTCGATGAGATCACGTGACGCACACCTTCTGTCAAAAATTGATTCGAATTACCACTGAGTTATTCACTTTTCTTATAATTTTCTTATTTCACGTAAAACTGTTGGTTGGCAACCTTCTGACAATATATCATATGTCAATATGTACATATTGAATTGTTACTAATTGTTGCGTATTATAATCTGTTTTGGTCTATATCTTCCGAACTATTTAACATATTTTCACGAAATAAAGCTCAAATTGCAGTGCAGGCACATCTTTCATAGAGATCCCAAACCGGGATCCCTATGGTTGATATCAAGTACCTTATTCTCTACCATTTTTGGTACTACTTTTGTGTTTTTTTCAAAATAACGCATATTTCACTGCACACCCCTTCCCTGACACACCACTATGTTGCTTGCATATGACACCCGAAGTTCAAATATGTGTATTTTTACGTAACACAAAGAGAAAATACGCTAATTATAGAAAACGTTTATATTTTCCTGAAAACGAAATATTATCTTGTCTTCTGCAACGGTTAATTTTGCTGCACCCTGTATATATATTTCGATGTCAGAACAAAATATGCTGTTTTCACATTCTACACATCAGGATAGATACGAAAGGCACAAATTAGCAGAAAAATTATAAAATGATGAAGGAGGTAAAATATATCCCACATGAACGACTTTAACCCTTACGTTTTCGATGAAAACACGTGACGCACACCTTCTGTCAAAAATTGATTCCAATTACCACTCAGTTATGCAATTTTCTTATAATTTTCTTATTTCACGTAAAACTGTTGGTTGGCAACTTTCTGACAATATATCATATGTCAATACTTACATATTGAATTGTTACGAATTGTTGTGTATTATAATCTGTTTTGGTCTATATCTTCCGAACTATTTAACATATTTTCACGAAATAAAGCTCAAACTGCAGAGCAGGCACATCTTTCATAGAGATCCCGAACCGGCATCCCTAAGGTTGATATCAAGTACCTTATTTTTTACAATTTTTGGTACTACTTTTGTGTTTTTTTCAAAATAACGCATATTTCACTGCAAACCCCTTCCCTGACACACCACTATGTTGATTGCATATGACACCCGAAGTTCAAATATGTGTTTTTTTACGTAACACAAAGAGAAAATAACCTAATTATAGAAAACGTTTATATTTTCCTGAAAACGAAACATTATCTTGTCTTCTGCAACGGTTAATTTTGCTGCACCCTGTATATATATTTCGATGTCAGAACAAAATATGCTGTTTTCATATTCAACACATCAGGATAGATACGAAAGGCACAAATTAGCAGAAAAATTATAAAATGATGAAGTAAGCAAGATATATAATACATGAAGGACTTTAACACTTACCTTTTCAATGAGATCACATGACGCGCACCTTCTTTCAAAAATTGATTCCAATTACCACTGAGTTATTCACTTTTCTTATATATTTTTTTATTTCACGTAAAACTGTCGGTTAGCAACCTTCTGACAATATATCATATGTCAATATGTACATATTGAATTGTTACGAATTGTTCTGTATTATAATCTGTTTTGGTCTATATCTTCCGAACTATTTAACATATTTTCACGAAATAAAGCTCAAACTGCAGTGCAGGGACATCTTTCATAGACACCCCAAACCGGAATCTCTATGGTTGATATCAAGTACCTTATTCTTTACCATTTTTGGTACTACTTTTTTGTTTGTTTTTTTTCAAAATAACGCATATTTCACTGCACACCCCTTCCCTGACACACCACTATGTTGCTTGCATATGACACCCGAAGTTCAAATATGTGTATTTTTACGTAACACAAAGAGAAAATACGCTAATTATAGAAAACGTTTATATTTTCCTGAAAACGAAATATTATCTTGTCTTCTGCAACGGTTAATTTTGTTGCACCCTGTATATATATTTCGATGTCAGAACAAAATATGCTGTTTTCATATTCAACACATCAGGATAGATACGAAAGGCACAAATTAGCAGAAAAATTATAAAATGATGAAGTAAGCAAGATATATAATACATGAAGGACTTTAACCCTTACCTTTTCAATGAGATCACATGACGCGCACCTTCTTTCAAAAATTGATTCCAATTACCACTGAGTTATTCACTTTTCTTATAATTTTCTTATTTCACGTAAAACTATTGATTGGCAACCTTCTGACAATATATCATATGTCAATACTTACATATTGAATTGTTACGAATTGTTGTGTATTATAATCTGTTTTGGTTTATATCTTCATAACTATTTAACATATTTTCACCAAATTCAGCTCAAACTGCAGTGCAGGGACATCTTTCATAGACACCCCAAACCGGAATCCCTATGGTTGATATCAAGTACCTTACTCTCTACTATGTTTGGTAATACTTTTTTGCTTTTTTCAAAATAACGCATATTTCACTGCAAACCCCTACCCTGACACACCACTATGTTGCTTGCATATGACACCCGAAGTTCAAATATGTGTATTTTTACGTAACACAAAGAGAAAATACGCTAATTATAGAAAACTTTTATATTTTCCTGAAAACGAAATATTATCTTGTCTTCTGCAACGGTTAATTTTGCTGCACCCTGTATATATATCTCGATGTCAGAACAAAATATGCTGTTTTCACATTCTACACATCAGGATAGATACGAAAGGCACAAATTAGCAGAAAAATTATAAAACGATGAAGGAGGTAAGATATATCCCACATGAACGACTTTAACCCTTACCTTTTCGATGAGAACACGTGACGCACACCTTCTCTCAAAAATTGATTCCAATTACCACTGAGTTATTCACTTTTCTTCTAATTTTCTTATTTCACGTAAAACTGTTGGTTGGCAACCTTCTGACAATATATCATATGTCAATAGTTAAATATTGAATTGTTACGAATTGTTGTGTATTATAAACTTTTTTGGTTTATATCTTCATAACTCTTTAACATATTTTCACGAAATAAAGCTCAAACTGCAGAGCAGGCACATCTATCATAGAGGTCCCAAACCGGGATCCCTATGGTTGATATCAAGTACCTTATTCTCTACTATGTTTGGTACTACTTTTTTGCTTTTTTCAAAATAACGCATATTTCACTGCAAACCCCTACCCTGACACACCACTATGTTGCTTGCATATGACACCCGAAGTCCAAATATGTGTATTTTTACGTAACACAAAAAGAAAATACGCTAATTATAGAAAACGTTTATATTTTTCTGAAAACGAAATATTATCTTGTCTTCTGCAACGGTTAATTTTGCTGCACCCTGTATATATATTTCGATGTCAGAACAAAATATGCTGTTTTCACATTCTACACATCAGGATAGATACGAAAGGCACAAATTAGCAGAAAAATTCTAAAATGATGAAGGTAGTAACATATATCCAACATGAACGACTTTAACCCTTACCTTTTCGATGAGAACACGTGACGCACACCTTCTGTCAAAAATTGATTCCAATTACCACTGAGTTATTCACTTTTCTTCTAATTTAGTTATTTCACGTAAAACTGTTGGTTGGCAACCTTCTGACAATATATCATATGTCAATAGTTACATATTGAATTGTTACGAATTGTTGTGTATTATAATCTGTTTTGGTATCTATCTTCAATAACTATTTAACATATTTTCACCAAATTCAGCTCAAACTGCAGTGCAGGGACATCTTTCATAAACACCCCAAACCGGAATCCCTATGGTTGATATCAAGTACCTTATTCTTTACCATTTTTGGTACTACTTTTTTGTTTTTTTTTTCAAAATAACGCATATTTCACTGCACACCCCTTCCCTCACACACCACTATGTTGCTTGCATATGACACCCGAAGTTAAAATATGTGTATTTTTACGTAACACAAAGAGAAAATACCCTAATTATAGAAAACGTTTATATTTTCCTGAAAACGAAATATTATCTTGTCTTCTGCAACGGTTAATTTTGCTGCACCCTGTATATATATTACGATGTCAGAACAAAATATGCTGTTTTCACATTCTACACATCAGGATAGACACGAAAGGCACAACTTAGCAGAAAAATTATAAAATGATGAAGGTAGTAAGATATATTCTACATGAACGACTTTAACCCTTACCTTTTCGATGAGATCACGTGACGCAAACCTTCTGTCAAAAATTGATTCGAATTACCAGTGAGTTATTCACTTTTCTTATAATTTTCTTATTTCACGTAAAACTGTTGTTTGGCAACCTTCTGACAATATATTATATGTCAATATGTACATATTGAATTGTTACTAATTGTTGTGTATTATAATCTGTTTTGGTCTATATCTCCCGAACTATTTAACATATTTTCACGAAATAAAGCTCAAATTGCAGAGCAGGCATATCTTTCATAGAGATCCCAAACCGGGATCCCTATGGTTGATATCAAGTACCTTATTCTTTACCAATTTTGGTACTACTTTTGTGTTTTTTTTCAAAATAACGCATATTTCACTGCAAATCCCCTCCCTGACACACCACTATGTTGCTTGCATATGACACCCGAAGTTCAAATATGTGTATTTTTACGTAACACAAAGAGAAAAAACCCTAATTATAGAAAACGTTTATATTTTCCTGAAAACGAAATATTATCTTGTCTTCTGCAACGGTTAATTTTGCTGCACCCTGTATATATATTTCGATGTCAGAACAAAATATGCTGTTTTCATCTTCAACACATCAGGATAGATACGAAAGGCACAAATTAGCAGAAAAATTATAAAATGATGAAGTAAGCAAGATATATAATACATGAAGGACTTTAACCCTTACGTTTTCGATGAGAACACGTGACGCACACCTTCTGTCAAAAATTGATTCCAATTACCGCTCAGTTATTCACTTTTCTTATAACTTCTTATTTCACGTAAAACTGTTGGTTGGCAACCTTCTGACAATATATCATATGTCAATACTTACATATTGAATTGTTACGAATTGTTGTGTATTATAATCTGTTTTGGTTTATATCTTCATAACTATTTAACATATTTTCACGAAATAAAGCTCAAACTGCAGTGCAGGCACATCTATCATAGAGGTCCCAAACCGGGATCCCTATGGTTGATATCAAGTACCTTATTCTCTACTATGTTTGGTAAAACTTTTTTGCTTTTTTCAAAATAACGCATATTTCACTGCAAACCCCTACCCTGACACACCACTATGTTGCTTGCATATGACACCCGAAGTTCAAATATGTGTATTTTTACGTAACACAAAGAGAAAATACGCTAATTATAGAAAACGTTTATATTTTCCTGAAAACGAAATATTATCTTGTCTTCTGCAACGGTTAATTTTGCTGCACCCTGTATATATATTTCGATGTCAGAACAAAATATGCTGTTTTCATATTCAACACATCAGGATAGATACGAAAGGCACAAATTAGCAGAAAAATTATAAAATGATGAAGTAAGCAAGATATATAATACATGAAGGACTTTAACCCTTACCTTTTCAATGAGATCACATGACGCGCACCTTCTTTCAAAAATTGATTCCAATTACCACTGAGTTATTCACTTTTCTTATAATTTTCTTATTTCACGTAAAACTATTGGTTGGCAACCTTCTGACAATATATCATATGTCAATACTTACATATTGAATTGTTACGAATTGTTGTGTATTATAATCTGTTTTGGTTTATATCTTCATAACTATTTAACATATTTTCACCAAATTCAGCTCAAACTGCAGTGCAGGGACATCTTTCATACACACCCCAAACCGGAATCCCTATGGTTGATATCAAGTACCTTACTCTCTACTATGTTTGGTAATACTTTTTTGCTTTTTTCAAAATAACGCATATTTCACTGCAAACCCCTACCCTGACACACCACTATGTTGCTTGCATATGACACCCGAAGTTCAAATATGTGTATTTTTACGTAACACAAAGAGAAAATACGCTAATTATAGAAAACTTTCATATTTTCCTGAAAACGAAATATTATCTTGTCTTCTGCAACGGTTAATTTTGCTGCACCCTGTATATATATCTCGATGTCAGAACAAAATATGCTGTTTTCACATTCTACACATCAGGATAGATACGAAAGGCACAAATTAGCAGAAAAATTATAAAACGATGAAGGAGGTAAGATATATCCCACATGAACGACTTTAACCCTTACCTTTTCGATGAGAACACGTGACGCACACCTTCTGTCAAAAATTGATTCCAATTACCACTGAGTTATTCACTTTTCTTATAATTTTCTTATTTCACGTAAAACTGTTGGTTGGCAACCTTCTGACAATATATCATATGTCAATAGTTAAATATTGAATTGTTACGAATTGTTGTGTATTATAAACTGTTTTGGTTTATATCTTCATAACTCTTTAACATATTTTCACGAAATAAAGCTCAAACTGCAGAGCAGGCACATCTATCATAGAGGTCCCAAACCGGGATCACTATGGTTGATATCAAGTACCTTATTCTCTACTATGTTTGGTACTACTTTTTTGCTTTTTTCAAAATAACGCATATTTCACTGCAAACCCCTACCCTGACACACCACTATGTTGCTTGCATATGACACCCGAAGTCCAAATATGTGTATTTTTACGTAACACAAAGAGAAAATACGCTAATTATAGAAAACGTTTATATTTTTCTGAAAACGAAATATTATCTTCTCTTCTGCAACGGTTAATTTTGCTGCACCCTGTATATATATTTCGATGTCAGAACAAAATATGCTGTTTTCACATTCTACACATCAGGATAGATACGAAAGGCACAAATTAGCAGAAAAATTCTAAAATGATGAAGGTAGTAACATATATCCAACATGAACGACTTTAACCCTTACCTTTTCGATGAGAACACGTGACGCAAACCTTCTGTCAAAAATTGATTCCAATTACCACTGAGTTATTCACTTTTCTTCTAATTTTCTTATTTCACGTAAAACTGTTGGTTGGCAACCTTCTGACAATATATCATATGTCAATAGTTACATATTGAATTGTTACGAATTCTTGTGTATTATAATCTGTTTTGGTATCTATCTTCAATAACTATTTAACATATTTTCACCAAATTCAGCTCAAACTGCAGTGCAGGGACATCTTTCATAAACACCCCAAACCGGAATCCCTATGGTTGATATCAAGTACCTTATTCTTTACCAATTTTGGTACTACTTTTGTGTTTTTTTTCAAAATAACGCATATTTCACTGCAAATCCCTTCCCTGACACACCACTATGTTGCTTGCATATGACACCCGAAGTTCAAATATGTGTATTTTTACGTAACACAAAGAGAAAAAACCCTAATTATAGAAAACGTTTATATTTTCCTGAAAACGAAATATTATCTTGTCTTCTGCAACGGTTAATTTTGCTGCACCCTGTATATATATTTCGATGTCAGAACAAAATATGCTCTTTTCATCTTCAACACATCAGGATAGATACGAAAGGCACAAATTAGCAGAAAAATTATAAAATGATGAAGTAAGCAAGATATATAATACATGAAGGACTATAACCCTTACGTTTTCGATGAGAACACGTGACGCACACCTTCTGTCAAAAATTGATTCCAATTACCACTCAGTTATTCACTTTTCTTATAACTTCTTATTTCACGTAAAACTGTTGGTTGGCAACCTTCTGACAATATATCATATGTCAATACTTACATATTGAATTGTTACGAATTGTTGTGTATTATAATCTGTTTTGGTTTATATCTTCATAACTATTTAACATATTTTCACGAAATAAAGCTCAAACTGCAGTGCAGGCACATCTATCATAGAGGTCCCAAACCGGGATCCCTATGGTTGATATCAAGTACCTTATTCTCTACTATGTTTGGTAATACTTTTTTGCTTTTTTCAAAATAACGCATATTTCACTGCAAACCCCTTCCCTGACACACCACTATGTTGCTTGCATATGACACCCGAAGTTCAAATATGTGTATTTTTACGTAACACAAAGAGAAAATACGCTAATTATAGAAAACGTTTATATTTTCCTGAAAACGAAATATTATCTTGTCTTCTGCAACGGTTAATTTTGCTGCACCCTGTATATATATCTCGATGTCAGAACAAAATATGCTGTTTTCACATTCTACACATCAGGATAGATACGAAAGGCACAAATTAGCAGAAAAATTATAAAACGATGAAGGAGGTAAGATATATCCCACATGAACGACTTTAACCCTTACCTTTTCGATGAGAACACGTGACGCACACCTTCTGTCAAAAATTGATTCCAATTACCACTGAGTTATTCACTTTTCTTATAATTTTCTTATTTCACGTAAAACTATTGGTTGGCAACCTTCTGACAATATATCATATGTCAATAGTTAAATATTGAATTGTTACGAATTGTTGTGTATTATAAACTGTTTTGGTTTATATCTTCATAACTCTTTAACATATTTTCACGAAATAAAGCTCAAACTGCAGAGCAGGCACATCTATCATAGAGGTCCCAAACCGGGATCCCTATGGTTGATATCAAGTACCTTATTCTCTACTATGTTTGGTACTACTTTTTTGCTTTTTTCAAAATAACGCATATTTCACTGCAAACCCCTACCCTGACACACCACTATGTTGCTTGCATATGACACCCGAAGTTCAAATATGTGTATTTTTACGTAACACAAAGAGAAAATACGCTAATTATAGAAAACGTTTATATTTTTCTGAAAACGAAATATTATCTTGTCTTCTGCAACGGTTAATTTTGCTGCACCCTGTATATATATTTCGATGTCAGAACAAAATATGCTGTTTTCACATTCTACACATCAGGATAGATACGAAAGGCACAAATTAGCAGAAAAATTCTAAAATGATGAAGGTAGTAACATATATCCAACATGAACGACTTTAACATTTACCTTTTCGATGAGAACACGTGACGCACACCTTCTGTCAGAAATTGATTCCAATTACCACTGAGTTATTCACTTTTCTTCTAATTTTCTTATTTCACGTAAAACTGTTGGTTGGCAACCTTCTGACAATATATCATATGTCAATAGTTACATATTGAATTGTTACGAATTGTTGTGTATTATAATCTGTTTTGGTTTATATCTTCATAACTATTTAACATATTTTCACGAAATAAAGCTCAAACTGCCGTGCAGGCACATCTTTCATAGAGATCCCAAACCGGGATCCCTATGGTTGATATCAAGTACCTTATTCTTTACCATTTTTGGTACTACTTTTGTGTTTTTATCAAAATAACGCATATTTCACTGCACACCCCTTCCCTGACACACCACTATGTTGCTTGCATATGACACCCGAAGTTAAAATATGTGTTTTTTTACGTAACACAAAGAGAAAATACCCTAATTATAGAAAACGTTTATATTTTCCTGAAAACGAAATATTATCTTGTCTTCTGCAACGGTTAATTTTGCTGCACCCTGTATATATATTTCGATGTCAGAACAAAATATGCTGTTTTCACATTCTACACATCAGGATAGACACGAAAGGCACAAATTAGCAGAAAAATTATAAAATGATGAAGGTAGTAAGATATATTCTACATGAACGACTTTAACCCTTACCTTTTCGATGAGATCACGTGACGCACACCTTCTGTCAAAAATTGATTCGAATTACCAGTGAGTTATTCACTTTTCTTATAATTTTCTTATTTCACGTAAAACTGTTGGTTGGCAACCTTCTGACAATATATCATATGTTTATACTTACATATTGAATTGTTACGAATTGTTGTGTATTATAATCTGTTTTGGTCTATATCTTCCGAACTATTTAATATATTTTCACGAATCAAAGTTCAAACTGCAGTGCAGGCACATCTTTCATAGAGATCCCAAACCGGGATCCCTATGGTTGATATCAAGTACCTTATTCTCTACCATGTTTGGTACAACTTTTTTGTTTTTTTTTTTTTTCAAAAAAACGCATATTTCACTGCAAACCCCTACCCTGACACACCACTATGTTGCTTGCATATGACACCCGAAGTTCAAATATGTGTATTTTTACGTAACACAAAGAGAAAATACCCTAATTATAGAAAACGTTTATATTTTCCTGAAAACGAAATATTATCTTGCCTTATGTAACGGTTAATTTTGCTGGACCCTGTATATATATATTTCGATGTCAGAACAAAATATGCTTTTTTCACATTCTACACATCAGGATAGATACGAAAGGCACAAATTAGCAGAAAAATTATAAAATGATGAAGGTAGTAAGATATATCCTACAAGAACGACCTTAACCCTTACCTTTTCGATGAGAACACGGGACGCACACCTTCTGTCAAAAATTGATTCCAATTACCACTCAGTTATTCACTTTTCTTATAATTTTCTTATTTCACGTAAAACTGTTGGTTGGCAACCTTCTGACAATATATCATATGTCAATAGTTACATATTGAATTGTTACGAATTGTTGTGTATTATAATCTGTTTTGGTTTATATCTTCATAACTATTTAACATATTTTCACGAAATAAAGCTCAAACTGCAGTGCAGGCACATCTATCATAGAGGTCCCAAACCGGGATCCCTATGGTTGATATCAAGTACCTTATTCTCTACTAAGTTTGGTAATACTTTTTTGCTTTTTTCAAAATAACGCATATTTCACTGCAAACCCCTACCCTGACACACCACTATGTTGTTTGCATATGACACCCGAAGTTCAAATATGTGTATTTTTACGTAACACAAAGAGAAAATACGCTAATTATAGAAAACGTTTATATTTTCCTGAAAACGAAATATTATCTTGTCATCTGCAACGGTTAATTTTGCTTCACCCTGTATATATATATTTCGATGTCATAACAAAATATGCTGTTTTCACATTCTACACATCAGGATAGATACGAAAGGCACAAATTAGCAGAAAAATTATAAAATGATGAAGGTAGTAACATATATCGAACATGAACCACTTTAACCCTTACCTTTTCGATGAGAACATGTGACGCACACCTTCTGTCAAAAATTGATTCCAATTACCACTCAGTTATTCACTTTTCTTATAATTTTCTTATTTCACGTAAAACTGTTGGTTGGCAACCTTCTGACAATATATCATATGTCAATATGTACATATTGAATTGTTACGAATTGTTGTGTATTATAATCTGTTTTGATCTATACCTTCCAAACTATTTGACATATTTTCACGAAATAAAGCTCAAACTGCAGTGCAGGCACATCTTTCATAGAGATCCCAAACCGGGATCCCTATGGTTGATATCAAGTACCTTATTCTTTACCATTTTTGGTACTACTTTTGTGTTTTTCTCTAAATAAAACTGCAAATCCCTTTCCTGACACACCACCATGTTGCTTGCATATGACACCCGAAGTTCAAATATGTGTACTTTTACGTAACGCAAAGAGAAAATACCCTAATTATAGAAAACGTTTATATTTTCCTGAAAACGAAATATTATCTTGTCTTCTGCAGCGGTTAATTTTGCTGCACCCTGTATATATATTTCGATGTCAGAACAAAATATGCTGTTTTCATATTCAACACATCAGGATAGATACGAAAGGCACAAATTAGCAGAAAAATTATAAAATGATGAAGTAAGCAAGATATATAATACATGAACGACTTTAAACCTTACCTTTTCAATGAGATCACATGACGCGCACCTTCTGTCAAAAATTGATTCGAATTACCAATCAGTTATTCACTTTTCTTATATTTTTTTTATTTCACGTAAAATTGTCGGTTAGCAACCTTCTGACAATATATCATATGTCAATATGTACATATTGAATTGTTACTAATTGTTGCGTATTATAATCTGTTTTGGTCTATATCTTCCGAACTCTTTAACATATTTTCACGAAATAAAGCTTAAATTGCAGCGCAGGCACATCTTTCATAGAGATCCCAAAGCGGGATCCCTATGGTTGATATGAAGTACCTTATTCTCTACTATGTTTGGTACTACTTTTTTGCTTTTTTCAAAATAACGCATATTTCACTGCAAACCCCTACCCTGACACACCACTATGTTGCTTGCATATGACACCCGAAGTTCAAATATGTGTATTTTTACGTAACACAAAGAGAAAATACGCTAATTATAGAAAACATTTATATTTTTTTGAAAACGAAATATTATCTTGTCTTCTGCAACGGTTAATTTTGCTGCACCCTGTATATATATTTCAATGTCAGAACAAAATATGCTGTGTTCACATTCTACACATCAGGATAGATACGAAAGGCACAAATTAGCAGAAAAATTATAAAATGATGAAGGTAGTAACATATATCCAACATGAACGACTTTAACCCTTACATTTTCGATCAGAATATGTGACGCACACCTTCTGTCAAAAATTGATTCCAATTACCACTGAGTTATTCACTTTTCTTATAATTTTCTTATTTCACGTTAAACTGTTGGTTGGCAACCTTCTGACAATATATCATATGTCAATATGTACATATTGAATTGTTACGAATTGTTGTGTATTATAATCTGTGTTGATCTATATCTTCCGAACTATTTAACATATTTTCACGAAATAAAGCTCAAACTGCAGTGCAGGCAAATCTTTCATAGAGATGCCAAAGCGGGATCCCTATGGTTGATATCAAGTACCTTATTCTTTACCATTTTTGGTACTACTTTTGTGTTTTTTTCAAAATAAAACTGCAAATCCTTTTCCTGACACACCACTATGTTGCTTGCATATGACACCACCCGAAGTTCAAATATGTGTACTTTTACGTAACGCAAAGAGAAAATACCCTAATTATAGAAAACGTTTATATTTTCCTGAAAACGAAATATTATCTTGTCTTCTGCAGCGGTTAATTTTGCTGCACCCTGTTTATATATTTCGATGTCAGAACAAAATATGCTGTTTTCATATTCAACACATCAGGATAGATACGAAAGGCACAAATTAGCAGAAAAATTATAAAATGATGAAGTAAGCAAGTTATACAGAGTGAATCAAAAGTCTGGACACGGTGGAATAAATCGAGAACTTAACTTCGGATCGAAAAATAAAAAAACACGTGTTTAGTAATATTAAAAAAATCTATCTGATGAAACCAAACTTGACCCTCTAGACCCACCCCCTGGGGGTTGGAGTGGGGTCAATTTTGAAATTTCTAATGGAAACCCCAATTTTTGATTGCAGATTTAGATTCTACGGCCCAAACTATGTAAAGTTTCATTAACACTTTTCCGTCGATGCATAACATGGCGCAGTAATCGGGGAAAATAAATGACCCCTAAATACTCTCATTTCGTTCATGAGCTTGGTAGTATTTCCGACCTCTGTTCTCGTTCAGTGTCACTGGTTCACTTCTCTGTTCCTTCTCGTCACTGGATAGAAGCACACTACACACAGACAGAAGACACAGAGAAAGGCACACCTTCTTCATTCGGGCTTCGGGCAGTATCAGTGTTGCAAACCAGAAAATTCAAAAGCGGCGAGTAGAGGACAAAAAATAAAACAATTAAACAATTAAAGGAAAAGGAAAATTGAAGAAAAGTATAGCTATTGAAGTATCTGCTTATTGCACTATGGTGTTTTTTGACTTCTGTGTCTAAGATGAAAATGTATTGATATAACTGTTTTCTAATCGCTAAAATATGACATTCATTAGGGTCGATTGTACCATTCTCTGATAAAGATAAATTATCGGAATGATCCAACCTTGTCGCGGTAGTAGATCTCATCTTACACAAAAGAACAGATGACCACTGCGACCAGTGTTATCTGACGATTAAAAGATATCAGGATAGTGTAGAACTGGCCCTATAACGTGCAAATGTTCGAATGGTGTGAAATTATCAAAAATAGCCTGTAACTGTCAAGCTAATTTATGTTTGAAATAACGGGTGAACCAAAATTTTGGCCACGGTAGAGTAACTGGAGAAATACACTTCTGATCATAAAAGCGCAAATAAAGTATTTAAAATGTTTCAAGAAGCTATCCGATGATATCAAACGCAACATTCCGCCCCCACCTTCTGAAAAGGAGTTGGGGGGGGAATTGATTTTTCAAATGGGAACTCCAATGTTTTATTGAAGATTCGGAGACTGCATCCCAAATAATGTAAGGTATAATCAAAACTTTTTCGTCGATGTGTGATATCATGCTGTAATCGGCGAAATTAGATGCTCCCCTCTTCGTTTATGAGCTTGATATTAGCTCCGATCGTCTGTGCAAGGTGCAGTATTTTGAGAAATACGTGTCGGATCAACAAAGTTATTCAATGGTACCAAACACGATACCGCACCCTACCGCTAGGTGGGGTTAGCTGAAAGATTTGAAATGGAAGCTTTTATTTCTTATTGCAGAGTCGGATTCTGCGCACAAACCTGTATAAGATTTAGTCGAAACATCGTTGTCGCTGTGTGACGTGGCGCTGTAATGGCGAAATCAGGAGAACTTCCTATATGAACTTTAATTAGCTTCAATGCTGTAGACGTGATGAAAGAAGTATACATGTGATCAAAAAAACAAAAGAAAATGTGTGACTATTGGGTTTGTTAGGGTGTTTATCGTTCCTTTTCCGCAGTGGGACGAGAGAGTCGGGACCTACAGTTGAAAGTGAGATCCGAACCTCTATTAGGTTTTGGAACCGAGACGTTCCCCATGAATAATTGCCGACGAACTTTGCCCGACCATCGTCGATTATTGGGTGACAGCAGCGAAAAGGGTGTGCTAGTGCTGGTTCAAAGGCGGCTGCCTATTTGTCGGCTTGGCAGCGAACACCGTGACGGCCCCGCCGCTGTTAAGGAACGGCAGCTATGAGACAGACGGTTGTCTTGGCCCAGCAGTGGCACGACGTCGTCCCCCGAAGCGACGGCATCATGATTTTCGCCATCATTTCGCCTGATTTGTGCGAATAGTCGGACTGCGACTCACGAGACTGCTCGCAGTCTCGCATAGTTTTAGATGGGTGAAATTATTATTGAATTCTTTCTTTACTTCTTCTTCTCCTTATTATTATTATTATTATTATTATTATTATTATTATTATTATTATTATTATTATTATTATAGTATATTATATTATTATCTGCAAGTAGTTGTAGTAGTAGTAGTAGTAGTAGTAGCAGTAGTAGTAATAGGAATTGTAGCATTAGTTGTAGTAGTAGTAATTGTAGCATTAGTAGTAGTAGTTGTTGTAGTAGTAGTACTAGTAGTCTGTAAAGGGTAGTAGTCTGTAGTAGTATGTTTTATTTTTATTTTTAATCCTTTCATCCTTTAATTTTTAAATGTCTATAATGTGCAGTGGCGTATTTATGGGGGTGGCTTCCGGGCTTAAGCCCCCCCCCCCCGAAATCTTACTTAGTATAGTAAACTAAATGAAAATCTTGCAGAATTTTCACATTTCCAGGCAAAGTCCCCCCCGAAAGTTAGCAAAGCCCCTCCCGAAACAAAATCGTAAATACGACATTATTAACGTGTCATCAATAAATTGATCACATCGGACCCTAGACAAGATTAGATTATGTCGTTCCAATATAATTTCAAAACTAAAGGAGTTACCACTAAAGAGCATTGTGTGAACAGAGTGCACATTTCAATACATATGTACAGTACCACCTTAATTTCATGGCATGGATGGGGCCACGGTGGCTCAGTGGTAGTGCGTTCACCTCTGGTGCTTGGGGTCCTGGGTTCAAAACCTGCTTCTGCCAAATGAACTTTGTGGTGGACAAACACCGTGTGCGTGGGTTTTCTCGGGGATCTCCCGTTTCCTCCCACTTTCTTAATTCCACCATTTCATTCATCTCTCTCATAATCACCGTCTCCTTTACCCTAACCGGCAAAATCGTGGGACCTAAAACTCAAAAATTTCATTTCATTTTCGTGGCATGGAGTCCTCTTAAGTACGTTGATTGAACTTTCGTTCGGGATAGACATGACGAAGGTTATAGGCGTAACCTGTAATTTGGGCATTATAGTGAAGCATTTGTACAAGAAGTGATACCTGTGTGTGAGTGTGTGTGTGTGTTATTCGTTTCATTATTGTTTTCTCTTCTCACATGCAACATATGAATGTGTGAATTATAACACGTTTAGTGGCACGTGACATGGGATTGCAACATTGGGATGGCATTGTTCGTTCGTTCATTCACATGTTAAAGCGACGTTCACCTGAGCGATTCGTTTATAAGTGGCAGGTCGCTACCGGTGACGGATCTGTTGGTGACGATTCTCGGTCTAACAGCAAAATGTCTTTCTTTTTCACCCCAAACAGTTAATTTAGTTTCGCCGATTATGGCGCCCTATAGTGCACCGACGGAAAAGTGTTGATGAAACCTTACATAGTTTGGGCCGTAGAATCCAAATCTGCAATCAAAAATTAGAGTTTCCATTTGAAATTTCAAAGTTGACCCCACCCCAGCCCCCAGGGGGTGGGTCTAGAGGGTCGAGTTTGGTTTCATCAGATAGTTTTTTTAATATTACTAAACACGTGTTTTTTGGTTTTTCGATTCGAAGTTAAGTTCTCGATTTATTCCACCGTGTCCAGACTTTTGATTCACTCTGTATAATACATGAACGACTTTAAACCTTACCTTTTCAATGAGATCACATGACGCGCACCTTCGGTCAAAAATTGATTCCAATTACCACTGAGTTATTCACTTTTCTTATATTTTTTTTATTTTACGTAAAACTGTCGGTTAGCAACCTTCTGACAATATATCATATGTCAATATGTACATATTGAATTGTTACTAATTGTTGCGTATTATAATCTGTTTTGGTCTATATCTTCCGAACTCTTTAACATATTTTCACGAAATAAAGCTCAAATTGCAGTGCAGGCACATCTTTCATAGAGATCCCAAAGCGGGATCCCTATGGTTGATATGAAGTACGTTATTCTCTACTATGTTTGGTACTACTTTTTTGCTTTTTTCAAAATAACGCATATTTCACTGCAAACCCCTACCCTGACACACCACTATGTTGCTTGCATATGACACCCGAAGTTCAAATATGTGTATTTTTACGTAACACAAAGAGAAAATACGCTAATTATAGAAAACGTTTATATTTTCCTGAAAACGAAATATTATCTTGTCTTCTGCAACGGTTAATTTTGCTGCACCCTGTATATATATTTCAATGTCAGAACAAAATATGCTGTTTTCACATTCTACACATCAGGATAGATACGAAAGGCACAAATTAGCAGAAAAATTATAAAATGATGAAGGTAGTAACATATATCCAACATGAACGACTTTAACCCTTACATTTTCGATCAGAATATGTGACGCACACCTTCTGTCAAAAATTGATTCCAATTACCACTGAGTTATTCACTTTTCTTATAATTTTCTTATTTCACGTAAAACTGTTGGTTGGCAACCTTCTGACAATATATCATATGTCAATATGTACATATTGAATTGTTACGAATTGTTGTGTATTATAATCTGTGTTGATCTATATCTTCCGAACTATTTAACATATTTTCACGAAATAAAGCTCAAACTGCAGTGCAGGCAAATCTTTCATAGAGATGCCAAACCGGGATCCCTATGGTTGATATCAAGTACCTTATTCTTTACCATTTTTGGTACTACTTTTGTGTTTTTTTCAAAATAAAACTGCAAATCCCTTTCCTGACACACCACTATGTTGCTTGCATATGACACCCGAAGTTCAAATATGTGTACTTTTACATAACGCAAAGAGAAAATACCCTAATTATAGAAAACGTTTATATTTTCCTGAAAACGAAATATTATCTTGTCTTCTGCAGCGGTTAATTTTGCTGCACCCTGTTTATATATTTCGATGTCAGAACAAAATATGCTGTTTTCATATTCAACACATCAGGATAGATACGAAAGGCACAAATTAGCAGAAAAATTAAAAAATGATGAAGTAAGCAAGTTATATAATACATGAACGACTTTAAACCTTACCTTTTCAATGAGATCACATGACGCGCACCTTCGGTCAAAAATTGATTCCAATTACCACTGAGTTATTCACTTTTCTTATATTTTTTTATTTTACGTAAAAGTGTCGGTTAGCAACCTTCTGACAATATATCATATGTCAATATGTACATATTGAATTGTTACTAATTGTTGCGTATTATAATCTGTTTTGATCTATATCTTCCGAACTATTTAACATATTTTCACGAAATAAAGCTCAAATTGCAGTGCAGGCACATCTTTCATAGACACCGCAAGCCGAAATCCCTATGGTTGATATCAAGTACCTTATTCTCTACCAAGTTTGGTACTACTTTTTTGCTTTTTTCAAAATAACGCATATTTCACTGCAAACCCTTACCCTGACACACCACTATGTTGCTTGTATATGACACCCGAAGTTCAAATATGTGTATTTTTATGTAACACAAAGAGAAAATACCCTAATTATAGAAAACGTTTATATTTTCCAGAAAACGAAATATTATCTTGTCTTCTGCAGCGGTAAATTTTGCTGCACCCTGTATATATATTTCGATGTCAGAACAAAATATGCTGTTTTCATATTCAACACATCAGGATAGATACGAAAGGCACAAATTAGCAGAAAAATTATGAAATGATGAAGTAAGCAAGTTATATAATACATGAACGACTTTAAACCTTACCTTTTCAATGAGATCACATGACGCGCACCTTCGGTAAAAAATTGATTCCAATTACCACTGAGTTATTCACTTTTCTTATATTTTTTTTTATTTTACGTAAAACTGTCGGTTAGCAACCTTCTGACAATATATCATATGTCAATATGTACATATTGAATTGTTACTAATTGTTGCGTATTATAATCTGTTTTGGTCTATATCTTCCGAACTCTTTAACATATTTTCACGAAATAAAGCTCAAATTGCAGTGCAGGCACATCTTTCATAGAGATCCCAAAGCGGGATCCCTATGGTTGATATCAAGTACCTTATTCTCTACTATGTTTGGTACTACTTTTTTGCTTTTTTCAAAATAACGCATATTTCACTGCAAACCCCTACCCTGACACACCACTATGTTGCTTGCATATGACACCCGAAGTTCAAATATGTGTATTTTTACGTAACACAAAGCGAAAATACGCTAATTATAGAAAACGTTTATATTTTCCTGAAAACGAAATATTATCTTGTCTTCTGCAACGGTTAATTTTGCTGCACCCTGTATATATATTTCAATGTCAGAACAAAATATGCTGCGTTCACATTCTACACATCAGGATAGATACGAAAGGCACAAATTAGCAGAAAAATTATAAAATGATGAAGGTAGTAACATATATCCAACATGAACGACTTTAACCCTTACGTTTTCGATCAGAATATGTGACGCACACCTTCTGTCAAAAATTGATTCCAATTACCACTGAGTTATTCACTTTTCTTATAATTTTCTTATTTCACGTAAAACTGTTGGTTGGCGACCTTCTGACAATATATCATATGTCAATATGTACATATTGAATTGTTACGAATTGTTGTGTATTATAATCTGTTTTGATCTATATCTTCCGAACTATTTAACATATTTTCACGAAATAAAGCTCAAACTGCAGTGCAGGCAAATCTTTCATAGAGATGCCAAACCGGGATCCCTATGGTTGATATCAAGTACCTTATTCTTTACCATTTTTGGTACTACTTTTGTGTTTTTTTTCAAAATAAAACTGCAAATCCCTTTCCTGACACACCACTATGTTGCTTGCATATGACACCCGAAGTTCAAATATGTGTACTTTTACGTAACGCAAAGAGAAAATACCCTAATTATAGAAAACGTTTATATTTTCCTGAAAGCGAAATATTATCTTGTCTTCTGCAGCGGTTAATTTTGCTGCACCCTGTATATATATTTCGATGTCAGAACAAAATATGCTGTTTTCATATTCAACACATCAGGACAGATACGATAAGGTTGATATCAAGTACCTTTTTCTTTACCATTTTTGGTACTACTTTTGTGTTTTTTTCAAAATAACGCATATTTCACTGCAAACCCCTTCCCAGACACACCACTATGTTACACTATGTTGATATTTTTACGTAACACAAAGAGAAAATACCCTAATTATAGAAAACGTTTATATTTTCCTGAAAACGAAATATTATCTTGTCTTCTGCAATGGTTAATTTTGCTGCACCCTGTATTTATATTTCGATGTCAGAACAAAGTATGCTGTTTTCACATTCTACACATCAGGATAGATACGAAAGGCACAAATTAGCAGAAAAATTATAAAATGATGAAGGAGGTAAGATATATCCCACATGAACGACTTTAACCCTTACGTTTTCGATGAGAACACGTGACGCACACCTTCTGTCAAAAATTGATTCCAATTACCACTCAGTTATTCACTTTTCTTATAATTTTCTTATTTCACGTAAAACTGTTGGTTGGCAACCTTCTGCCAATATATCATATGTCAATACTTACATATTGAATTGTTACGAATTGTTGTGTATTATAATCTGTTTTGGTCTATATCTTCCGAACTATTTAACATATTTTCACAAAATAAAGCTCAAACTGCAGAGCAGGCACATCTTTCATAGAGATCCCAAACCGGCATCCCTAAGGTTGATATCAAGTACCTTATTTTTTACAATTTTTGGCACTACTTTTGTGTTTTTTTCAAAATAACGCATATTTCACTGCAAACCCCTTCCCTGACACACCACTATGTTGCTTGCATATGACACCCGAAGTTCAAATATGTGTATTTTTACGTAACACAATGAGAAAATACCCTAATTATAGAAAACGTTTATATTTTCCTGAAAACGAAATATTATCTTGTCTTCTGCAACGGTTAATTTTGCTGCACCCTGTATATATATTTCGATGTCAGAACAATATATGCTCTTTTCATATTCAACACATCAGGATAGATACGAAAGGCACAAATTAGCAGAAAAATTATAAAAAAATGAAGTAAGCAAGATATATAATACATGAAAATCTTTAACCCTTACGTTTTCGATGAGAACACGTGACGCACACCTTCTGTCAAAAATTGATTCGAATTACCACTGAGTTATTCACTTTTCTTATAATTTTCTTATTTCACGTAAAACTGTTGGTTGGCAACCTTCTGACAATATATCATATGAAAATACTTACATATTGAATTGTTACGAATTGTTGTGTATTATAATCTGTTTTGGTCTATATCTTCCGAACTATTTAATATATTTTCACGAATCAAGGCTCAAACTGCAGTGCAGGCACATCTTTCATAGAGATCCCAAACCGTGATCCCTATGGTTGATATCAAGTACCTTATTCTCTACCGTGTTTTGTACTATTTTTTGTTTTTTTTTTCAAAAGAACGCATATTTCACTGCAAACCCCTACCCTGACACACCACTATGTTGCTTGCATATGACACCCGAAGTTCAAATATGTGTATTTTTACGTAACACAAAGAGAAAATACCCTAATTATAGAAAACGTTTATATTTTCCTGAAAACGAAATATTATCTTGTCTTCTGCAACGGTTAATTTTGCTGCACCCTGTATATATATTTCGATGTCAGAACAAAATATGCTGTTTTCACATTCTACACATCAGGATAGACACGAAAGGCAAAAATTAGCAGAAAAATTATAAAATGATGAAGTAAGCAAGATATATAATACATGAAGGATTTTAACCCTTACCTTTTCAATGAGATCACATGACGCGCACCTTCTTTCAAAAATTGATTCGAATTACCACTGAGTTATTCACTTTTCTTATATATTTTTTTATTTCACGTAAAACTGTAGGTTGGCAACCTTCTGACAATATATCATATGTCAATAGTTACATATTGAATTGTTACGAATTGTTGTGTATTATAATCTGTTTTGGTATCTATCTTCATAACTATTTAACATATCTTCACGAAAATCAGCTCAAACTGCAGTGCAGGCACATCTTTCATAGACACTCCAAACCGGAATCTTTATGGTTGATATCAAGTACCTTATTCTTTACCATTTTTGGTACTACTTTTGTGTTTTTTTCAAAATAAAACTGCAAATCCCTTTCCTGACACACCACTATGTTGCTTGCATATGACACCCGAAGTTCAAATATGTGTACTTTTACGTAACGCAAAGAGAAAATACCCTAATTATAGAAAACGTTTATATTTTCCTGAAAACGAAATATTATCTTGTCTTCTGCAACGGTTAATTTTGCTGCACCCTGTATATATATTTCGATGTCAGAACAAAATATGCTCTTTTCATATTCTACACATCAGGATAGATACGAAAGGCACAAATTAGCAGAAAAATTATAAAATGATGAAGGTAGTAACATATATCCAACATGAACGACTTTAACCCTTACCTTTTCGATGAGAACACGTGACGCACACCTTCTTTCAAAAATTGATTCCAATTACCACTGAGTTATTCACTTTTCTTCTAATTTTCTTATTTCACGTAAAACTGTTGGTTGGCAACCTTCTGACAATATATCATATGTCAATATTAACATATTGAATTGTTACGAATTGTTGTGTATTATAATCTGTTTTGGTTTATATCTTCATAACTATTTAACATATTTTCACGAAATAAAGCTCAAATTGCAGTGCAGGCACATCTTTCATAGACACCGCAAGCCGAAATCCCTATGGTTGATATCAAGTACCTTATTCTCTACCGTGTTTTGTACTATTTTTTTTTTCAAAAGAACGCATATTTCACTGCAAACCCCTACCCTGACACACCACTATGTTGCTTGGATATGACACCCGAAGTTCAAATATGTGTATTTTTACGTAACACAAAGAGAAAATACCCTAATTATAGAAAACGTTTATATTTTCCTGAAAACGAAATATTATCTTGTCTTCTGCAACGGTTAATTTTGCTGCACCCTGTATATATGTTTCTATGTCAGAACAAAATATGCTGTTTTCACATTCTACACATCAGAATAGATACGAAAGGCACAAATTAGCAGAAAAATTATAAAATGATGAAAGTAGTAAGATATATCCTACATAAACGACTTTAACCCTTACCTTTTCGATGAGATCACGTGACGCACACCTTCTTTTAAAAATTGATTCCAATTACCACTGAGTTATTCACTTTTCTTATATTTCTTTATTTTACGTTAAACTGTCGGTTAGCAACCTTCTGACAATATATCCTATGTCAATACTTACATATTGAATTGTTACTAATTGTTGCGTATTATAATCTGTTTTGGTCTATATCTTCCGAACTATTTAACATATTTTCACGAAATAAAGCTCAAATTGCAGTGCAGGCACATCTTTCATAGACGCCGTAAGCCGAAATCCCTATGGTTGATATCAAGTACCTTATTCTCTACCAAGTTTGGTACTACCTTTTCCTTTTTTGAAAATAACGCATATTTCACTGCAAGCCCTTACCCTGACAAACCACTATGTTGCTTGTATATGACACCCGAAGTTCAAATATGTGTATTTTTACGTAACGCAAATAGAAAATACCCTAATTATAGAAAACGTTTATATTTTCCAGAAAACGAAATATTATCTTGTCTTCTGCAGCGGTAAATTTTGCTGCACCCTGTATATATATTTCGATGTCAGAACAAAATATGCTGTTTTCATATTCAACACATCAGGATAGATACGAAAGGCACAAATTAGCAGAAAAATTATAAAATGATGAAGTAAGCAAGATATATAATACATGAAAAACTTTAACCCTTACGTTTTCGATGAGAACACGTGACGCACACCTTCTTTCAAAAATTGATTCCAATTACCACTCAGTTATTCAGTTTTCTTATAATTTTCTTATTTCACGTAAAACTGTTGGTTGGCAACCTTCTGACAATTTATCATATGTCTATACTTACATATTGAATTGTTACGAATTGTTGTGTATTATAATCTGTTTTGGTCTATATCTTCCGAACTATTTAATATATTTTCACGAATCAAAGCTCAAACTGCAGTGCAGGCACATCTTTCATAGAGATCCCAAACCTGGATCCCTATGGTTGATATCAAGTACCTTATTCTCTACCATGTTTGGTTCTACTTTTTTGTTTTTTTTTTTCAAAAAAACGCATATTTCACTGCAAACCCCTAACCTGACACACCACTATGTTGCTTGCATATGACACCCGAAGTTCAAATATGTGTATTTTTACGTAACACAAAGAGAAAATACGCTAATTATAGAAAACGTTTATATTTTCCTGAAAACGAAATATTATCTTGTCATCTGCAACGGTTTATTTTGCTTCACCCTGTATATATATTTCGATGTCAGAACAAAATATGCTCTTTTCATATTCTACACATCAGGATAGATACGAAAGGCACAAATTAGCAGAAAAATTATAAAATGATGAAGGTAGTAACATATATCGAACATGAACCACTTTAACCCTTACCTTTTCGATGAGAACATGTGACGCACACCTTCTGTCAAAAATTGATTCCAATTACCACTCAGTTATTCACTTTTCTTATAATTTTCTTATTTCACGTAAAACTGTTGGTTGGCAACCTTCTGACAATATATCATATGTCAATATGTACATATTGAATTGTTACGAATTGTTGTGTATTATAATCTGTTTTGATCTATACCTTCCGAACTATTTGACATATTTTCACGAAATAAAGCTCAAACTGCAGTGCAGGCACATCTTTCATAGAGATCCCAAACCGGGATAGCTATGGTTGATATCAAGTACCTTATTCTTTACCATTTTTGGTACTACTTTTGTGTTTTTTTCAAAATAAAACTGCAAATCCCTTTCCTGACACACCACCATGTTGCTTGCATATGACACCCGAAGTTCAAATATGTGTACTTTTACGTAACGCAAAGAGAAAATACCCTAATTATAGAAAACGTTTATATTTTCCTGAAAACGAAATATTATCTTGTCTTCTGCAGCGGTTAATTTTGCTGCACCCTGTATATATATTTCGATGTCAGAACAAAATATGCTGTTTTCATATTCAACACATCAGGATAGATACGAAAGGCACAAATTAGCAGAAAAATTATAAAATGATGAAGTAAGCAAGATATATAATACATGAACGACTTTAAACCTTACCTTTTCAATGAGATCACATGACGCGCACCTTCGGTCAAAAATTGATTCCAATTACCACTGAGTTATTCACTTTTCTTATATTTTTTTATTTTACGTAAAACTGTCGGTTAGGAACCTTCTGACAATATATCATATGTCAATATGTACATATTGAATTGTTACTAATTGTTGCGTATTATAATCTGTTTTGGTCTATATCTTCCGAACTCTTTAACATATTTTCACGAAATAAAGCTCAAATTGCAGTGCAGGCACATCTTTCATAGAGATCCCAAAGCGGGATCCCTATGGTTGATATCAAGTACCTTATTCTCTACTATGTTTGGTACTACTTTTTTGCTTTTTTCAAAATAACGCATATTTCACTGCAAACCCCTACCCTGACACACCACTATGTTGCTTGCATATGACACCCGAAGTTCAAATATGTGTATTTTTACGTAACACAAAGAGAAAATACGCTAATTATAGAAAACGTTTATATTTTCCTGAAAACGAAATATTATCTTGTCTTCTGCAACGGTTAATTTTGCTGCACCCTGTATATATATTTCAATGTCAGAACAAAATATGCTGCGTTCACATTCTACACATCAGGATAGATACGAAAGGCACAAATTAGCAGAAAAATTATAAAATAATGAAGGTAGTAACATATATCCAACATGAACGACTTTAACCCTTACGTTTTCGATCAGAATATGTGACGCACACCTTCTGTCAAAAATTGATTCCAATTACCACTGAGTTATTCACTTTTCTTATAATTTTCTTATTTCACGTAAAACTGTTGGTTGGCAACCTTCTGACAATATATCATATGTCAATATGTACATATTGAATTGTTACGAATTGTTGTGTATTATAATCTGTTTTGATCTATATCTTCCGAACTATTTAACATATTTTCACGAAATAAATCTCAAACTGCAGTGCAGGCAAATCTTTCATAGAGATGCCAAACCGGGATCCCTATGGTTGATATCAAGTACCTTATTCTTTACCATTTTTGGTACTACTTTTGTGTTTTTTTTCAAAAGAAAACTGCAAATCCCTTTAATGACACACCACTATGTTGCTTGCATATGACACCCGAAGTTCAAATATGTGTACTTTTACGTAACGCAAAGAGAAAATACCCTAATTATAGAAAACGTTTATATTTTCCTGAAAACGAAATATTATCTTGTCTTCTGCAGCGGTTAATTTTCCTGCACCCTGTTTATATATTTCGATGTCAGAACAAAATATGCTGTTTTCATATTCAACACATCAGGATAGATACGAAAGGCACAAATTAGCAGAAAAATTATAAAATGATGAAGTAAGCAAGTTATATAATACATGAACGACTTTAAACCTTACCTTTTCAATGAGATCACATGACGCGCACCTTCGGTCAAAAATTGATTCCAATTACCACTGAGTTATTCACTTTTCTTATATTTTTTTTATTTTACGTAAAACTGTCGGTTAGCAACCTTCTGACAATATATCATATGTCAATATGTACATATTGAATTGTTACTAATTGTTGCGTATTATAATCTGTTTTGGTCTATATCTTCCGAACTATTTAACATATTTTCACGAAATAAAGCTCAAATTGCAGTGCAGGCACATCTTTCATAGACACCGCAAGCCGAAATCCCTATGGTTGATATCAAGTACCTTATTCTATACCAAGTTTGGTACTACTTTTTTGCTTTTTTCAAAATAACGCATATTTCACTGCAAACCCCCACCCTGACACACCACTATGTTGCTTGCATATTACACCCGAAGTTCAAATATGTGTATTTTTACGTAACACAAAGAGAAAATACGCTAATTATAGAAAACGTTTATATTTTCCTGAAAACGAAATATTATCTTGTCTTCTGCAACGGTTAATTTTGCTGCACCCTGTATATATATTTCGATGTCAGAACAAAATATGCTGTTTTCACATTCTACACATCAGGATAGATACGAAAGGCACAAATTAGCAGAAAAATTATAAAATGATGAAGTAAGCAAGATATATCCCACATGAACGACTTTAACCCTTACCTTTTTGATGAGAACACGTGACGCACACCTTCTGTCAAAAATTGATTCCAATTACCACTGAGTTATTCACTTTTCTTATAATTTTCTTATTTCACGTAAAACTGTTGGTTGGCAACCTTCTGACAATATATCATATGTCAATAGTTACATATTGAATTGTTACGAATTGTTGTGTATTATAATCTGTTTTGGTTTATATCTTCATAACTATTTAACATATTTTCACGAAATAAAGCTCAAACTGCAGTGCAGGCACATCTGTCATAGAGGTCCCAAACCGGGATCCCAATGGTTGATATCAAGTACCTTATTCTCTACTATGTTTGGTACTACTTTTTTGCTTTTTTCAAAATAACGCATATTTCACTGCAAATCCCTTTCCTGACACACCACTATGTTGCTTGCATATGACACCCGAAGTTCAAATATGTGTATTTTTACGTAACACAAAGAGAAAATACGCTAATTATAGAAAACGTTAATATTTTCCTGAAAACGAAATATTATCTTGTCTTCTGCAACGGTTAATTTTGCTGCACCCTGTATATATATTTCGATGTCAGAACAAAATATGCTGTTTTCACATTCTACACATCAGGATAGATACGAAAGGCAGAAATTAGCAGAAAAATTCTAAAATGATGAAGGTAGTAACATATATCCAACATGAACGACTTTAACCCTTACCTTTTCGATGAGAACACGTGACGCACACCTTCTGTCAAAAATTGATTCCAAATACCACTGAGTTATTCACTTTTCTTCTAATTTTCTTATTTCACGTAAAACTGTTGGTTGGCAACCTTCTGACAATATATCATATGTCAATATGTACATATTGAATTGTTACGAATTGTATATTATAATCTGTTTTGATCTATATCTTCCGAACTATTTAACATATTTTCACGAAATAAAGCTCAAACTGCAGTGCAGGCACATCTTTCATAGAGATCCCAAACCGGGATCCCTATGGTTGATATCAAGTACCTTATTCTTTACCATTTTTGGTACTACTTTTGTGTTTTTTTCAAAATAAAACTGCAAATCCCTTTCCTGACATATCACCATGTTGCTTGCATATGACACCCGAAGTTCAAATATGTGTACTTTTACGTAACGCAAAGAGAAAATACCCTAATTATAGAAAACGTTTATATTTTCCTGAAAACGAAATATTATCTTGTATTCTGCAGCGGTTAATTTTGCTGCACCCTGTATATA
This sequence comes from Thermobia domestica, assembly GCF_964235325.1. Lineage (NCBI taxonomy): Eukaryota > Metazoa > Arthropoda > Insecta > Zygentoma > Lepismatidae > Thermobia > Thermobia domestica. Next base: position 106,971,089 of record NC_137471.1, read on the forward strand.
TATTTCGATGTCAGAACAAAATATGCTGTTTTCATATTCAACACATCAGGATAGATACGAAAGGCAAAAATTAGCAGAAAAATTATAAAATGATGAAGTAAGCAAGATATATAATACATGAACGACTTTAAACCTTACCTTTTCAATGAGATCACATGACGCGCACCTTCGGTCAAAAATTGATTCCAATTACCACTGAGTTATTCACTTTTCTTATATTTTTTTATTTTACGTAAAACTGTCGGTTAGGAACCTTCTGACAATATATCATATGTCAATATGTACATATTGAATTGTTACTAATTGTTGTGTATTATAATCTGTTTTGGTCTATATCTTCCGAACTATTTAACATATTTTCACGAAATAAAGCTCAAACTGCAGTGCAGGCACATCTATCATAGACACCGCAAGCCGGAATTCCTATGGTTGATATCAAGTAACTTATTCTCTACTAAGTTTGGTACTACTTTTTTGCTTTTTTCAAAATAACGCATATTTCACTGCAAACCCTTACCCTGACACACCACTATGTTGCTTGTATATGACACCCGAAGTTCAAATATGTGTATTTTTACGTAACACAGAGAGAAAATACCCTAATTATAGAAAACGTTTATATTTTCCAGAAAACGAAATATTATTTTGTCTTCTACAGCGGTAAATTTTGCTGCACCCTGTATATATATTTCGATGTCAGAACAAAATATGCTGTTTTTATATTCAACACATCAGGATAGATACGGAAGGCACAAATTAGCAGAAAAATTATAAAATGATGAAGTAAGCAAGATATATAAAACATGAAGGACTTTAACCCTTACCTTTTCAATGAGATCACATGACGCCCACCTTCTGTCAAAAATTGATTCGAATTACCAATCAGTTATTCACTTTTCTTATATTTTTTTTATTTCACGTAAAATTGTCGGTTAGCAACCTTCTGACAATATATTATATGTCAATATGTACATATTGAATTGTTACTAATTGTTGCGTATTATAATCTGTTTTGGTCTATATCTTCCGAACTCTTTAACATATTTTCACGAAATAAAGCTCAAATTGCAGTGCAGGCACATCTTTCATAGAGATCCCAAAGCGGGATCCCTATGGTTGATATCAAGTACCTTATTCTCTACTATGTTTGGTACTACTTTTTTGCTTTTTTCAAAATAACGCATATTTCACTGCAAACCCCTACCCTGACACACCACTATGTTGCTTGCATATGACACCCGAAGTTCAAATATGTGTATTTTTACGTAACACAAAGAGAAAATACGCTAATTATAGAAAACGTTTATATTTTCCTGAAAACGAAATATTATCTTGTCTTCTGCAACGGTTAATTTTGCTGCACCCTGTATATATATTTCAATGTCAGAACAAAATATGCTGCGTTCACATTCTACACATCAGGATAGATACGAAAGGCACAAATTAGCAGAAAAATTATAAAATAATGAAGGTAGTAACATATATCCAACATGAACGACTTTAACCCTTACGTTTTCGATCAGAATATGTGACGCACACCTTCTGTCAAAAATTGATTCCAATTACCACTGAGTTATTCACTTTTCTTATATTTTTTTTATTTTACGTAAAACTGTCGGTTAGCAACCTTCTGACAATATATCATATGTCAATATGTACATATTGAATTGTTACTAATTGTTGCGTATTATAATCTGTTTTGGTCTATATCTTCCGAACTATTTAACATATTTTCACGAAATAAAGCTCAAATTGCAGTGCAGGCACATCTTTCATAGACACCGCAAGCCGAAATCCCTATGGTTGATATCAAGTACCTTATTCTATACCAAGTTTGGTACTACTTTTTTGCTTTTTTCAAAATAACGCATATTTCACTGCAAACCCCCACCCTGACACACCACTATGTTGCTTGCATATTACACCCGAAGTTCAAATATGTGTATTTTTACGTAACACAAAGAGAAAATACGCTAATTATAGAAAACGTTTATATTTTCCTGAAAACGAAATATTATCTTGTCTTCTGCAACGGTTAATTTTGCTGCACCCTGTATATATATTTCGATGTCAGAACAAAATATGCTGTTTTCACATTCTACACATCAGGATAGATACGAAAGGCACAAATTAGCAGAAAAATTATAAAATGATGAAGTAAGCAAGATATATCCCACATGAACGACTTTAACCCTTACTTTTTCGATGAGAACACGTGACGCACACCTTCTGTCAAAAATTGATTCCAATTACCACTGAGTTATTCACTTTTCTTCTAATTTTCTTATTTCACGTAAAACTGTTGGTTGGCAACCTTCTGACAATATATCATATGTCAATAGTTACATATTGAATTGTTACGAATTGTTGTGTATTATAATCTGTTTTGGTTTATATCTTCATAACTATTTAACATATTTTCACGAAATAAAGCTCAAACTGCAGTGCAGGCACATCTGTCATAGAGGTCCCAAACCGGGATCCCAATGGTTGATATCAAGTACCTTATTCTCTACTATGTTTGGTACTACTTTTTTGCTTTTTTCAAAATAACGCATATTTCACTGCAAATCCCTTTCCTGACACACCACTATGTTGCTTGCATATGACACCCGAAGTTCAAATATGTGTATTTTTACGTAACACAAAGAGAAAATACGCTAATTATAGAAAACGTTAATATTTTCCTGAAAACAAATATTATCTTGTCTTCTGCAACGGTTAATTTTGCTGCACCCTGTATATATATTTCGATGTCAGAACAAAATATGCTGTTTTCACATTCTACACATCAGGATAGATACGAAAGGCACAAATTAGCAGAAAAATTCTAAAATGATGAAGGTAGTAACATATATCCAACATGAACGACTTTAACCCTTACCTTTTCGATGAGAACACGTGACGCACACCTTCTGTCAAAAATTGATTCCAAATACCACTGAGTTATTCACTTTTCTTCTAATTTTCTTATTTCACGTAAAACTGTTGGTTGGCAACCTTCTGACAATATATCATATGTCAATATGTACATATTGAATTGTTACGAATTGTATATTATAATCTGTTTTGATCTATATCTTCCGAACTATTTAACATATTTTCACGAAATAAAGCTCAAACTGCAGTGCAGGCACATCTTTCATAGAGATCCCAAACCGGGATCCCTATGGTTGATATCAAGTACCTTATTCTTTACCATTTTTGGTACTACTTTTGTGTTTTTTTCAAAATAAAACTGCAAATCCCTTTCCTGACACACCACCATGTTGCTTGCATATGACACCCGAAGTTCAAATATGTGTACTTTTACGTAACGCAAAGAGAAAATACCCTAATTATAGAAAACGTTTATATTTTCCTGAAAACGAAATATTATCTTGTCTTCTGCAGCGGTTAATTTTGCTGCACCCTGTATATATATTTCGATGTCAGAACAAAATATGCTGTTTTCATATTCAACACATCAGGATAGATACGAAAGGCACAAATTAGCAGAAAAATTATAAAATGATGAAGTAAGCAAGATATATAATACATGAACGACTTTAAACCTTACCTTTTCAATGAGATCACATGACGCGCACCTTCGGTCAAAAATTGATTCCAATTACCACTGAGTTATTCACTTTTCTTATATTTTTTTATTTTACGTAAAACTGTCGGTTAGGAACCTTCTGACAATATATCATATGTCAATATGTACATATTGAATTGTTACTAATTGTTGTGTATTATAATCTGTTTTGGTCTATATCTTCCGAACTATTTAACATATTTTCACGAAATAAAGCTCAAACTGCAGTGCAGGCACATCTATCATAGACACCGCAAGCCGGAATTCCTATGGTTGATATCAAGTACCTTATTCTCTACTAAGTTTGGTACTACTTTTTTGCTTTTTTCAAAATAACGCATATTTCACTGCAAACCCTTACCCTGACACACCACTATGTTGCTTGTATATGACACCCGAAGTTCAAATATGTGTATTTTTACGTAACACAGAGAGAAAATACCCTAATTATAGAAAACGTTTATATTTTCCAGAAAACGAAATATTATTTTGTCTTCTACAGCGGTAAATTTTGCTGCACCCTGTATATATATTTCGATGTCAGAACAAAATATGCTGTTTTTATATTCAACACATCAGGATAGATACGGAAGGCACAAATTAGCAGAAAAATTATAAAATGATGAAGTAAGCAAGATATATAAAACATGAAGGACTTTAACCCTTACCTTTTCAATGAGATCACATGACGCCCACCTTCTGTCAAAAATTGATTCGAATTACCAATCAGTTATTCACTTTTCTTATATTTTTTTTATTTCACGTAAAATTGTCGGTTAGCAACCTTCTGACAATATATTATATGTCAATATGTACATATTGAATTGTTACTAATTGTTGCGTATTATAATCTGTTTTGGTCTATATCTTCCGAACTCTTTAACATATTTTCACGAAATAAAGCTCAAATTGCAGTGCAGGCACATCTTTCATAGAGATCCCAAAGCGGGATCCCTATGGTTGATATCAAGTACCTTATTCTCTACTATGTTTGGTACTACTTTTTTGCTTTTTTCAAAATAACGCATATTTCACTGCAAACCCCTACCCTGACACACCACTATGTTGCTTGCATATGACACCCGAAGTTCAAATATGTGTATTTTTACGTAACACAAAGAGAAAATACGCTAATTATAGAAAACGTTTATATTTTCCTGAAAACGAAATATTATCTTGTCTTCTGCAACGGTTAATTTTGCTGCACCCTGTATATATATTTCAATGTCAGAACAAAATATGCTGCGTTCACATTCTACACATCAGGATAGATACGAAAGGCACAAATTAGCAGAAAAATTATAAAATAATGAAGGTAGTAACATATATCCAACATGAACGACTTTAACCCTTACGTTTTCGATCAGAATATGTGACGCACACCTTCTGTCAAAAATTGATTCCAATTACCACTGAGTTATTCACTTTTCTTATAATTTTCTTATTTCACGTAAAACTGTTGGTTGGCAACCTTCTGACAATATATCATATGTCAATATGTACATATTGAATTGTTACGAATTGTTGTGTATTATAATCTGTTTTGATCTATATCTTCCGAACTATTTAACATATTTTCACGAAATAAATCTCAAACTGCAGTGCAGGCAAATCTTTCATAGAGATGCCAAACCGGGATCCCTATGGTTGATATCAAGTACCTTATTCTTTACCATTTTTGGTACTACTTTTGTGTTTTTTTTCAAAAGAAAACTGCAAATCCCTTTAATGACACACCACTATGTTGCTTGCATATGACACCCGAAGTTCAAATATGTGTACTTTTACGTAACGCAAAGAGAAAATACCCTAATTATAGAAAACGTTTATATTTTCCTGAAAACGAAATATTATCTTGTCTTCTGCAGCGGTTAATTTTGCGGCACCCTGTTTATATATTTCGATGTCAGAACAAAATATGCTGTTTTCATATTCAACACATCAGGATAGATACGAAAGGCACAAATTAGCAGAAAAATTATAAAATGATGAAGTAAGCAAGTTATATAATACATGAACGACTTTAAACCTTACCTTTTCAATGAGACCACATGACGCGCACCTTCGGTCAAAAATTGATTCCAATTACCACTGAGTTATTCACTTTTCTTATATTTTTTTTATTTTACGTAAAACTGTCGGTTAGCAACCTTCTGACAATATATCATATGTCAATATGTACATATTGAATTGTTACTAATTGTTGCGTATTATAATCTGTTTTGGTCTATATCTTCCGAACTATTTAACATATTTTCACGAAATAAAGCTCAAATTGCAGTGCAGGCACATCTTTCATAGACACCGCAAGCCGAAATCCCTATGGTTGATATCAAGTACCTTATTCTATACCAAGTTTGGTACTACTTTTTTGCTTTTTTCAAAATAACGCATATTTCACTGCAAACCCCCACCCTGACACACCACTATGTTGCTTGCATATTACACCCGAAGTTCAAATATGTGTATTTTTACGTAACACAAAGAGAAAATACGCTAATTATAGAAAACGTTTATATTTTCCTGAAAACGAAATATTATCTTGTCTTCTGCAACGGTTAATTTTGCTGCACCCTGTATATATATTTCGATGTCAGGACAAAATATGCTGTTTTCACATTCTACACATCAGGATAGATACGAAAGGCACAAATTAGCAGAAAAATTATAAAATGATGAAGTAAGCAAGATATATCCCACATGAACGACTTTAACCCTTACTTTTTCGATGAGAACACGTGACGCACACCTTCGGTCAAAAATTGATTCCAATTACCACTGAGTTATTCACTTTTCTTATATTTTTTTTATTTTACGTAAAACTGTCGGTTAGCAACCTTCTGACAATATATCATATGTCAATATGTACATATTGAATTGTTACTAATTGTTGCGTATTATAATCTGTTTTGGTCTATATCTTCCGAACTATTTAACATATTTTCACGAAATAAAGCTCAAACTGCAGTGCAGGCACATCTGTCATAGAGGTCCCAAACCGGGAGCCCAATGGTTGATATCAAGTACCTTATTCTCTACTATGTTTGGTACTACTTTTTTGCTTTTTTCAAAATAACGCATATTTCACTGCAAATCCCTTTCCTGACACACCACTATGTTGCTTGCATATGACACCCGAAGTTCAAATATGTGTATTTTTACGTAACACAAAGAGAAAATACGCTAATTATAGAAAACGTTAATATTTTCCTGAAAACAAATATTATCTTGTCTTCTGCAACGGTTAATTTTGCTGCACCCTGTATATATATTTCGATGTCAGAACAAAATATGCTGTTTTCACATTCTACACATCAGGATAGATACGAAAGGCACAAATTAGCAGAAAAATTCTAAAATGATGAAGGTAGTAACATATATCCAACATGAACGACTTTAACCCTTACCTTTTCGATGAGAACACGTGACGCACACCTTCTGTCAAAAATTGATTCCAAATACCACTGAGTTATTCACTTTTCTTCTAATTTTCTTATTTCACGTAAAACTGTTGGTTGGCAACCTTCTGACAATATATCATATGTCAATATGTACATATTGAATTGTTACGAATTGTATATTATAATCTGTTTTGATCTATATCTTCCGAACTATTTAACATATTTTCACGAAATAAAGCTCAAACTGCAGTGCAGGCACATCTTTCATAGAGATCCCAAACCGGGATCCCTATGGTTGATATCAAGTACCTTATTCTTTACCATTTTTGGTACTACTTTTGTGTTTTTTTCAAAATAAAACTGCAAATCCCTTTCCTGACACACCACCATGTTGCTTGCATATGACACCCGAAGTTCAAATATGTGTACTTTTACGTAACGCAAAGAGAAAATACCCTAATTATAGAAAACGTTTATATTTTCCTGAAAACGAAATATTATCTTGTCTTCTGCAGCGGTTAATTTTGCTGCACCCTGTATATATATTTCGATGTCAGAACAAAATATGCTGTTTTCATATTCAACACATCAGGATAGATACGAAAGGCACAAATTAGCAGAAAAATTATAAAATGATGAAGTAAGCAAGATATATAATACATGAACGACTTTAAACCTTACCTTTTCAATGAGATCACATGACGCGCACCTTCGGTCAAAAATTGATTCCAATTACCACTGAGTTATTCACTTTTCTTATATTTTTTTATTTTACGTAAAACTGTCGGTTAGGAACCTTCTGACAATATATCATATGTCAATATGTACATATTGAATTGTTACTAATTGTTGTGTATTATAATCTGTTTTGGTCTATATCTTCCGAACTATTTAACATATTTTCACGAAATAAAGCTCAAACTGCAGTGCAGGCACATCTATCATAGACACCGCAAGCCGGAATTCCTATGGTTGATATCAAGTACCTTATTCTCTACTAAGTTTGGTACTACTTTTTTGCTTTTTTCAAAATAACGCATATTTCACTGCAAACCCTTACCCTGACACACCACTATGTTGCTTGTATATGACACCCGAAGTTCAAATATGTGTATTTTTACGTAACACAGAGAGAAAATACCCTAATTATAGAAAACGTTTATATTTTCCAGAAAACGAAATATTATTTTGTCTTCTACAGCGGTAAATTTTGCTGCACCCTGTATATATATTTCGATGTCAGAACAAAATATGCTGTTTTTATATTCAACACATCAGGATAGATACGGAAGGCACAAATTAGCAGAAAAATTATAAAATGATGAAGTAAGCAAGATATATAAAACATGAAGGACTTTAACCCTTACCTTTTCAATGAGATCACATGACGCCCACCTTCTGTCAAAAATTGATTCGAATTACCAATCAGTTATTCACTTTTCTTATATTTTTTTTATTTCACGTAAAATTGTCGGTTAGCAACCTTCTGACAATATATTATATGTCAATATGTACATATTGAATTGTTACTAATTGTTGCGTATTATAATCTGTTTTGGTCTATATCTTCCGAACTCTTTAACATATTTTCACGAAATAAAGCTCAAATTGCAGTGCAGGCACATCTTTCATAGAGATCCCAAAGCGGGATCCCTATGGTTGATATCAAGTACCTTATTCTCTACTATGTTTGGTACTACTTTTTTGCTTTTTTCAAAATAACGCATATTTCACTGCAAACCCCTACCCTGACACACCACTATGTTGCTTGCATATGACACCCGAAGTTCAAATATGTGTATTTTTACGTAACACAAAGAGAAAATACGCTAATTATAGAAAACGTTTATATTTTCCTGAAAACGAAATATTATCTTGTCTTCTGCAACGGTTAATTTTGCTGCACCCTGTATATATATTTCAATGTCAGAACAAAATATGCTGCGTTCACATTCTACACATCAGGATAGATACGAAAGGCACAAATTAGCAGAAAAATTATAAAATAATGAAGGTAGTAACATATATCCAACATGAACGACTTTAACCCTTACGTTTTCGATCAGAATATGTGACGCACACCTTCTGTCAAAAATTGATTCCAATTACCACTGAGTTATTCACTTTTCTTATATTTTTTTTATTTTACGTAAAACTGTCGGTTAGCAACCTTCTGACAATATATCATATGTCAATATGTACATATTGAATTGTTACTAATTGTTGCGTATTATAATCTGTTTTGGTCTATATCTTCCGAACTATTTAACATATTTTCACGAAATAAAGCTCAAATTGCAGTGCAGGCACATCTTTCATAGACACCGCAAGCCGAAATCCCTATGGTTGATATCAAGTACCTTATTCTATACCAAGTTTGGTACTACTTTTTTGCTTTTTTCAAAATAACGCATATTTCACTGCAAACCCCCACCCTGACACACCACTATGTTGCTTGCATATTACACCCGAAGTTCAAATATGTGTATTTTTACGTAACACAAAGAGAAAATACGCTAATTATAGAAAACGTTTATATTTTCCTGAAAACGAAATATTATCTTGTCTTCTGCAACGGTTAATTTTGCTGCACCCTGTATATATATTTCGATGTCAGAACAAAATATGCTGTTTTCACATTCTACACATCAGGATAGATACGAAAGGCACAAATTAGCAGAAAAATTATAAAATGATGAAGTAAGCAAGATATATCCCACATGAACGACTTTAACCCTTACTTTTTCGATGAGAACACGTGACGCACACCTTCTGTCAAAAATTGATTCCAATTACCACTGAGTTATTCACTTTTCTTCTAATTTTCTTATTTCACGTAAAACTGTTGGTTGGCAACCTTCTGACAATATATCATATGTCAATAGTTACATATTGAATTGTTACGAATTGTTGTGTATTATAATCTGTTTTGGTTTATATCTTCATAACTATTTAACATATTTTCACGAAATAAAGCTCAAACTGCAGTGCAGGCACATCTGTCATAGAGGTCCCAAACCGGGATCCCAATGGTTGATATCAAGTACCTTATTCTCTACTATGTTTGGTACTACTTTTTTGCTTTTTTCAAAATAACGCATATTTCACTGCAAATCCCTTTCCTGACACACCACTATGTTGCTTGCATATGACACCCGAAGTTCAAATATGTGTATTTTTACGTAACACAAAGAGAAAATACGCTAATTATAGAAAACGTTAATATTTTCCTGAAAACAAATATTATCTTGTCTTCTGCAACGGTTAATTTTGCTGCACCCTGTATATATATTTCGATGTCAGAACAAAATATGCTGTTTTCACATTCTACACATCAGGATAGATACGAAAGGCACAAATTAGCAGAAAAATTCTAAAATGATGAAGGTAGTAACATATATCCAACATGAACGACTTTAACCCTTACCTTTTCGATGAGAACACGTGACGCACACCTTCTGTCAAAAATTGATTCCAAATACCACTGAGTTATTCACTTTTCTTCTAATTTTCTTATTTCACGTAAAACTGTTGGTTGGCAACCTTCTGACAATATATCATATGTCAATATGTACATATTGAATTGTTACGAATTGTATATTATAATCTGTTTTGATCTATATCTTCCGAACTATTTAACATATTTTCACGAAATAAAGCTCAAACTGCAGTGCAGGCACATCTTTCATAGAGATCCCAAACCGGGATCCCTATGGTTGATATCAAGTACCTTATTCTTTACCATTTTTGGTACTACTTTTGTGTTTTTTTCAAAATAAAACTGCAAATCCCTTTCCTGACACACCACCATGTTGCTTGCATATGACACCCGAAGTTCAAATATGTGTACTTTTACGTAACGCAAAGAGAAAATACCCTAATTATAGAAAACGTTTATATTTTCCTGAAAACGAAATATTATCTTGTCTTCTGCAGCGGTTAATTTTGCTGCACCCTGTATATATATTTCGATGTCAGAACAAAATATGCTGTTTTCATATTCAACACATCAGGATAGATACGAAAGGCACAAATTAGCAGAAAAATTATAAAATGATGAAGTAAGCAAGATATATAATACATGAACGACTTTAAACCTTACCTTTTCAATGAGATCACATGACGCGCACCTTCGGTCAAAAATTGATTCCAATTACCACTGAGTTATTCACTTTTCTTATATTTTTTTATTTTACGTAAAACTGTCGGTTAGGAACCTTCTGACAATATATCATATGTCAATATGTACATATTGAATTGTTACTAATTGTTGTGTATTATAATCTGTTTTGGTCTATATCTTCCGAACTATTTAACATATTTTCACGAAATAAAGCTCAAACTGCAGTGCAGGCACATCTATCATAGACACCGCAAGCCGGAATTCCTATGGTTGATATCAAGTACCTTATTCTCTACTAAGTTTGGTACTACTTTTTTGCTTTTTTCAAAATAACGCATATTTCACTGCAAACCCTTACCCTGACACACCACTATGTTGCTTGTATATGACACCCGAAGTTCAAATATGTGTATTTTTACGTAACACAGAGAGAAAATACCCTAATTATAGAAAACGTTTATATTTTCCAGAAAACGAAATATTATTTTGTCTTCTACAGCGGTAAATTTTGCTGCACCCTGTATATATATTTCGATGTCAGAACAAAATATGCTGTTTTTATATTCAACACATCAGGATAGATACGGAAGGCACAAATTAGCAGAAAAATTATAAAATGATGAAGTAAGCAAGATATATAAAACATGAAGGACTTTAACCCTTACCTTTTCAATGAGATCACATGACGCCCACCTTCTGTCAAAAATTGATTCGAATTACCAATCAGTTATTCACTTTTCTTATATTTTTTTTATTTCACGTAAAATTGTCGGTTAGCAACCTTCTGACAATATATTATATGTCAATATGTACATATTGAATTGTTACTAATTGTTGCGTATTATAATCTGTTTTGGTCTATATCTTCCGAACTCTTTAACATATTTTCACGAAATAAAGCTCAAATTGCAGTGCAGGCACATCTTTCATAGAGATCCCAAAGCGGGATCCCTATGGTTGATATCAAGTACCTTATTCTCTACTATGTTTGGTACTACTTTTTTGCTTTTTTCAAAATAACGCATATTTCACTGCAAACCCCTACCCTGACACACCACTATGTTGCTTGCATATGACACCCGAAGTTCAAATATGTGTATTTTTACGTAACACAAAGAGAAAATACGCTAATTATAGAAAACGTTTATATTTTCCTGAAAACGAAATATTATCTTGTCTTCTGCAACGGTTAATTTTGCTGCACCCTGTATATATATTTCAATGTCAGAACAAAATATGCTGCGTTCACATTCTACACATCAGGATAGATACGAAAGGCACAAATTAGCAGAAAAATTATAAAATAATGAAGGTAGTAACATATATCCAACATGAACGACTTTAACCCTTACGTTTTCGATCAGAATATGTGACGCACACCTTCTGTCAAAAATTGATTCCAATTACCACTGAGTTATTCACTTTTCTTATAATTTTCTTATTTCACGTAAAACTGTTGGTTGGCAACCTTCTGACAATATATCATATGTCAATATGTACATATTGAATTGTTACGAATTGTTGTGTATTATAATCTGTTTTGATCTATATCTTCCGAACTATTTAACATATTTTCACGAAATAAATCTCAAACTGCAGTGCAGGCAAATCTTTCATAGAGATGCCAAACCGGGATCCCTATGGTTGATATCAAGTACCTTATTCTTTACCATTTTTGGTACTACTTTTGTGTTTTTTTTCAAAAGAAAACTGCAAATCCCTTTAATGACACACCACTATGTTGCTTGCATATGACACCCGAAGTTCAAATATGTGTACTTTTACGTAACGCAAAGAGAAAATACCCTAATTATAGAAAACGTTTATATTTTCCTGAAAACGAAATATTATCTTGTCTTCTGCAGCGGTTAATTTTGCGGCACCCTGTTTATATATTTCGATGTCAGAACAAAATATGCTGTTTTCATATTCAACACATCAGGATAGATACGAAAGGCACAAATTAGCAGAAAAATTATAAAATGATGAAGTAAGCAAGTTATATAATACATGAACGACTTTAAACCTTACCTTTTCAATGAGACCACATGACGCGCACCTTCGGTCAAAAATTGATTCCAATTACCACTGAGTTATTCACTTTTCTTATATTTTTTTTATTTTACGTAAAACTGTCGGTTAGCAACCTTCTGACAATATATCATATGTCAATATGTACATATTGAATTGTTACTAATTGTTGCGTATTATAATCTGTTTTGGTCTATATCTTCCGAACTATTTAACATATTTTCACGAAATAAAGCTCAAATTGCAGTGCAGGCACATCTTTCATAGACACCGCAAGCCGAAATCCCTATGGTTGATATCAAGTACCTTATTCTATACCAAGTTTGGTACTACTTTTTTGCTTTTTTCAAAATAACGCATATTTCACTGCAAACCCCCACCCTGACACACCACTATGTTGCTTGCATATTACACCCGAAGTTCAAATATGTGTATTTTTACGTAACACAAAGAGAAAATACGCTAATTATAGAAAACGTTTATATTTTCCTGAAAACGAAATATTATCTTGTCTTCTGCAACGGTTAATTTTGCTGCACCCTGTATATATATTTCGATGTCAGGACAAAATATGCTGTTTTCACATTCTACACATCAGGATAGATACGAAAGGCACAAATTAGCAGAAAAATTATAAAATGATGAAGTAAGCAAGATATATCCCACATGAACGACTTTAACCCTTACTTTTTCGATGAGAACACGTGACGCACACCTTCGGTCAAAAATTGATTCCAATTACCACTGAGTTATTCACTTTTCTTATATTTTTTTTATTTTACGTAAAACTGTCGGTTAGCAACCTTCTGACAATATATCATATGTCAATATGTACATATTGAATTGTTACTAATTGTTGCGTATTATAATCTGTTTTGGTCTATATCTTCCGAACTATTTAACATATTTTCACGAAATAAAGCTCAAACTGCAGTGCAGGCACATCTGTCATAGAGGTCCCAAACCGGGAGCCCAATGGTTGATATCAAGTACCTTATTCTCTACTATGTTTGGTACTACTTTTTTGCTTTTTTCAAAATAACGCATATTTCACTGCAAATCCCTTTCCTGACACACCACTATGTTGCTTGCATATGACACCCGAAGTTCAAATATGTGTATTTTTACGTAACACAAAGAGAAAATACGCTAATTATAGAAAACGTTAATATTTTCCTGAAAACAAATATTATCTTGTCTTCTGCAACGGTTAATTTTGCTGCACCCTGTATATATATTTCGATGTCAGAACAAAATATGCTGTTTTCACATTCTACACATCAGGATAGATACGAAAGGCACAAATTAGCAGAAAAATTCTAAAATGATGAAGGTAGTAACATATATCCAACATGAACGACTTTAACCCTTACCTTTTCGATGAGAACACGTGACGCACACCTTCTGTCAAAAATTGATTCCAAATACCACTGAGTTATTCACTTTTCTTCTAATTTTCTTATTTCACGTAAAACTGTTGGTTGGCAACCTTCTGACAATATATCATATGTCAATATGTACATATTGAATTGTTACGAATTGTATATTATAATCTGTTTTGATCTATATCTTCCGAACTATTTAACATATTTTCACGAAATAAAGCTCAAACTGCAGTGCAGGCACATCTTTCATTGAGATCCCAAACCGGGATCCCTATGGTTGATATCAAGTACCTTATTCTTTACCATTTTTGGTACTACTTTTGTGTTTTTTTCAAAATAAAACTGCAAATCCCTTTCCTGACACACCACCATGTTGCTTGCATATGACACCCGAAGTTCAAATATGTGTACTTTTACGTAACGCAAAGAGAAAATACCCTAATTATAGAAAACGTTTATATTTTCCTGAAAACGAAATATTATCTTGTCTTCTGCAGCGGTTAATTTTGCTGCACCCTGTATATATATTTCGATGTCAGAACAAAATATGCTGTTTTCATATTCAACACATCAGGATAGATACGAAAGGCACAAATTAGCAGAAAAATTATAAAATGATGAAGTAAGCAAGATATATAATACATGAACGACTTTAAACCTTACCTTTTCAATGAGATCACATGACGCGCACCTTCGGTCAAAAATTGATTCCAATTACCACTGAGTTATTCACTTTTCTTATATTTTTTTATTTTACGTAAAACTGTCGGTTAGGAACCTTCTGACAATATATCATATGTCAATATGTACATATTGAATTGTTACTAATTGTTGTGTATTATAATCTGTTTTGGTCTATATCTTCCGAACTATTTAACATATTTTCACGAAATAAAGCTCAAACTGCAGTGCAGGCACATCTATCATAGACACCGCAAGCCGGAATTCCTATGGTTGATATCAAGTACCTTATTCTCTACTAAGTTTGGTACTACTTTTTTGCTTTTTTCAAAATAACGCATATTTCACTGCAAACCCTTACCCTGACACACCACTATGTTGCTTGTATATGACACCCGAAGTTCAAATATGTGTATTTTTACGTAACACAGAGAGAAAATACCCTAATTATAGAAAACGTTTATATTTTCCAGAAAACGAAATATTATTTTGTCTTCTACAGCGGTAAATTTTGCTGCACCCTGTATATATATTTCGATGTCAGAACAAAATATGCTGTTTTTATATTCAACACATCAGGATAGATACGGAAGGCACAAATTAGCAGAAAAATTATAAAATGATGAAGTAAGCAAGATATATAAAACATGAAGGACTTTAACCCTTACCTTTTCAATGAGATCACATGACGCCCACCTTCTGTCAAAAATTGATTCGAATTACCAATCAGTTATTCACTTTTCTTATATTTTTTTTATTTCACGTAAAATTGTCGGTTAGCAACCTTCTGACAATATATTATATGTCAATATGTACATATTGAATTGTTACTAATTGTTGCGTATTATAATCTGTTTTGGTCTATATCTTCCGAACTCTTTAACATATTTTCACGAAATAAAGCTCAAATTGCAGTGCAGGCACATCTTTCATAGAGATCCCAAAGCGGGATCCCTATGGTTGATATCAAGTACCTTATTCTCTACTATGTTTGGTACTACTTTTTTGCTTTTTTCAAAATAACGCATATTTCACTGCAAACCCCTACCCTGACACACCACTATGTTGCTTGCATATGACACCCGAAGTTCAAATATGTGTATTTTTACGTAACACAAAGAGAAAATACGCTAATTATAGAAAACGTTTATATTTTCCTGAAAACGAAATATTATCTTGTCTTCTGCAACGGTTAATTTTGCTGCACCCTGTATATATATTTCAATGTCAGAACAAAATATGCTGCGTTCACATTCTACACATCAGGATAGATACGAAAGGCACAAATTAGCAGAAAAATTATAAAATAATGAAGGTAGTAACATATATCCAACATGAACGACTTTAACCCTTACGTTTTCGATCAGAATATGTGACGCACACCTTCTGTCAAAAATTGATTCCAATTACCACTGAGTTATTCACTTTTCTTATAATTTTCTTATTTCACGTAAAACTGTTGGTTGGCAACCTTCTGACAATATATCATATGTCAATATGTACATATTGAATTGTTACGAATTTTTGTGTATTATAATCTGTTTTGATCTATATCTTCCGAACTATTTAACATATTTTCACGAAATAAAGCTCAAACTGCAGTGCAGGCAAATCTTTCATAGAGATGCCAAACCGGGATACCTATGGTTGATATCAAGTACCTTATTCTTTACCATTTTTGGTACTGCTTTTGTGTTTTTTTTTTTTCAAAATAAAACTGCAAATCCCTTTAATGACACACCACTATGTTGCTTGCATATGACACCCGAAGTTCAAATATGTGTACTTTTACGTAACGCAAAGAGAAAATACCCTAATTATAGAAAACGTTTATATTTTCCTGAAAACGAAATATTATCTTGTCTTCTGCAGGGGTTAATTTTGCTGCACCCTGTTTATATATTTCGATGTCAGAACAAAATATGCTGTTTTCATATTCAACACATCAGGATAGATACGAAAGGCACAAATTAGCAGAAAAATTATAAAATGATGAAGTAAGCAAGTTATATAATACATGAACGACTTTAAACCTTACCTTTTCAATGAGATCACATGACGCGCACCTTCGGTCAAAAATTGATTCCAATTACCACTGAGTTATTCACTTTTCTTATATTTTTTTTATTTTACGTAAAACTGTCGGTTAGCAACCTTCTGACAATATATCATATGTCAATATGTACATATTGAATTGTTACTAATTGTTGCGTATTATAATCTGTTTTGGTCTCTATCTTCCGAACTATTTAACATATTTTCACGAAATAAAGCTCAAATTGCAGTGCAGGCACATCTTTCATAGACACCGCAAGCCGAAATCCCTATGGTTGATATCAAGTACCTTATTCTATACCAAGTTTGGTACTACTTTTTTGCTTTTTTCAAAATAACGCATATTTCACTGCAAACCCCCACCCTGACACACCACTATGTTGCTTGCATATTACACCCGAAGTTCAAATATGTGTATTTTTACGTAACACAAAGAGAAAATACGCTAATTATAGAAAACGTTTATATTTTCCTGAAAACGAAATATTATCTTGTCTTCTGCAACGGTTAATTTTGCTGCACCCTGTATATATATTTCGATGTCAGAACAAAATATGCTGTTTTCACATTCTACACATCAGGATAGATACGAAAGGCACAAATTAGCAGAAAAATTATAAAATGATGAAGTAAGCAAGATATATCCCACATGAACGACTTTAACCCTTACCTTTTCGATGAGAACACGTGACGCACACCTTCTGTCAAAAATTGATTCCAATTACCACTGAGTTATTCACTTTTCTTCTAATTTTCTTATTTCACGTAAAACTGTTGGTTGGCAACCTTCTGACAATATATCATATGTCAATAGTTACATATTGAATTGTTACGAATTGTTGTGTATTATAATCTGTTTTGGTTTATATCTTCATAACTATTTAACATATTTTCACGAAATAAAGCTCAAACTGCAGTGCAGGCACATCTGTCATAGAGGTCCCAAACCGGGATCCCAATGGTTGATATCAAGTACCTTATTCTCTACTATGTTTGGTACTACTTTTTTGCTTTTTTCAAAATAACGCATATTTCACTGCAAATCCCTTTCCTGACACACCACTATGTTGCTTGCATATGACACCCGAAGTTCAAATATGTGTATTTTTACGTAACACAAAGAGAAAATACGCTAATTATAGAAAACGTTAATATTTTCCTGAAAACGAAATATTATCTTGTCTTCTGCAACGGTTAATTTTGCTGCACTCTGTATATATATTTCGATGTCAGAACAAAATATGCTGTTTTCACATTCTACACATCAGGATAGATACGAAAGGCACAAATTAGCAGAAAAATTCTAAAATGATGAAGGTAGTAACATATATCCAACATGAACGATTTTAACCCTTACCTTTTCGATGAGAACACGTGACGCACACCTTCTGTCAAAAATAGATTCCAAATACCACTGAGTTATTCACTTTTCTTCTAATTTTCTTATTTCACGTAAAACTGTTGGTTGGCAACCTTCTGACAATATATCATATGTCTATATGTACAAATTGAATTGTTACGAATTGTATATTATAATCTGTTTTGATCTATATCTTCCGAACTATTTAACATATTTTCACGAAATAAAGCTCAAACTGCAGTGCAGGCACATCTTTCATAGAGATCCCAAACCGGGATCCCTATGGTTGATATCAAGTACCTTATTCTTTACCATTTTTGGTACTACTTTTGTGTTTTTTTCAAAATAAAACTGCAAATCCCTTTCCTGACACACCACTATGTTGCTTGCATATGACACCCGAAGTTCAAATATGTGTACTTTTACGTAACGCAAAGAGAAAATACCCTAATTATATAAAACGTTTATATTTTCCTGAAAACGAAATATTATCTTGTCTTCTGCAGCGGTTAATTTTGCTGCACCCTGTATATATATTTCGATGTCAGAACAAAATATGCTGTTTTCATATTCAACACATCAGGACAGATACGATAAGGTTGATATCAAGTACCTTATTCTTTACCATTTTTGGTACTACTTTTGTGTTTTTTTCAAAATAACGCATATTTCACTGCAACCCCCTTCCCTGACACACCACTATGTTACACTATGTTGATATTTTTACGTAACACAAAGAGAAAATACCCTAATTATAGAAAACGTTTATATTTTCCTGAAAACGAAATATTATCTTGTCTACTGCAACGGTTAACTTTGCTGCACCCTGTATATATATTTCGATGTCAGAACAAAGTATGCTGTTTTCACATTCTACACATCAGGATAGATACGAAAGGCACAAATTAGCAGAAAAATTATAAAATGATGAAAAAGGTAAGATATATCCCACATGAACGACTTTAACCCTTACGTTTTCGATGAGAACACGTGACGCACACCTTCTTCAAAAATTGATTCCAATTACCACTCAGTTATTCACTTTTCTTATAATTTTCTTATTTCACGTAAAACTGTTGGTTGGCAACCTTCTGCCAATATATCATATGTCAATACTTACATATTGAATTGTTACGAATTTTTGTGTATTATAATCTGTTTTGGTCTATATCTTCCGAACTATTTAACATATTTTCACAAAATAAAGCTCAAACTGCAGAGCAGGCACATCTTTCATAGAGATCTCAAACCGGCATCCCTAAGGTTAATATCAAGTACCTTATTTTTTAAAATTGTTGGCACTACTTTTGTGTTTTTTTCAAAATAACGCATATTTCACTGCAAACCCCTTCCCTGACACACCACTATGTTGCTTGCATATGACACCCGAAGTTCAAATATGTGTATTTTTACGTAACACAATGAGAAAATACCCTAATTATAGAAAACGTTTATATTTTCCTGAAAACGAAATATTATCTTGTCTTCTGCAACGGTTAATTTTGCTGCACCCTGTATATATATTTCGATGTCAGAACAAAATATGCTCTTTTCATATTCAACACATCAGGATAGATACGAAAGGCACAAATTAGCAGAAAAATTATAAAAAAATGAAGTAAGCAAGATATATAATACATGAAAAACTTTAACCCTTACGTTTTCGATGAGAACACGTGACGCACACCTTCTGTCAAAAATTGATTCCAATTACCACTGAGTTATTCACTTTTCTTATAATTTTCTTATTTCACGTAAAACTGTTGGTTGGCAACCTTCTGACAATATATCATATGAAAATACTTACATATTGAATTGTTACGAATTGTTGTGTATTATAATCTGTTTTGGTCTATATCTTCCGAACTATTTAATATATTTTCACGAATCAAAGCTCAAACTGCAGTGCAGGAACATCTTTCATAGAGAACCCAAACCGGGATCCCTATGGTTGATATCAAGTACCTTATTCTCTACCATGTTTTGTACTATTTTTTGTTTGTTTTTTTTTTCAAAAAAACGCATATTTCACCGCAAACCCCTACCCTGACACACCACTATGTTGCTTGCATATGACACCCGAAGTTCAAATATGTGTATTTTTACGTAACACAAAGGGAAAATACCCTAATTATAGAAAACGTTTATATTTTCCTGAAAACGAAATATTATCTTGTCTTCTGCAACGGTTAATTTTGCTGCACCCTGTATATATGTTTCTATGTCAGAACAAAATATGCTGTTTTCACATTCTACACATCAGGATAGATACGAAAGGCACAAATTAGCAGAAAAATTATAAAATGATGAAGGTAGTAAGATATATCCTACATGACCGACTTTAACCTTTACCTTTTCGATGAGATCACGTGACGCACACCTTCTGTCAAAAATTGATTCCAATTACCACTGAGTTATTCACTTTTCTTATAATTTTCTTATTTCACGTAAAACTATTGGTTGGCAACCTTCTGACAATATATCATATGTCAATAGTTACATATTGAATTGTTACGAATTGTTGTGTATTATAATCGGTTTTGGTATCTATCTTCAGAACTATTATCATATCTTCACGAAATTCAGCTCAAACTGCAGTGCAGGCACATCTTTCATAGACACCCCAAACCGTAATCCCTATGGTTGATATCAAGTACCTTATTCTTTACCATTTTTGGTACTACTTTTGTGTTTTTATCAAAATAACGCATATTTCACTGCACACCCCTTCCCTGACACACCACTATGTTGCTTGCATATGACACCCGAAATTCAAATATGTGTATTTTTACGTAACACAAAGAGAAAATACCCTAATTATAGACAACGTTTATATTTTCCTGAAAACGAAATATTATCTTGTCTTCTGCAACGGTTAATTTTGCTGCACCCTGTATATATGTTTCTATGTCAGAACAAAATATGCTGTTTTCACATTCTACACATCAGGATAGATACGAAAGGCACAAATTAGCAGAAAAATTATAAAATGATGAAGGTAGTAAGATATATCCTACATGACCGACTTTAACCTTTACCTTTTCGATGAGATCACGTGACGCACACCTTCTGTCAAAAATTGATTCCAATTACCACTGAGTTATTCACTTTTCTTATAATTTTCTTATTTCACGTAAAACTATTGGTTGGCAACCTTCTGACAATATATCATATGTCAATAGTTACATATTGAATTGTTACGAATTGTTGTGTATTATAATCGGTTTTGGTATCTATCTTCATAACTATTTAACATATTTTCACGAAATAAAGCTCAAACTGCAGTGCAGGCACATCTTTCATAGAGATCCCAAACCGGGATCCCTATGGTTGATATCAAGTACCTTATTCTTTACCATTTTTGGTACTACTTTTGTGTTATTTTCAACATAAAACTGCAAATCCCTTTCCTGACACACCACTATGTTGCTTGCATATGACACCCGAAGTTCAAATATGTGTACTTTTACGTAACGCAAAGGGAAAATACCCTAATTATAGAAAACGTTTATATTTTCCTGAAAACGAAATATTATCTTGTCTTCTGCAACGGTTAATTTTGCTGCACCCTGTATATATATTTCGATGTCAGAACAAAATATGCTCTTTTCATATTCTACACATCAGGATAGATACGAAAGGCACAAATTAGCAGAAAAATTATAAAATGATGAAGGTAGTAACATATATCCAACATGAACGACTTTAACCCTTAACTTTTCGATGAGAACACGTGACGCACACCTTCTGTCAAAAATTGATTCCAATTACCACTGAGTTATTCACTTTTCTTCTAATTTTCTTATTTCACGTAAAACTGTTGGTTGGCAACCTTCTGACAATATATCATATGTCAACAGTTACATATTGAATTGTTACGAATTGTTGTGTATTATAATCTGTTTTGGTTTATATCTTCATAACTATTTAACATATTTTCACGAAATAAAGCTCAAATTGCAGTGCAGGCACATTTTTCATAGACACCGCAAGCCGAAATCCCTATGGTTGATATCAAGTACAATATTCTCTACCATGTTTGGTACTACTTTTTTGTTTTTTTTTTTTTCAAAAAAACGCATATTTCACTGCAAACCCCTACCCTGACACACCACTATGTTGCTTGCATATGACAGCCGAAGTTCAAATATGTGTATTTTTACGTAACACAAAGAGAAAATACCCTAATTATAGAAAACGTTTATATTTTCCTGAAAACGAAATATTATCTTGCCTTATGTAACGGTTAATTTTGCTGGACCCTGTATATATATATTTCGATGTCAGAACAAAATATGCTTTTTTCACATTCTACACATCAGGATAGATACGAAAGGCACAAATTAGCAGAAAAATTATAAAATGATGAAGGTAGTAAGATATATCCTACAAGAACGACCTTAACCCTTACCTTTTCGATGAGAACACGGGACGCACACCTTCTGTCAAAAATTGATTCCAATTACCACTCAGTTATTCACTTTTCTTATAATTTTCTTATTTCACGTAAAACTGTTGGTTGGCAACCTTCTGACAATATATCATATGTCCATATGTACATATTGAATTGTTACGAATTGTTGCGTATTATAATCTGTTTTGGTTTATATCTTCATAACTATTTAACATATTTTCACGAAATAAAGCTCAAACTTCAGTGCAGGCACATCTATCATAGAGGTCCCAAACCGGGATCCCTATGGTTGATATCAAGTACCTTATTCTCTACTATGTTTGGTACTACTTTTTTGCTTTTTTCAAAATAACGCATATTTCACTGCAAACCCCTACCCTGACACACCACTATGTTGCTTGCATATGACACCCGAAGTTCAAATATGTGTATTTTTACGTAACACAAAGAGAAAATACGCTAATTATAGAAAACGTTTATATTTTCCTGAAAACGAAATATTATCTTGTCATCTGCAACGGTTAATTTTGCTTCACCCTGTATATATATTTCGATGTCATAACAAAATATGCTGTTTTCACATTCTACACATCAGGATAGATACGAAAGGCACAAATTAGCAGAAAAATTATAAAATGATGAAGGTAGTAACATATATCGAACATGAACCACTTTAACCCTTACCTTTTCGATGAGAACATGTGACGCACACCTTTTGTCAAAAATTGATTCCAATTACCACTCAGTTATTCACTTTTCTTATAATTTTCTTATTTCACGTAAAACTGTTGGTTGGCAACCTTCTGACAATATATCATATGTCAATATGTACATATTGAATTGTTACGAATTGTTGTGTATTATAATCTGTTTTGATCTATATCTTCCGAACTATTTAACATATTTTCACGAGATAAAGCTCAAACTGCAGTGCAGGCACATCTTTCATAGAGATCCCAAACCGGGATCCCTATGGTTGATATCAAGTACCTTATTCTTTACCATTTTTGGTACTACTTTTGTGTTTTTTTCAAAATAAAACTGCAAATCCCTTTCCTGACACACCACCATGTTGCTTGCATATGACACCCGAAGTTCAAATATGTGTACTTTTACGTAACGCAAAGAGAAAATACCCTAATTATAGAAAACGTTTATATTTTCCTGAAAACGAAATATTATCTTGTCTTCTGCAGCGGTTAATTTTGCTGCACCCTGTATATATATTTCGATGTCAGAACAAAATATGCTGTTTTCATATTCAACACATCAGGATAGATACGAAAGGCACAAATTAGCAGAAAAATTATAAAATGATGAAGTAAGCAAGATATATAATACATGAACGACTTTAAACCTTACCTTTTCAATGAGATCACATGACGCGCACCTTCGGTCAAAAATTGATTCCAATTACCACTAAGTTATTCACTTTTCTTATATTTTTTTATTTTACGTAAAACTGTCGGATAGGAACCTTCTGACAATATATCATATGTCAATATGTACATATTGAATTGTTACTAATTGTTGCGTATTATAATCTGTTTTGGTCTATATCTTCCGAACTATTTAAGATATTTTCACGAAATAAAGCTCAAACTGCAGTGCAGGCACATCTATCATAGACACCGCAAGCCGGAATCCCTATGGTTGATATCAAGTACCTTATTCTCTACTAAGTTTGGTACTACTTTTTTGCTTTTTTCAAAATAACGCATATTTCACTGCAAACCCTTACCCTGACACACCACTATGTTGCTTGTATATGACACCCGAAGTTCAAATATGTGTATTTTTACGTAACACAGAGAGAAAATACCCTAATTATAAAAAACGTTTATATTTTCCAGAAAACGAAATATTATCTTGTCTTCTACAGCGGTAAATTTGCTGCACCCTGTATATATATTTCGATGTCAGAACAAAATATGCTGTTTTCATACTCAACACATCAGGACAGATACGAAAGGCACAAATTAGCAGAAAAATTATAAAATGATGAAGTAAGCAAGTTATGTAATACATGAACGACTTTAAACCTTACGTTTTCGATGAGAACACGTGACGCACACCTTCTGTCAAAAATTGATTCCAATTACCACTCAGTTATTCACTTTTCTTATAATTTTCTTATTTCACGTAAAACTGTTGGTTGGCAACCTTCTGACAATATATCATATGTCAATACTTACATATTGAATTGTTACGAATTGTTGTGTATTATAATCTGTTTTGGTCTATATCTTCCGAACTATTTAATATATTTTCACGAATCAAAGCTCAAACTGCAGTGCAGGCACATCTTTCATAGAGATCCCAAACCGGGATCCATATGGTTGATATCAAGTACCTTATTCTCTACCATGTTTGGTACTACTTTTTTTTTTTTAAAAAAACGCATATTTCACTGCAAACCCCTACTTTGACACACCACTATGTTGCTTGCATATGACACCCGAAGTTCAAATATGTGTACTTTTACGTAACGCAAAGAGAAAATACCCTAATTATAGAAAACGTTTATATTTTCCTGAAAACGAAATATTATCTTGTCTTCTGCAACGGTTAATTTTGCTGCACCCTGTATATATATTTCAATGTCAGAACAAAGTATGCTGTTTTCACATTCTACACATCAGGATAGATACGAAAGGCACAAATTAGCAGAAAAATTATAAAATGATGAAGGAGGTAAGATATATCCCACATGAACGACTTTAACCCTTACGTTTTCGATGAGAACACGTGACGCACACCTTCTGTCAAAAATTGATTCCAATTACCACTCAGTTATTCACTTTTCTTATAATTTTCTTATTTCACGTAAAACTGTTGGTTGGCAACCTTCTGCCAATATATCATATGTCAATACTTACATACTGAATTGTTACGAACTGTTGTGTATTATAATCTGTTTTGGTCTATATCTTCCGAACTATTTAACATATTTTCACAAAATAAAGCTCAAACTGCAGAGCAGGCACATCTTTCATAGAGATCCCAAACCGGCATCCCTAAGGTTGATATCAAGTACCTTATTTTTTACAATTTTTGGCACTACTTTTGTGTTTTTTTCAAAATAACGCATATTTCACTGCAAACCCCTTCCCTGACACACCACTATGTTGCTTGCATATGACACCCGAAGTTCAAATATGTGTATTTTTACGTAACACAATGAGAAAATACCCTAATTATAGAAAACGTTTATATTTTCCTGAAAACGAAATATTATCTTGTCTTCTGCAACGGTTAATTTTGCTGCACCCTGTATATATATTTCGATGTCAGAACAAAATATGCTCTTTTCATATTCAACACATCAGGATAGATACGAAAGGCACAAATTAGCAGAAAAATTATAAAATGATGAAGTAAGCAAGATATATAATACATGAAAAACTTTAACCCTTACGTTTTCGATGAGAACACGTGACGCACACCTTCTGTCAAAAATTGATTCCAATTACCACTCAGTTATTCACTTTTCTTATAATTTTCTTATTTCACGTAAAACTGTTGGTTGGCAACCTTCTGACAATATATCATATGAAAATACTTACATATTGAATTGTTACGAATTGTTGTGTATTATAATCTGTTTTGGTCTATATCTTCCGAACTATTTAATATATTTTCACGAATCAAAGCTCAAACTGCAGTGCAGGCACATCTTTCATAGAGATCCCAAACCGGTATCCCTATGGTTGATATCAAGTACCTTACTCTCTACCATGTTTTGTACTATTTTTTGTTTGTTTTTTTTTTCAAAAAAACGCATATTTCACTGCAAACCCCTACCCTGACACACCACTATGTTGCTTGCATATGACACCCGAAGTTCAAATATGTGTATTTTTACGTAACACAAAGGGAAAATACCCTAATTATAGAAAACGTTTATATTTTCCAGAAAACGAAATATTATCTTGCCTTATGTAACGGTTAATTTTGCTGGACCCTGTATATATATATTTCGATGTCAGAACAAAATATGCTTTTTTCACATTCTGCACATCAGGATAGATAGGAAAGGCACAAATTAGCAGAAAAATTATAAAATGATGAAGGTAGTAAGATATATCCTACAAGAACGACTTTAACCCTTACCTTTTCGATGAGAACACGTGACGCACACCTTCTGTCAAAAATTGATTCCAATTACCACTCAGTTATTCACTTTTCTTATAATTTTCTTATTTCACGTAAAACTGTTGGTTGGCAACCTTCTGACAATATATCATATGTCAATACTTACATATTGAATTGTTACGAATTGTTGTGTATTATAATCTGTTTTGGTTTATATCTTCATAACTATTTAACATATTTTCACAAAATAAAGCTCAAACTGCTGTGCAGGCACATCTATCATAGAGGTCCCAAACCGGGATCCCTATGGTTTATATCTAGTACTTTATTCTCTACTATGTTTGGTACTACTTTTTTGCTTTTTTCAAAATAACGCATATTTCACTGCAAACCCCTACCCTGACACACCACTATGTTGCTTGCATATGACACCCGAAGTTCAAATATGTGTATTTTTACGTAACACAAAGAGAAAATACGCTAATTATAGAAAACGTTTATATTTTCCTGAAAACGAAATATTATCTTGTCTTCTGCAGCGGTTAATTTTGATGCACCCTGTATATATATTTCGATGTCAGAACAAAATATGCTGTTTTCATATTCAACACATCAGGAAAGATACGAAAGGCACAAATTAGCAGAAAAATTATAAAATGATGAAGTAAGCAAGATATATAATACATGAACGACTTTAAACCTTACCTTTTCAATGAGATCACATGACGCGCACCTTCGGTCAAAAATTGATTCCAATTACCACTGAGTTATTCACTTTTCTTATATTTTTTTATTTTACGTAAAACTGTCGGTTAGCAACCTTCTGACAATATATACTATGTCAATATGTACATATTGAATTGTTACTAATTGTTGCGTATTTAAATCTGTTTTGGTCTATATCTTCCGAACTATTTAACATATTTTCACGAAATAAAGCTCAAACTGCAGTGCAGGCACATCTATCATAGACAACGCAAGCCGGAATCCCTATGGTTGATATCAAGTACCTTATTCTCTACTAAGTTTGGTACTACTTTTTTGCTTTTTTCAAAATAAAGCATATTTCACTGCAAACCCATACCCTGACACACCACTATGTTGCTTGCATATGACACCCGAAGTTCAAATATGTGTATTTTTACGTAACACAAAGAGAAAATACCCTAATTATAGAAAACGTTTATATTTTCAAGAAAACGAAATATTACCTTGTCTTCTGCAGCGGTAAATTTTGCTGCACCCTGTATATATATTTCGATGTCAGAACAAAATATGCTGTTTTTATATTCAACACATCAGGATAGATACGAAAGGCACAAATTAGCAGAAAAATTATAAAATGATGAAGTAAGCAAGATATATAAAACATGAAGGACTTTAACCTTTACCTTTTCAATGAGATCACATGACGCGCACCTTCTGTCAAAAATTGTTTCGAATTACCAATCAGTTATTCACTTTTCTTATATTTTTTTTATTTCACGTAAAACTGTTGGTTGGCAACCTTCTGACAATATATCATATGTCAATATGTACATATTGAATTGTTACTAATTGTTGCGTATTTTAATCTGTTTTGGTCTATATCTTCCGAACTTTTTAACATATTTTCACGAAATAAAGCTCAAATTGCAGTGCAGGCACATCTTTCATAGAGATCCCAAACCGGGATCCCTAAGGTTGATATCAAGTACCTTATTCTTTACCATTTTTGGTACTACTTTTGTGTTTTTTTCAAAATAACGCATATTTCACTACAAACCCCTTCCCTGACACACCACTATGTTGCTTGCATATGACACCCGAAGTTCAAATATGTGTATTTTTACGTAACACAAAGAGAAAATACCCTAATTATATAAAACGTTTATATTTTCCTGAAAACGAAATATTATCTTGTCTTCTGCAACGGTTAATTTTGCTGCACCCTGTATATATATTTCGATGTCAGAACAAAGTATGCTGTTTTCACATTCTACACATCAGGATAGATACGAAAGGCACAAATTAGCAGAAAAATTATAAAATGATGAAGGAGGTAAGATATATCCCACATGAACGAGTTTAACCCTTACGTTTTCGATGAGAACACGTGACGCACACCTTCTGTCAAAAATTGATTCCAATTACCACTCAGTTATTCACTTTTCTTATAATTTTCTTATTTCACGTAAAACTGTTGGTTGGCAACCTTCTGACATTATATCATATGTCAATACTTACATATTGAATTGTTACGAATTGTTGTGTATTATAATCTGTTTTGGTATATATCTTCCGAACTATTTAACATATTTTCACGAATCAAAGCTCAAACTGCAGTGCAGGCACATCTTTCATAGAGATCCCAAACCGGGATCCCTATGGTTGATATCAAGTACCTTATTCTCTACCATGTTTGGTACTATTTTTTGTTTGTTTTTTTTTTTCAAAAAAACGCATATTTCACTGCAAACCCCTACTCTGACACACCACTATGTTGCTTGCATATGACACACGAAGTTCAAATATGTGTATTTTTACGTAACACAAAGAGAAAATGCCCTAATTATAGAAAACGTTTATATTTTCCTGAAAACGAAATATTATCTTGCCTTATGTAACGGTTAATTTTGCTGGACCCTGTATATATATATTTCGATGTCAGAACAAAATATGCTTTTTTCACATTCTACACATCAGGGTAGATAGGAAAGTCACAAATTAGCAGAAAAATTATAAAATGATGAAGGTAGTAAGATATATCCTACAAGAACGACTTTAACCCTTACCTTTTCGATGAGAACACGTGACGCACATCTTCTGTCAAAAATTGATTCCAATTACCACTGAGTTATTCACTTTTCTTCTAATTTTCTTATTTCACGTAAAACTGTTGGTTGGCAACCTTCTGACAATATATCATATGTCAATAGTTACATATTGAATTGTTACGAATTGTTGTGTATTATAATCTGTTTTGGTTTATATCTTCCGAACTATTTAACATATTTTCACGAAATAAAGCTCAAACTGCAGTGCAGGCACATCTTTCATAGAGATCCCAAACCGGGATCCCTATGGTTGATATCAAGTACCTTATTCTTTACCATTTTTGGTACTACTTTTGTGTTTTTTTCAAAATAAAACTGCAAATCCCTTTCCTGACACACCACTATGTTGCTTGCATATGACACCCGAAGTTCAAATATGTGTACTTTTACGTAACGCAAAGAGAAAATACCCTAATTATAGAAAACGTTTATATTTTCCTGAAAACGAAATATTATTTGTCTTCTGCAGCGGTTAATTTTGCTGCACCCTGTATATATATTTCGATGTCAGAACAAAATATGCTGTTTTCATATTCAACACATCAGGATAGATACGAAAGGCACAAATTAGCAGAAAAATTATAAAATGATGAAGTAAGCAAGATATATAATACATGAACGACTTTAAACCTTACCTTTTCAATGAGATCACATGACGCGCACCTTCGGTCAAAAATTGATTCTAATTACCACTGAGTTATTCACTTCTCTTGTATTTTTTTATTTTACGTAAAACTGTCGGTTAGCAACCTTCTGACAATATATCATATGTCAATATCTACATATTGAATTGTTACTAATTGTTGTGTATTATAATCTGTTTTGATCTATATCTTCCGAACTATTTAACATATTTTCACGAAATAAAGGTCAAACTGCAGTGCAGGCACATCTTTCATAGAGATCCCAAACCGGGATCCCTAAGGTTGATATCAAGTACCTTATTCTTTACCATTTTTGGTACTACTTTTGTGTTTTTTTTCAAAATAACGTATATTTCACTGCACACCCCTTCCCTGACACACCACTATGTTGCTTGCATATGACACCCGAAGTTCAAATATGTGTATTTTTACGTAACACAATGAGAAAATACCCTAATTATAGAAAACGTTTATATTTTCCTGAAAACGAAATATTATCTTGCCTTATGTAACGGTTAATTTTGCTGGACCCTGTATATATATATTTCGATGTCAGAACAAAATATGCTTTTTTCACATTCTACACATCAGGGTAGATAGGAAAGGCACAAATTAGCAGAAAAATTATAAAATGATGAATTTAGTAAGATATATCCTACAAGAACGACTTTAACCCTTACCTTTTCGATGAGAACACGTGACGCACACCTTCTGTCAAAAATTGATTCCAATTACCACTCAGTTATTCACTTTTCTTATAATTTTCTTATTTCACGTAAAACTGTTGGTTGGCAACCTTCTGACAATATATCATATGTCAATACTTACATATTGAATTGTTACGAATTGTTGTGTATTATAATCTGTTTTGGTTTATATCTTCATAACTATTTAACATATTTTCACAAAATAAAGCTCAAACTGCTGTGCAGGTACATCTATCATAGAGGTCCCAAACCGGGATCCCTATGGTTGATATCTAGTACCTTATTCTCTACTATGTTTGGTACTACTTTTTTGCATTTTTCAAAATAACGCATTTTTCACTGCAAACCCCTTCCCTGACACACCACTATGTTGCTTGCATATGACACCCGAAGTTCAAATATGTGTATTTTTACGTAACACAAAGAGAAAATACGCTAATTATAGAAAACGTTTATATTTTCCTGAAAACGAAATATTATCTTGTCTTCTGCAACGGTTAATTTTGCTGCACCCTGTATATATATTTCGATGTCAGAACAAAATATGCTGTTTTCACATTCTACACATCAGGATAGATACGAAAGGCACAAATTAGCAGAAAAATTCTAAAATGATGAAGGTAGTAACATATATCCAACATGAACGACTTTAACCCTTACATTTTCGATCAGAACATGTGACGCACACCTTCTGTCAAAAATTGATTCCAATTACCACTCAGTTATTCACTTTTCTTATAATTTTCTTATTTCACGTAAAACTGTTGGTTGGCAACCTTCTGACAATATATCATATGTCAATATGTACATATTGAATTGTTACGAATTGTTGTGTGTTATAATCTGTTTTGATCTATATCTTCATAACTATTTAACATATTTTCACGAAATAAAGCTCAAACTGCAGTGCAGGCACATCTTTCATAGAGATCCCAAACCGGGATCCCTATGGTTGATATCAAGTACCTTATTCTTTACAATTTTTGGTACTACTTTTGTGTTTTTTTCAAAATAAAACTGCAAATCCCTTTCCTGACACACCACTATGTTGCTTGCATATGACACCCGAAGTTCAAATATGTGTACTTTTACGTAACGCAAAGAGAAAATACCCTAATTATAGAAAACTTTTATATTTTCCTGAAAACGAAATATTATCTTGTCTTCTGCAGCGGTTAATTTTGCTGCACCCTGTATATATATTTCGATGTCAGAACAAAATATGCTGTTTTCATATTCAACACATCAGGATAGATACGAAAGGCACAAATTAGCAGAAAAATTATAAAATGATGAAGTAAGCAAGATATATAATACATGAACGACTTTAAACCTTACCTTTTCAATGAGATCACATGACGCGCACCTTCTGTCAAAAATTGATTCCAATTACCACTCAGTTATTCACTTTTCTTATAATTTTCTTATTTCACGTAAAACTGTTGGTTGGCAACCTTCTGACAATATATCGTATGTCAATACTTACATATTGAATTGTTACGAATTGTTGTGTATTATAATCTGTTTTGGTTTATATCTTCATAACTATTTAACATATTTTCACAAAATAAAGCTCAAACTGCTGTGCAGGCACATCTATCATAGAGGTCCCAAACCGGGATCCCTATGGTTGATATCTAGTACTTTATTCTCTACTATGTTTGGTACTACTTTTTTGCTTTTTTCAAAATAACGCATATTTCACTGCAAACCCCTAGCCTGACACACCACTATGTTGCTTGCATATGACACCCGAAGTTCAAATATGTGTATTTTTACGTAACACAAAGAGAAAATACGCTAATTATAGAAAACGTTTATATTTTCCTGAAAACGAAATATTATCTTGTCTTCTGCAGCGGTTAATTTTGATGCACCCTGTATATATATTTCGATGTCAGAACAAAATATGCTGTTTTCATATTCAACACATCAGGATAGATACGAAAGGCACAAATTAGCAGAAAAATTATAAAATGATGAAGTAAGCAAGATATATAATACATGAACGACTTTAAACCTTACCTTTTCAATGAGATCACATGACGCGCACCTTCGGTCAAAAATTGATTCCAATTACCACTGAGTTATTCACTATTCTTATATTTTTTTATTTTACGTAAAACTGTCGGTTAGCAACCTTCTGACAATATATACTATGTCAATATGTACATATTGAATTGTTACTAATTGTTGCGTATTTAAATCTGTTTTGGTCTATATCTTCCGAACTATTTAACATATTTTCACGAAATAAAGCTCAAACTGCAGTGCAGGCACATCTATCATAGACAACGCAAGCCGGAATCCCTATGGTTGATATCAAGTACCTTATTCTCTACTAAGTTTGGTACTACTTTTTTGCTTTTTTCAAAATAAAGCATATTTCACTGCAAACCCATACCCTGACACACCACTATGTTGCTTGCATATGACACCCGAAGTTCAAATATGTGTATTTTTACGTAACACAAAGAGAAAATACCCTAATTATAGAAAACGTTTATATTTTCAAGAAAACGAAATATTACCTTGTCTTCTGCAGCGGTAAATTTTGCTGCACCCTGTATATATATTTCGATGTCAGAACAAAATATGCTGTTTTTATATTCAACACATCAGGATAGATACGAAAGGCACAAATTAGCAGAAAAATTATAAAATGATGAAGTAAGCAAGATATATAAAACATGAAGGACTTTAACCTTTACCTTTTCAATGAGATCACATGACGCGCACCTTCTGTCAAAAATTGTTTCGAATTACCAATCAGTTATTCACTTTTCTTATATTTTTTTTATTTCACGTAAAACTGTTGGTTGGCAACCTTCTGACAATATATCATATGTCAATATGTACATATTGAATTGTTACTAATTGTTGCGTATTTTAATCTGTTTTGGTCTATATCTTCCGAACTTTTTAACATATTTTCACGAAATAAAGCTCAAATTGCAGTGCAGGCACATCTTTCATAGAGATCCCAAACCGGGATCCCTAAGGTTGATATCAAGTACCTTATTCTTTACCATTTTTGGTACTACTTTTGTGTTTTTTTCAAAATAACGCATATTTCACTACAAACCCCTTCCCTGACACACCACTATGTTGCTTGCATATGACACCCGAAGTTCAAATATGTGTATTTTTACGTAACACAAAGAGAAAATACCCTAATTATATAAAACGTTTATATTTTCCTGAAAACGAAATATTATCTTGTCTTCTGCAACGGTTAATTTTGCTGCACCCTGTATATATATTTCGATGTCAGAACAAAGTATGCTGTTTTCACATTCTACACATCAGGATAGATACGAAAGGCACAAATTAGCAGAAAAATTATAAAATGATGAAGGAGGTAAGATATATCCCACATGAACGAGTTTAACCCTTACGTTTTCGATGAGAACACGTGACGCACACCTTCTGTCAAAAATTGATTCCAATTACCACTCAGTTATTCACTTTTCTTATAATTTTCTTATTTCACGTAAAACTGTTGGTTGGCAACCTTCTGACATTATATCATATGTCAATACTTACATATTGAATTGTTACGAATTGTTGTGTATTATAATCTGTTTTGGTATATATCTTCCGAACTATTTAACATATTTTCACGAATCAAAGCTCAAACTGCAGTGCAGGCACATCTTTCATAGAGATCCCAAACCGGGATCCCTATGGTTGATATCAAGTACCTTATTCTCTACCATGTTTGGTACTATTTTTTGTTTGTTTTTTTTTTTTCAAAAAAACGCATATTTCACTGCAAACCCCTACTCTGACACACCACTATGTTGCTAGCATATGACACACGAAGTTCAAATATGTGTATTTTTACGTAATACAAAGAGAAAATGCCCTAATTATAGAAAACGTTTATATTTTCCTGAAAACGAAATATTATCTTGCCTTATGTAACGGTTAATTTTGCTGGACCCTGTATATATATATTTCGATGTCAGAACAAAATATGCTTTTTTCACATTCTACACATCAGGGTAGATAGGAAAGTCACAAATTAGCAGAAAAATTATAAAATGATGAAGGTAGTAAGATATATCCTACAAGAACGACTTTAACCCTTACCTTTTCGATGAGAACACGTGACGCACATCTTCTGTCAAAAATTGATTCCAATTACCACTGAGTTATTCACTTTTCTTCTAATTTTCTTATTTCACGTAAAACTGTTGGTTGGCAACCTTCTGACAATATATCATATGTCAATAGTTACATATTGAATTGTTACGAATTGTTGTGTATTATAATCTGTTTTGGTTTATATCTTCCGAACTATTTAACATATTTTCACGAAATAAAGCTCAAACTGCAGTGCAGGCACATCTTTCATAGAGATCCCAAACCGGGATCCCTATGGTTGATATCAAGTACCTTATTCTTTACCATTTTTGGTACTACTTTTGTGTTTTTTTCAAAATAAAACTGCAAATCCCTTTCCTGACACACCACTATGTTGCTTGCATATGACACCCGAAGTTCAAATATGTGTACTTTTACGTAACGCAAAGAGAAAATACCCTAATTATAGAAAACGTTTATATTTTCCTGAAAACGAAATATTATTTGTCTTCTGCAGCGGTTAATTTTGCTGCACCCTGTATATATATTTCGATGTCAGAACAAAATATGCTGTTTTCATATTCAACACATCAGGATAGATACGAAAGGCACAAATTAGCAGAAAAATTATAAAATGATGAAGTAAGCAAGATATATAATACATGAACGACTTTAAACCTTACCTTTTCAATGAGATCACATGACGCGCACCTTCGGTCAAAAATTGATTCTAATTACCACTGAGTTATTCACTTCTCTTGTATTTTTTTATTTTACGTAAAACTGTCGGTTAGCAACCTTCTGACAATATATCATATGTCAATATCTACATATTGAATTGTTACTAATTGTTGTGTATTATAATCTGTTTTGATCTATATCTTCCGAACTATTTAACATATTTTCACGAAATAAAGGTCAAACTGCAGTGCAGGCACATCTTTCATAGAGATCCCAAACCGGGATCCCTAAGGTTGATATCAAGTACCTTATTCTTTACCATTTTTGGTACTACTTTTGTGTTTTTTTTCAAAATAACGTATATTTCACTGCACACCCCTTCCCTGACACACCACTATGTTGCTTGCATATGACACCCGAAGTTCAAATATGTGTATTTTTACGTAACACAATGAGAAAATACCCTAATTATAGAAAACGTTTATATTTTCCTGAAAACGAAATATTATCTTGCCTTATGTAACGGTTAATTTTGCTGGACCCTGTATATATATATTTCGATGTCAGAACAAAATATGCTTTTTTCACATTCTACACATCAGGGTAGATAGGAAAGGCACAAATTAGCAGAAAAATTATAAAATGATGAATTTAGTAAGATATATCCTACAAGAACGACTTTAACCCTTACCTTTTCGATGAGAACACGTGACGCACACCTTCTGTCAAAAATTGATTCCAATTACCACTCAGTTATTCACTTTTCTTATAATTTTCTTATTTCACGTAAAACTGTTGGTTGGCAACCTTCTGACAATATATCATATGTCAATACTTACATATTGAATTGTTACGAATTGTTGTGTATTATAATCTGTTTTGGTTTATATCTTCATAACTATTTAACATATTTTCACAAAATAAAGCTCAAACTGCTGTGCAGGTACATCTATCATAGAGGTCCCAAACCGGGATCCCTATGGTTGATATCTAGTACCTTATTCTCTACTATGTTTGGTACTACTTTTTTGCATTTTTCAAAATAACGCATTTTTCACTGCAAACCCCTTCCCTGACACACCACTATGTTGCTTGCATATGACACCCGAAGTTCAAATATGTGTATTTTTACGTAACACAAAGAGAAAATACGCTAATTATAGAAAACGTTTATATTTTCCTGAAAACGAAATATTATCTTGTCTTCTGCAACGGTTAATTTTGCTGCACCCTGTATATATATTTCGATGTCAGAACAAAATATGCTGTTTTCACATTCTACACATCAGGATAGATACGAAAGGCACAAATTAGCAGAAAAATTCTAAAATGATGAAGGTAGTAACATATATCCAACATGAACGACTTTAACCCTTACATTTTCGATCAGAACATGTGACGCACACCTTCTGTCAAAAATTGATTCCAATTACCACTCAGTTATTCACTTTTCTTATAATTTTCTTATTTCACGTAAAACTGTTGGTTGGCAACCTTCTGACAATATATCATATGTCAATATGTACATATTGAATTGTTACGAATTGTTGTGTGTTATAATCTGTTTTGATCTATATCTTCATAACTATTTAACATATTTTCACGAAATAAAGCTCAAACTGCAGTGCAGGCACATCTTTCATAGAGATCCCAAACCGGGATCCCTATGGTTGATATCAAGTACCTTATTCTTTACAATTTTTGGTACTACTTTTGTGTTTTTTTCAAAATAAAACTGCAAATCCCTTTCCTGACACACCACTATGTTGCTTGCATATGACACCCGAAGTTCAAATATGTGTACTTTTACGTAACGCAAAGAGAAAATACCCTAATTATAGAAAACTTTTATATTTTCCTGAAAACGAAATATTATCTTGTCTTCTGCAGCGGTTAATTTTGCTGCACCCTGTATATATATTTCGATGTCAGAACAAAATATGCTGTTTTCATATTCAACACATCAGGATAGATACGAAAGGCACAAATTAGCAGAAAAATTATAAAATGATGAAGTAAGCAAGATATATAATACATGAACGACTTTAAACCTTACCTTTTCAATGAGATCACATGACGCGCACCTTCGGTCAAAAATTGATTCCAATTACCACTCAGTTATTCACTTTTCTTATAATTTTCTTATTTCACGTAAAACTGTTGGTTGGCAACCTTCTGACAATATATCATATGTCAATACTTAC
This sequence comes from Thermobia domestica, assembly GCF_964235325.1. NCBI lineage: Eukaryota > Metazoa > Arthropoda > Insecta > Zygentoma > Lepismatidae > Thermobia > Thermobia domestica. Next base: position 107,009,352 of record NC_137471.1, read on the forward strand.
ATATTGAATTGTTACGAATTGTTGTGTATTATAATCTGTTTTGGTTTATATCTTCATAACTATTTAACATATTTTCACAAAATAAAGCTCAAACTGCTGTGCAGGCACATCTATCATAGAGGTCCCAAACCGGGATCCCTATGGTTGATATCTAGTACTTTATTCTCTACTATGTTTGGTACTACTTTTCTGCTTTTTTCAAAATAACGCATATTTCACTGCAAACCCCTAGCCTGACACACCACTATGTTGCTTGCATATGACACCCGAAGTTCAAATATGTGTATTTTTACGTAACACAAAGAGAAAATACGCTAATTATAGAACACGTTTATATTTTCCTGAAAACGAAATATTATCTTGTCTTCTGCAGCGGTTAATTTTGATGCACCCTGTATATATATTTCGATGTCAGAACAAAATATGCTGTTTTCATATTCAACACATCAGGATAGATACGAAAGGCACAAATTAGCAGAAAAATTATAAAATGATGAAGTAAGCAAGATATATAATACATGAACGACTTTAAACCTTACCTTTTCAATGAGATCACATGACGCGCACCTTCGGTCAAAAATTGATTCCAATTACCACTGAGTTATTCACTATTCTTATATTTTTTTATTTTACGTAAAACTGTCGGTTAGCAACCTTCTGACAATATATACTATGTCAATATGTACATATTGAATTGTTACTAATTGTTGCGTATTTAAATCTGTTTTGGTCTATATCTTCCGAACTATTTAACATATTTTCACGAAATAAAGCTCAAACTGCAGTGCAGGCACATCTATCATAGACAACGCAAGCCGGAATCCCTATGGTTGATATCAAGTACCTTATTCTCTACTAAGTTTGGTACTACTTTTTTGCTTTTTTCAAAATAAAGCATATTTCACTGCAAACCCATACCCTGACACACCACTATGTTGCTTGCATATGACACCCGAAGTTCAAATATGTGTATTTTTACGTAACACAAAGAGAAAATACCCTAATTATAGAAAACGTTTATATTTTCAAGAAAACGAAATATTACCTTGTCTTCTGCAGCGGTAAATTTTGCTGCACCGTGTATATATATTTCGATGTCAGAACAAAATATGCTGTTTTTATATTCAACACATCAGGATAGATACGAAAGGCACAAATTAGCAGAGAAATTATAAAATGATGAAGTAAGCAAGATATATAAAACATGAAGGACTTTAACCCTTACCTTTTCAATGAGATCACATGACGCGCACCTTCTGTCAAAAATTGTTTCGAATTACCAATCAGTTATTCACTTTTCTTATATTTTTTTTTTTATTTCACGTAAAACTGTTGGTTGGCAACCTTCTGACAATATATCATATGTCAATATGTACATATTGAATTGTTACTAATTGTTGCGTATTATAATCTGTTTTGGTCTATATCTTCCGAACTTTTTAACATATTTTCACGAAAAAAAGCTCAAATTGCAGTGCAGGCACATCTTTCATAGAGATCCCAAACCGGGATCCCTAAGGTTGATATCAAGTACCTTATTCTTTACCATTTTTGGTACTACTTTTGTGTTTTTTTCAAAATAACGCATATTTCACTGCAAACCCCTTCCCTGACACACCACTATGTTGCTTGCATATGACACCCGAAGTTCAAATATGTGTATTTTTACGTAACACAAAGAGAAAATACCCTAATTATATAAAACGTTTATATTTTCCTGAAAACGAAATATTATCTTGTCTTCTGCAACGGTTAATTTTGCTGCACCCTGTATATATATTTCGATGTCAGAACAAAGTATGCTGTTTTCACATTCTACACATCAGGATAGATACGAAAGGCACAAATTAGCAGAAAAATTATAAAATGATGAAGGAGGTAAGATATATCCCACATGAACGAGTTTAACCCTTACGTTTTCGATGAGAACACGTGACGCACACCTTCTGTCAAAAATTGATTCCAATTAAAACTCAGTTATTCACTTTTCTTATAATTTTCTTATTTCACGTAAAACTGTTGGTTGGCAACCTTCTGACATTATATCATATGTCAATACTTACATATTGAATTGTTACGAATTGTTGTGTATTATAATCTGTTTTGGTCTATATCTTCCGAACTGTTTAACATATTTTCACGAAATAAAGCTCAAACTGCAGAGCAGGCACATCTTTCATAGAGATCCCAAACCGGCATCCCTAAGGTTGAAATCAAGTACCTTATTTTTTACAATTTTTGGCACTACTTTTGTGTTTTTTTTTTCAAAATAACGCATATTTCACTGCAAACCCCTTCCCTGACACACCACTATGTTGTTTGCATATGACACCCGAAGTTCAAATATGTGTATTTTTACGTAACACAATGAGAAAATACCCTAATTATAGAAAACGTTTATATTTTCCTGAAAACGAAATATTATCTTGTCTTCTGCAACGGTTAATTTTGCTGCACCCTGTATATATATTTCGATGTCAGAACAAAATATGCTGTTTTCATATTCAACACATCAGGATAGATACGAAAGGCACAAATTAGCAGAAAAATTATAAAATGATGAAGTAAGCAATATATATAATACATGAAAAACTTTAACCCTTACGTTTTCGATGAGAACACGTGACGCACACCTTCTGTCAAAAATTGATTCCAATTACCACTCAGTTATTCACTTTTCTTATAATTTTCTTATTTCACGTAAAACTGTTGGTTGGCAACCTTCTGACAATATATCATATGTCAATACTTACATATTGAATTGTTACGAATTGTTGTGTATTATAATCTGTTTTGGTCTATATCTTCCGAACTATTTAATATATTTTCACGAATCAAAGCTCAAACTGCAGTGCAGGCACATCTTTCATAGAGATCCCAAACCGGGATCCCTATGGTTGATATCAAGTACCTTATTCTCTACCATGTTTGGTACTATTTTTTGTTTGTTTTTTTTTTCAAAAAAACGCATATTTCACTGCAAACCCCTACCCTGACACACCACTATGTTGCTTGCATATGACACCCGAAGTTCAAATATGTGTATTTTTACGTAACACAAAGAGAAAATGCCCTAATTATAGAAAACGTTTATATTTTCCTGAAAACGAAATATTATCTTGTCTTCTGCAACGGTTAATTTTGCTGCACCCTGTATATATATTTCGATGTCAGAACAAAATATGCTGTTTTCACATTCTACACATCAGGATAGATACGAAAGTCACAAATTAGCAGAAAAATTATAAAATGATGAAGGTAGTAAGATATATCCTACAAGAACGACTTTAACCCTTACCTTTTCGATGAGAACACGTGACGCACATCTTCTGTCAAAAATTGATTCCAATTACCACTGAGTTATTCACTTTTCTTCTAATTTTCTTATTTCACGTAAAACTGTTGGTTGGCAACCTTCTGACAATATATCATATGTCAATAGTTACATATTGAATTGTTACGAATTGTTGTGTATTATAATCTACATAACTACTACCTGCATTGTTACGAATATCTTCATAACTATTTAACGTATTTTCACGAAATAAAGCTCAAACTGCAGTGCAGGTACATCTGTCATAGAGGTCCCAAACCGGGATCCCCATGGTTGATATCAAGTACCTTATTCTCTACTATGTTTGGTACTACTTTTTTGCTTTTTTCAAAATAACGCATATTTCACTGGAAACCCCTACCCTGACACACCACTATGTTGCTTGCATATGACACCCGAAGTTCAAATATGTGTATTTTCACGTAACGCAAAGAGAAAATACGCTAATTATAGAAAACGTTTATATTTTCCTGAAAACGAAATATTATCTTGTCTTCTGCAACGGTTAATTTTGCTGCACCCTGTATATATATTTCGATGTCAGAACAAAATATGCTGTTTTCACATTCTACACATCAGGATAGATACGAAAGGCACAAATTAGCAGAAAAATTCTAAAATGATGAAGGTAGTAACATATATCCAACATGAACGACTTTAACCTTTACCTTTTCGATGAGAACACGTGACGCACACCTTCTGTCAAAAATTGATTCCAAATACCACTCAGTTATTCACTTTTCTTATAATTTTCTTATTTCACGTAAAACTGTTGGTTGGCAACCTTCTGACAATATATCATATGTCAATATGTACATATTGAATTGTTACGAATTGTTGTGTATTATAATCTGTTTTGATCTATATCTTCCGAACTATTTAACATATTTTCACGAAATAAAGCTCAAACTGCAGTGCAGGCACATCTTTCATAGAGATCCCAAACCGGGATCCCTATGGTTGATATCAAGTACCTTATTCTTTACAATTTTTGGTACTACTTTTGTGTTTTTTTCAAAATAAAACTGCAAATCCCTTTCCTGACACACCACTATGTTGCTTGCATATGACACCCGAAGTTCAAATATGTGTACTTTTACGTAACGCAAAGAGAAAATACCCTAATTATAGAAAACTTTTATATTTTCCTGAAAACGAAATATTATCTTGTCTTCTGCAGCGGTTAATTTTGCTGCACCCTGTATATATATTTCGATGTCAGAACAAAATATGCTGTTTTCATATTCAACACATCAGGATAGATACGAAAGGCACAAATTAGCAGAAAAATTATAAAATGATGAAGTAAGCAAGATATATAATACATGAACGACTTTAAACCTTACCTTTTCAATGAGATCACATGACGCGCACCTTCGGTCAAAAATTGATTCCAATTACCACTCAGTTATTCACTTTTCTTATAATTTTCTTATTTCACGTAAAACTGTTGGTTGGCAACCTTCTGACAATATATCATATGTCAATACTTACATATTGAATTGTTACGAATTGTTGTGTATTATAATCTGTTTTGGTTTATATCTTCATAACTATTTAACATATTTTCACAAAATAAAGCTCAAACTGCTGTGCAGGCACATCTATCATAGAGGTCCCAAACCGGGATCCCTATGGTTGATATCTAGTACTTTATTCTCTACTATGTTTGGTACTACTTTTTTGCTTTTTTCAAAATAACGCATATTTCACTGCAAACCCCTAGCCTGACACACCACTATGTTGCTTGCATATGACACCCGAAGTTCAAATATGTGTATTTTTACGTAACACAAAGAGAAAATACGCTAATTATAGAAAACGTTTATATTTTCCTGAAAACGAAATATTATCTTGTCTTCTGCAGCGGTTAATTTTGATGCACCCTGTATATATATTTCGATGTCAGAACAAAATATGCTGTTTTCATATTCAACACATCAGGATAGATACGAAAGGCACAAATTAGCAGAAAAATTATAAAATGATGAAGTAAGCAAGATATATAATACATGAACGACTTTAAACCTTACCTTTTCAATGAGATCACATGACGGGCACCTTCGGTCAAAAATTGATTCCAATTACCACTGAGTTATTCACTATTCTTATATTTTTTTATTTTACGTAAAACTGTCGGTTAGCAACCTTCTGACAATATATACTATGTCAATATGTACATATTGAATTGTTACTAATTGTTGCGTATTTAAATCTGTTTTGGTCTATATCTTCCGAACTATTTAACATATTTTCACGAAATAAAGCTCAAACTGCAGTGCAGGCACATCTATCATAGACAACGCAAGCCGGAATCCCTATGGTTGATATCAAGTACCTTATTCTCTACTAAGTTTGGTACTACTTTTTTGCTTTTTTCAAAATAAAGCATATTTCACTGCAAACCCATACCCTGACACACCACTATGTTGCTTGCATATGACACCCGAAGTTCAAATATGTGTATTTTTACGTAACACAAAGAGAAAATACCCTAATTATAGAAAACGTTTATATTTTCAAGAAAACGAAATATTACCTTGTCTTCTGCAGCGGTAAATTTTGCTGCACCCTGTATATATATTTCGATGTCAGAACAAAATATGCTGTTTTTATATTCAACACATCAGGATAGATACGAAAGGCACAAATTAGCAGAAAAATTATAAAATGATGAAGTAAGCAAGATATATAAAACATGAAGGACTTTAACCCTTACCTTTTCAATGAGATCACATGACGCGCACCTTCTGTCAAAAATTGTTTCGAATTACCAATCAGTTATTCACTTTTCTTATATTTTTTTTTATTTCACGTAAAACTGTTGGTTGGCAACCTTCTGACAATATATCATATGTCAATATGTACATATTGAATTGTTACTAATTGTTGCGTATTATAATCTGTTTTGGTCTATATCTTCCGAACTTTTTAACATATTTTCACGAAAAAAAGCTCAAATTGCAGTGCAGGCACATCTTTCATAGAGATCCCAAACCGGGATCCCTAAGGTTGATATCAAGTACCTTATTCTTTACCATTTTTGGTACTACTTTTGTGTTTTTTTCAAAATAACGCATATTTCACTGCAAACCCCTTCCCTGACACACCACTATGTTGCTTGCATATGACACCCGAAGTTCAAATATGTGTATTTTTACGTAACACAAAGAGAAAATACCCTAATTATATAAAACGTTTATATTTTCCTGAAAACGAAATATTATCTTGTCTTCTGCAACGGTTAATTTTGCTGCACCCTGTATATATATTTCGATGTCAGAACAAAGTATGCTGTTTTCACATTCTACACATCAGGATAGATACGAAAGGCACAAATTAGCAGAAAAATTATAAAATGATGAAGGAGGTAAGATATATCCCACATGAACGAGTTTAACCCTTACGTTTTCGATGAGAACACGTGACGCACACCTTCTGTCAAAAATTGATTCCAATTAAAACTCAGTTATTCACTTTTCTTATAATTTTCTTATTTCACGTAAAACTGTTGGTTGGCAACCTTCTGACATTATATCATATGTCAATACTTACATATTGAATTGTTACGAATTGTTGTGTATTATAATCTGTTTTGGTCTATATCTTCCGAACTGTTTAACATATTTTCACGAAATAAAGCTCAAACTGCAGAGCAGGCACATCTTTCATAGAGATCCCAAACCGGCATCCCTAAGGTTGAAATCAAGTACCTTATTTTTTACAATTTTTGGCACTACTTTTGTGTTTTTTTTTTCAAAATAACATATTTCACTGCAAACCCCTTCCCTGACACACCACTATGTTGTTTGCATATGACACCCGAAGTTCAAATATGTGTATTTTTACGTAACACAATGAGAAAATACCCTAATTATAGAAAACGTTTATATTTTCCTGAAAACGAAATATTATCTTGTCTTCTGCAACGGTTAATTTTGCTGCACCCTGTATATATATATTTCGATGTCAGAACAAAATATGCTGTTTTCATATTCAACACATCAGGATAGATACGAAAGGCACAAATTAGCAGAAAAATTATAAAATGATGAAGTAAGCAATATATATAATACATGAAAAACTTTAACCCTTACGTTTTCGATGAGAACACGTGACGCACACCTTCTGTCAAAAATTGATTCCAATTACCACTCAGTTATTCACTTTTCTTATAATTTTCTTATTTCACGTAAAACTGTTGGTTGGCAACCTTCTGACAATATATCATATGTCAATACTTACATATTGAATTGTTACGAATTGTTGTGTATTATAATCTGTTTTGGTCTATATCTTCCGAACTATTTAATATATTTTCACGAATCAAAGCTCAAACTGCAGTGCAGGCACATCTTTCATAGAGATCCCAAACCGGGATCCCTATGGTTGATATCAAGTACCTTATTCTCTACCATGTTTGGTACTATTTTTTGTTTGTTTTTTTTTTCAAAAAAACGCATATTTCACTGCAAACCCCTACCCTGACACACCACTATGTTGCTTGCATATGACACCCGAAGTTCAAATATGTGTATTTTTACGTAACACAAAGAGAAAATGCCCTAATTATAGAAAACGTTTATATTTTCCTGAAAACGAAATATTATCTTGTCTTCTGCAACGGTTAATTTTGCTGCACCCTGTATATATATTTCGATGTCAGAACAAAATATGCTGTTTTCACATTCTACACATCAGGATAGATACGAAAGTCACAAATTAGCAGAAAAATTATAAAATGATGAAGGTAGTAAGATATATCCTACAAGAACGACTTTAACCCTTACCTTTTCGATGAGAACACGTGACGCACATCTTCTGTCAAAAATTGATTCCAATTACCACTGAGTTATTCACTTTTCTTCTAATTTTCTTATTTCACGTAAAACTGTTGGTTGGCAACCTTCTGACAATATATCATATGTCAATAGTTACATATTGAATTGTTACGAATTGTTGTGTATTATAATCTACATAACTACTACCTGCATTGTTACGAATATCTTCATAACTATTTAACATATTTTCACGAAATAAAGCTCAAACTGCAGTGCAGGTACATCTGTCATAGAGGTCCCAAACCGGGATCCCCATGGTTGATATCAAGTACCTTATTCTCTACTATGTTTGGTACTACTTTTTTGCTTTTTTCAAAATAACGCATATTTCACTGGAAACCCCTACCCTGACACACCACTATGTTGCTTGCATATGACACCCGAAGTTCAAATATGTGTATTTTTACGTAACGCAAAGAGAAAATACGCTAATTATAGAAAACGTTTATATTTTCCTGAAAACGAAATATTATCTTGTCTTCTGCAACGGTTAATTTTGCTGCACCCTGTATATATATTTCGATGTCAGAACAAAATATGCTGTTTTCACATTCTACACATCAGGATAGATACGAAAGGCACAAATTAGCAGAAAAATTCTAAAATGATGAAGGTAGTAACATATATCCAACATGAACGACTTTAACCTTTACCTTTTCGATGAGAACACGTGACGCACACCTTCTGTCAAAAATTGATTCCAAATACCACTCAGTTATTCACTTTTCTTATAATTTTCTTATTTCACGTAAAACTGTTGGTTGGCAACCTTCTGACAATATATCATATGTCAATATGTACATATTGAATTGTTACGAATTGTTGTGTATTATAATCTGTTTTGATCTATATCTTCCGAACTATTTAACATATTTTCACGAAATAAAGCTCAAACTGCAGTGCAGGCACATCTTTCATAGAGATCCCAAACCGGGATCCCTATGGTTGATATCAAGTACCTTATTCTTTACCATTTTTGGTACTACTTTTGTGTTTTTTTCAAAATAAAACTCCAAATCCCTTTCCTGACACACCACTATGTTGCTTGCATATGACACCCGAAGTTCAAATATGTGTACTTTTACGTAACGCAAAGAGAAAATACCCTAATTATAGAAAACGTTTATATTTTCCTGAAAACGAAATATTATTTGTCTTCTGCAGCGGTTAATTTTGCTGCACCCTGTATATATATTTCGATGTCAGAACAAAATATGCTGTTTTCATATTCAACACATCAGGATAGATACGAAAGGCACAAATTAGCAGAAAAATTATAAAATGATGAAGTAAGCAAGATATATAATACATGAACGACTTTAAACCTTACCTTTTCAATGAGATCACATGACGCGCACCTTCGGTCAAAAATTGATTCTAATTACCACTGAGTTATTCACTTCTCTTGTATTTTTTTATTTTACGTAAAACTGTCGGTTAGCAACCTTCTGACAATATATCATATGTCAATATCTACATATTGAATTGTTACTAATTGTTGCGTATTATAATCTGTTTTGGTCTATATCTTCCGAACTATTTAACATATTTTCACGAAATAAAGCTCAAACTGCAGTGCAGGCACATCTTTCATAGAGATCCCAAACCGGGATCCCTATGGTTGATATCAAGTACCTTATTCTTTACCATTTTTGGTACTACTTTTGTGTTTTTTTCAAAATAACGTATATTTCACTGCACACCCCTTCCCTGACACACCACTATGTTGCTTGCATATGACACCCGAAGTTCAAATATGTGTATTTTTACGTAACACAATGAGAAAATACCCTAATTATAGAAAACGTTTATATTTTCCTGAAAACGAAATATTATCTTGCCTTATGTAACGGTTAATTTTGCTGGACCCTGTATATATATATATTTCGACGTCAGAACAAAATATGCTTTTTTCACATTCTACACATCAGGGTAGATAGGAAAGGCACAAATTAGCAGAAAAATTATAAAATGATGAATTTAGTAAGATATATCCTACAAGAACGACTTTAACCCTTACCTTTTCGATGAGAACATGTGACGCACACCTTCTGTCAAAAATTGATTCCAATTACCACTCAGTTATTCACTTTTCTTATAATTTTCTTATTTCACGTAAAACTGTTGGTTGGCAACCTTCTGACAATATATCATATGTCAATACTTACATATTGAATTGTTACGAATTGTTGTGTATTATAATCTGTTTTGGTTTATATCTTCATAACTATTTAACATATTTTCACAAAATAAAGCTCAAACTGCTGTGCAGGTACATCTATCATAGAGGTCCCAAACCGGGATCATTATGGTTGATATCTAGTACCTTATTCTCTACTATGTTTGGTACTACTTTTTTGCATTTTTCAAAATAACGCATTTTTCACTGCAAACCCCTTCCCTGACACACCACTATGTTGCTTGCATATGACACCCGAAGTTCAAATATGTGTATTTTTACGTAACACAAAGAGAAAATACGCTAATTATAGAAAACGTTTATATTTTCCTGAAAACGAAATATTATTTTGTCTTCTGCAACGGTTAATTTTGCTGCACCCTGTATATATATTTCGATGTCAGAACAAAATATGCTGTTTTCACATTCTACACATCAGGATAGATACGAAAGGCACAAATTAGCAGAAAAATTCTAAAATGATGAAGGTAGTAACATATATCCAACATGAACGACTTTAACCCTTACATTTTCGATCAGAACATGTGACGCACACCTTCTGTCAAAAATTGATTCCAATTACCACTCAGTTATTCACTTTTCTTATAATTTTCTTATTTCACGTAAAACTGTTGGTTGGCAACCTTCTGACAATATATCATATGTCAATATGTACATATTGAATTGTTACGAATTGTTGTGTGTTATAATCTGTTTTGATCTATATCTTCATAACTATTTAACATATTTTCACGAAATAAAGCTCAAACTGCAGTGCAGGCACATCTTTCATAGAGATCCCAAACCGGGATCCCTATGGTTGATATCAAGTACCTTATTCTTTACAATTTTTGGTACTACTTTTGTGTTTTTTTTCAAAATAAAACTGCAAATCCCTTTCCTGACACACCACTATGTTGCTTGCATATGACACCCGAAGTTCAAATATGTGTACTTTTACGTAACGCAAAGAGAAAATACCCTAATTATAGAAAACTTTTATATTTTCCTGAAAACGAAATATTATCTTGTCTTCTGCAGCGGTTAATTTTGCTGCACCCTGTATATATATTTCGATGTCAGAACAAAATATGCTGTTTACATATTCAACACATCAGGATAGATACGAAAGGCACAAATTAGCAGAAAAATTATAAAATGATGAAGTAAGCAAGATATATAATACATGAACGACTTTAAACCTTACCATTTCAATGAGATCACATGACGCGCACCTTCGGTCAAAAATTGATTCCAATTACCACTGAGTTATTCACTTTTCTTATATTTTTTTATTTTACGTAAAACTGTCGGTTAGCAACCTTCTGACAATATATCATATGTCAATATGTACATATTGAATTGTTACTAATTGTTGCGTATTTAAATCTGTTTTGGTCTATATCTTCCGAACTATTTAACATATTTTCACGAAATAAAGCTCAAACTGCAGTGCAGGCACATCTATCATAGACAACGCAAGCCGGAATCCCTATGGTTGATATCAAGTACCTTATTCTCTACTAAGTTTGGTACTACTTTTTTGCTTTTTTCAAAATAACGCATATTTCACTGCAAACCCATACCCTGACACACCACTATGTTGCTTGCATATGACACCCGAAGTTCAAATATGTGTATTTTTACGTAACACAGAGAAAAAATACCCTAATTATAGAAAACGTTTATATTTTCAAGAAAACGAAATATTACCTTGTCTTCTGCAGCGGTAAATTTTGCTGCACCCTGTATATATATTTCGATGTCAGAACAAAATATGCTGTTTTTATATTCAACACATCAGGATAGATACGAAAGGCACAAATTAGCAGAAAAATTATAAAATGATGAAGTAAGCAAGATATATAATACATGAACGACTTTAACCCTTACATTTTCGATCAGAACATGTGACGCACACCTTCTGTCAAAAATTGTTTCGAATTACCAATCAGTTATTCACTTTTCTTATATTTTTTTATTTCACGTAAAACTGCTGGTTGGCAACCTTCTGACAATATATCATATGTCAATATGTACATATTGAATTGTTACTAATTGTTGCGTATTATAATCTGTTTTGGTCTATATCTTCCGAACTTTTTAACATATTTTCACGAAATAAAGCTCAAATTGCAGTGCAGGCACATCTTTCATAGAGATCCCAAACCGGGATCCCTAAGGTTGATATCAAGTACCTTATTCTTTACCATTTTTGGTACTACTTTTTTGCTTTTTTCAAAATAACGCATATTTCACTGCAAACCCCTTCCCTGACACACCACTATGTTGCTTGCATATGACACCCGAAGTTCAAATATGTGTATTTTTACGTAACACAAAGAGAAAATACCCTAATTATATAAAACGTTTATATTTTCCTGAAAACGAAATATTATCTTGTCTTCTGCAACGGTTAATTTTGCTGCACCCTGTATATATATTTCGATGTCAGAACAAAGTATGCTGTTTTCACATTCTACACATCAGGATAGATACGAAAGGCACAAATTAGCAGAAAAATTATAAAATGATGAAGGAGGTAAGATATATCCCACATGAACGACTTTAACCCTTACGTTTTCGATGAGAACACGTGACGCACACCTTCTGTCAAAAATTGATTCCAATTACCACTCAGTTATTCACTTTTCTTATAATTTTCTTATTTCACGTAAAACTGTTGGTTGGCAACCTTCTGACATTATATCATATGTCAATACTTACATATTGAATTGTTACGAATTGTTGTGTATTATAATCTGTTTTGGTCTATATCTTCCGAACTATTTAACATATTTTCACGAAATAAAGCTCAAACTGCAGAGCAGGCACATCTTTCATAGAGATCCCAAACCGGGATCCCTAAGGTTGAAATCAAGTACCTTATTTTTTACAATTTTTGGCACTACTTTTGTGTTTTTTTTTTCAAAATAACGCATATTTCACTGCAAACCCCTTCCTTGACACACCACTATGTTGCTTGCATATGACACCCGAAGTTCAAATATGTGTATTTTTACGTAACACAATGAGAAAATACCCTAATTATAGAAAACGTTTATATTTTCCTGAAAACGAAATATTATCTTGTCTTCTGCAACGGTTAATTTTGCTGCACCCTGTATATATATTTCGATGTCAGAACAAAATATGCTGTTTTCATATTCAACACATCAGGATAGATACGAAAGGCACAAATTGGCAGAAAAATTATAAAATGATGAAGTAAGCAAGATATATAATACATGAAAAACTTTAACCCTTACGTTTTCGATGAGAACACGTGACGCACACCTTCTGTCAAAAATTGATTCCAATTACCACTCAGTTATTCACTTTTCTTATAATTTTCTTATTTCACGTAAAACTGTTGGTTGGCAACCTTCTGACAATATATCATATGTCAATACTTACATATTGAATTGTTACGAATTGTTGTGTATTATAATCTGTTTTGGTCTATATCTTCCGAACTATTTAATATATTTTCACGAATCAAAGCTCAAACTGCAGTGCAGGCACATCTTTCATAGAGATCCCAAACCGCGATCCCTATGGTTGATATCAAGTACCTTATTCTCTACCATGTTTGGTACTATTTTTTGTTTTTTTTTTTTTCAAAAAAACGCATATTTCACTGCAAACCCCTACCCTGACACACCACTATGTTGCTTGCATATGACACCCGAAGTTCAAATATGTGTATTTTTACGTAACACAAAGAGAAAATACCCTAATTATAGAAAACGTTTATATTTTCCTGAAAACGAAATATTATCTCTCCTTATGTAACGGTTAATTTTGCTGGACCCTGTATATATATATTTCGATGTCAGAACAAAATATGCTTTTTTCACATTCTACACATCAGGATAGATACGAAAGGCACAAATTAGCAGAAAAATTATAAAATGATGAAGGTAGTAACATATATCCAACATAAACGACTTTAACCGTTACCTTTTCGATGAGAACACGTGACGCACACCTTCTGTCAAAAATTGATTCCAATTACCACTCAGTTATTCACTTTTCTTATAATTTTCTTATTTCACGTAAAACTGTTGGTTGGCAACCTTCTGACAATATATCATATGTCAATAGTTACATATTGAATTGTTACGAATTGTTGTGTATTATAATCTGTTTTGGTTTATATCTTCATAACTATTTAACATATTTTCACGAAATAAAGCTCAAATTGCAGTGCAGGCACATCTGTCATAGAGGTCCCAAACCGGGATCCCTATGGTTGATATCAAGTACCTTATTCTCTACTATGTTTGGTACTACTTTTTTGCTTTTTCCAAATTAACGCATATTTCACTGGAAACCCCTACCCTGACACACCACTATGTTGCTTGCATATGACACCCGAAGTTCAAATATGTGTATTTTTACGTAACGCAAAGAGAAAATACGCTAATTATAGAAAACGTTTATATTTTCCTGAAAACGAAATATTATCTTGTCTTCTGCAACGGTTAATTTTGCTGCACCCTGTATATATATTTCAATGTCAGAACAAAATATGCTGTTTTCACATTCTACACATCAGGATAGATACGAAAGGCACAAATTAGCAGAAAAATTATAAAATGATGAAGGTAGTAACATATATCCAACATAAACGACTTTAACCGTTACCTTTTCGATGAGAACACGTGACGCACACCTTCTGTCAAAAATTGATTCCAATTACCACTCAGTTATTCACTTTTCTTATAATTTTCTTATTTCACGTAAAACTGTTGGTTGGCAACCTTCTGACAATATATCATATGTCAATATGTACATATTGAATTGTTACGAATTGTTGTGTATTATAATCTGTTTTGATCTATATCTTCCGAACTATTTAACATATTTTCACGAAATAAAGCTCAAACTGCAGTGCAGGCACATCTTTCATAGAGATCCCAAACCGGGATCCCTATGGTTGATATCAAGTACCTTATTCTTTACCATTTTTGGTACTACTTTTGTGTTTTTTTCAAAATAAAACTGCAAATCCCTTTCCTGACACACCACCTTGTTGCTTGCATATGACACCCGAAGTTCAAATATGTGTACTTTTACGTAACGCAAAGAGAAAATACCCTAATTATAGAAAACGTTTATATTTTCCTGAAAACGAAATATTATCTTGTCTTCTGCAGCGGTAAATTTTGCTGCACCCTGTATATATATTTCGATGTCAGAACAAAATATGCTGTTTTCATATTCAACACATCAGGATAGATACGAAAGGCACAAATTAGCAGAAAAATTATAAAATGATGAAGTAAGCAAGATATATAATACATGAACGACTTTAAACCTTACCTTTTCAATGAGATCACATGACGCGCACCTTCGGTCAAAAATTGATTCCAATTACCACTGAGTTATTCACTTTTCTTATATTTTTTTTATTTTACGTAAAACTGTCGGTTAGCAACCTTCTGACAATATATCATATGTCAATATGTACATATTGAATTGTTACTAATTGTTGCGTATTTAAATCTGTTTTGGTCAATATCTTCCGAACTATTTAACATATTTTCACGAAATAAAGCTCAAACTGCAGTGCAGGCACATCTATCATAGACAACGCAAGCCGGAATCCCTATGGTTGATATCAAGTACCTTATTCTCTACTAAGTTTGGTACTACTTTTTTGCTTTTTTCAAAATAACGCATATTTCACTGCAAACCCATACCCTGACACACCACTATGTTGCTTGCATATGACACCCGAAGTTCAAATATGTGTAATTTTACGTAACACAGAGAAAAAATACCCTAATTATAGAAAACGTTTATATTTTCAAGAAAACGAAATATTACCTTGTCTTCTGCAGCGGTAAATTTTGCTGCACCCTGTATATATATTTCGATGTCAGAACAAAATATGCTGTTTTTATATTCAACACATCAGGATAGATACGAAAGGCACAAATTAGCAGAAAAATTATAAAATGATGAAGTAAGCAAGATATATAAAACATGAAGGACTTTAACCCTTACCTTTTCAATGAGATCACATGACGCGCACCTTCTGTCAAAAATTGATTCCAATTACCACTCAGTTATTCACTTTTCTTATAATTTTCTTATTTCACGTAAAACTGTTGGTTGGCAACCTTCTGACATTATATCATATGTCAATACTTACATATTGAATTGTTACGAATTGTTGTGTATTATAATCTGTTTTGGTCTATATCTTCCGAACTATTTAACATATTTTCACGAAATAAAGCTCAAACTGCAGAGCAGGCACATCTTTCATAGAGATCCCAAACCGGCATCCCTAAGGTTGAAATCAAGTACCTTATTTTTTACAATTTTTGGCACTACTTTTGTGTTTTTTTTTTCAAAATAACGCATATTTCACTGCAAACCCCTTCCTTGACACACCACTATGTTGCTTGCATATGACACCCGAAGTTCAAATATGTGTATTTTTACGTAACACAATGAGAAAATACCCTAATTATAGAAAACGTTTATATTTTCCTGAAAACGAAATATTATCTTGTCTTCTGCAACGGTTAATTTTGCTGCACCCTGTATATATATTTCGATGTCAGAACAAAATATGCTGTTTTCATATTCAACACATCAGGATAGATACGAAAGGCACAAATTGGCAGAAAAATTATAAAATGATGAAGTAAGCAAGATATATAATACATGAAAAACTTTAACCCTTACGTTTTCGATGAGAACACGTGACGCGCACCTTCTGTCAAAAATTGATTCCAATTACCACTCAGTTATTCACTTTTCTTATAATTTTCTTATTTCACGTAAAACTGTTGGTTGGCAACCTTCTGACAATATATCATATGTCAATACTTACATATTGAATTGTTACGAATTGTTCTGTATTATAATCTGTTTTGGTCTATATCTTCCGAACTATTTAATATATTTTCACGAATCAAAGCTCAAACTGCAGTGCAGGCACATCTTTCATAGAGATCCCAAACCGGGATCCCTATGGTTGATATCAAGTACCTTATTCTCTACCATGTTTGGTACTATTTTTTGTTTTTTTTTTTTTCAAAAAAACGCATATTTCACTGCAAACCCCTACCCTGACACACCACTATGTTGCTTGCATATGACACCCGAAGTTCAAATATGTGTATTTTTACGTAACACAAAGAGAAAATACCCTAATTATAGAAAACGTTTATATTTTCCTGAAAACGAAATATTATCTCTCCTTATGTAACGGTTAATTTTGCTGGACCCTGTATATATATATTTCGATGTCAGAACAAAATATGCTTTTTTCACATTCTACACATCAAGGTAGATAGGAAAGGCACAAATTAGCAGAAAAATTATAAAATGATGAAGGTAGTAAGATATATCCTACAAGAACGACTTTAACCCTTACCTTTTCGATGAGAACACGTGACGCACATCTTCTGTCAAAAATTGATTCCAATTACCACTGAGTTATTCACTTTTCTTCTAATTTTCTTATTTCACGTAAAACTGTTGGTTGGCAACCTTCTGACAATATATCATATGTCAATAGTTACATATTGAATTGTTACGAATTGTTGTGTATTATAATCTGTTTTGGTTTATATCTTCATAACTATTTAACATATTTTCACGAAATAAAGCTCAAATTGCAGTGCAGGCACATCTGTCATAGAGGTCCCAAACCGGGATCCCTATGGTTGATATCAAGTACCTTATTCTCTACTATGTTTGGTACTACTTTTTTGCTTTTTCCAAATTAACGCATATTTCACTGGAAACCCCTACCCTGACACACCACTATGTTGCTTGCATATGACACCCGAAGTTCAAATATGTGTATTTTTACGTAACGCAAAGAGAAAATACGCTAATTATAGAAAACGTTTATATTTTCCTGAAAACGAAATATTATCTTGTCTTCTGCAACGGTTAATTTTGCTGCACCCTGTATATATATTTCAATGTCAGAACAAAATATGCTGTTTTCACATTCTACACATCAGGATAGATACGAAAGGCACAAATTAGCAGAAAAATTATAAAATGATGAAGGTAGTAACATATATCCAACATGAACGACTTTAACCGTTACCTTTTCGATGAGAACACGTGACGCACACCTTCTGTCAAAAATTGATTCCAATTACCACTCAGTTATTCACTTTTCTTATAATTTTCTTATTTCACGTAAAACTGTTGGTTGGCAACCTTCTGACAATATATCATATGTCAATATGTACATATTGAATTGTTACGAATTGTTGTGTATTATAATCTGTTTTGATCTATATCTTCCGAACTATTTAACATATTTTCACGAAATAAAGCTCAAACTGCAGTGCAGGCACATCTTTCATAGAGATCCCAAACCGGGATCCCTATGGTTGATATCAAGTACCTTATTCTTTACCATTTTTGGTACTACTTTTGTGTTTTTTTCAAAATAAAACTGCAAATCCCTTTCCTGACACACCACCTTGTTGCTTGCATATGACACCCGAAGTTCAAATATGTGTACTTTTACGTAACGCAAAGAGAAAATACCCTAATTATAGAAAACGTTTATATTTTCCTGAAAACGAAATATTATCTTGTCTTCTGCAGCGGTAAATTTTGCTGCACCCTGTATATATATTTCGATGTCAGAACAAAATATGCTGTTTTCATATTCAACACATCAGGATAGATACGAAAGGCACAAATTAGCAGAAAAATTATAAAATGATGAAGTAAGCAAGATATATAATACATGAACGACTTTAAACCTTACCTTTTCAATGAGATCACATGACGCGCACCTTCGGTCAAAAATTGATTCCAATTACCACTGAGTTATTCACTTTTCTTTTATTTTTTTATTTTACGTAAAACTGTCGGTTAGCAACCTTCTGACAATATATCACATGTCAATATGTACATATTGAATTGTTACTAATTGTTGCGTATTATAATCTGTTTTGGTCTATATCTTCCGAACTTTTTAACATATTTTCACGAAATAAAGCTCAAATTGCAGTGCAGGCACATCTTTCATAGAGATCCCAAACCGGGATCCCTATGGTTGATATCAAGTACCTTATTCTTTACCATTTTTGGTATTACTTTTGTGTTTTTTTCAAAATAACGCATATTTCACTGCAAACCCCTTCCCTGACACACCACTATGTTGCTTGCATATGACACCCGAAGTTCAAATATGTGTATTTTTACGTAACACAAAGAGAAAATACCCTAATTATAGAAAACGTTTATATTTTCCTGAAAACGAAATATTATCTTGTCTTCTGCAACGGTTAATTTTGCTGCACCCTGTATATATATTTCGATGTCAGAACAAAGTATGCTGTTTTCACATTCTACACATCAGGATAGATACGAAAGGCACAAATTAGCAGAAAAATTATAAAATGATGAAGGAGGTAAGATATATCCCACATGAACGAGTTTAACCCTTACGTTTTCGATGAGAACACGTGACGCACACCTTCTGTCAAAAATTGATTCCAATTACCACTCAGTTATTCACTTTTCTTATAATTTTCTTATTTCACGTAAAACTGTTGGTTGGCAACCTTCTGACATTATATCATATGTCAATACTTACATATTGAATTGTTACGAATTGTTGTGTATTATAATCTGTTTTGATCTATATCTTCCGAACTATTTAACATATTTTCACGAAATAAAGCTCAAACTGCAGAGCAGGCACATCTTTCATAGAGATCCCAAACCGACATCCCTAAGGTTGAAATCAAGTACCTTATTTTTTACAATTTTTGGCACTACTTTTGTGTTTTTTTTTCAAAATAACGCATATTTCACTGCAAACCCCTTCCCTGACACAACACTATGTTGCTTGCATATGACACCCGAAGTTCAAATATGTGTATTTTTACGTAACACAATGAGAAAATACCCTAATTATAGAAAACGTTTATATTTTCCTGAAAACGAAATATTATCTTGTCTTCTGCAACGGTTAATTTTGCTGCACCCTGTATATATATTTCGATGTCAGAACAAAATATGCTGTTTTCATATTCAACACATCAGGATAGATACGAAAGGCACAAATTAGCAGAAAAATTATAAAATGATGAAGTAAGCAAGATATATAATACATGAAAAACTTTAACCCTTACGTTTTCGATGAGAACACGTGACGCACACCTTCTGTCAAAAATTGATTCGAATTACCACTGAGTTATTCACTTTTCTTATAATTTTCTTATTTCACGTAAAAATGTTGGTTGGCAACCTTCTGACAATATATCATATGTCAATACTTACATATTGAATTGTTACGAATTGTTGTGTATTATAATCTGTTTTGGTCTATATCTTCCGAACTATTTAATATATTTTCACGAATCAAAGCTCAAACTGCAGTGCAGGCACATCTTTCATAGAGATCCCAAACCGGGATCCCTATGGTTGATATCAAGTACCTTATTCTCTACCATGTTTGGTACTATATTTTGTTTTTTTTTTTTTTCAAAAAAACGCATATTTCACTGCAAACCCCTACCCTGACACACCACTATGTTGCTTGCATATGACACCCGAAGTTCAAATATGTGTATTTTTACGTAACACAAAGAGAAAATACCCTAATTATAGAAAACGTTTATATTTTCCTGAAAACGAAATATTATCTTGCCTTTGTAACGGTTAATTTTGCTGGACCCTGTATATATATATTTCGATGTCAGAACAAAATATGCTTTTTTCACATTCTACACATCAGGGTAGATAGGAAAGGCACAAATTAGCAGAAAAATTATAAAATGATGAAGGTAGTAAGATATATCCTACAAGAACGACTTTAACCCTTACCTTTTCGATGAGAACACGTGACGCACATCTTCTGTCAAAAATTGATTCCAATTACCACTGAGTTATTCACTTTTCTTCTAATTTTCTTATTTCACGTAAAACTGTTGGTTGGCAACCTTCTGACAATATATCATATGTCAATAGTTACGTATTGAATTGTTACGAATTGTTGTGTATTATAATCTGTTTTGGTCTATATCTTCCGAACTATTTAACATATTTTCACGAAATAAAGCTCAAACTGCAGAGCAGGCACATCTTTCATAGAGATCCCAAACCGGCATCCCTAAGGTTGATATCAAGTACCTTATTCTTTACCATTTTTGGTACTACTTTTGTGTTTTTTTCAAAATAACGCATATTTCACTGCAAACCCCTTCCCTGACACACCACTATGTTGCTTGCATATGACACCCGAAGTTCAAATATGTGTATTTTTACGTAACACAAAGAGAAAATACCCTAATTATATAAAACGTTTATATTTTCCTGAAAACGAAATATTATCTTGTCTTCTGCAACGGTTAATTTTGCTGCACCCTGTATATATATTTCGATGTCAGAACAAAGTATGCTGTTTTCACATTCTACACATCAGGATAGATACGAAAGGCACAAATTAGCAGAAAAATTATAAAATGATTAAGTAAGCAAGATATATAATACATGAAAAACTTTAACCCTTACGTTTTCGATGAGAACACGTGACGCACACCTTCTGTCAAAAATTGATTCCAATTACCACTCAGTTATTCACTTTTCTTATAATTTTCTTATTTCACGTAAAACTGTTGGTTGGCAACCTTCTGACATTATATCATATGTCAATACTTACATATTGAATTGTTACGAATTGTTGTGTATTATAATCTGTTTTGATCTATATCTTCCGAACTATTTAACATATTTTCACGAAATAAAGCTCAAACTGCAGAGCAGGCACATCTTTCATAGAGATCCCAAACCGGCATCCCTAAGGTTGAAATCAAGTACCTTATTTTTTACAATTTTTGGCACTACTTTTGTGTTTTTTTTTTCAAAATAACGCATATTTCACTGCAAACCCCTTCCCTGACACACCACTATGTTGCTTGCATATGACACCCGAAGTTCAAATATGTGTATTTTTACGTAACACAATGAGAAAATACCCTAATTATAGAAAACGTTTATATTTTCCTGAAAACGAAATATTATCTTGTCTTCTGCAACGGTTAATTTTGCTGCACCCTGTATATATATTTCGATGTCAGAACAAAATATGCTGTTTTCATATTCAACACATCAGGATAGATACGAAAGGCACAAATTAGCAGAAAAATTATAAAATGATGAAGTAAGCAAGATATATAATACATGAAAAACTTTAACCCTTACGTTTTCGATGAGAACACGTGACGCACACCTTCTGTCAAAAATTGATTCCAATTACCACTGAGTTATTCACTTTTCTTATAATTTTCTTATTTCACGTAAAACTGTTGGTTGGCAACCTTCTGACAATATATCATATGTCAATACATACATATTGAATTGTTACGAATTGTTGTGTATTATAATCTGTTTTGGTCTATATCTTCCGAACTATTTAATATATTTTCACGAATCAAAGCTCAAACTGCAGTGCAGGCACATCTTTCATAGAGATCCCAAACCGGGATCCCTATGGTTGATATCAAGTACCTTATTCTCTACCATGTTTGGTACTATTTTTTGTTCGTTTTTTTTTCAAAAAAACGCATATTTCACTGCAAACCCCTACCCTGACACACCACTATGTTGCTTGCATATGACACCCGAAGTTCAAATATGTGTATTTTTACGTAACACAAAGAGAAAATACCCTAATTATAGAAAACGTTTATATTTTCCTGAAAACGAAATATTATCTTGTCTTCTGCAACGGTTAATTTTGCTGCACCCTGTATATATATTTCGATGTCAGAACAAAGTATGCTGTTTTCACATTCTACACATCAGGATAGATACGAAAGGCACAAATTAGCAGAAAAATTATAAAATGATGAAGGAGGTAAGATATATCCCACATGAACGAGTTTAACCCTTACCATTTCGATGAGAACACGTGACGCACATCTTCTGTCAAAAATTGATTCCAATTACCACTGAGTTATTCACTTTTCTTCTAATTTTCTTATTTCACGTAAAACTGTTGGTTGGCAACCTTCTGACAATATATCATATGTCAATAGTTACGTATTGAATTGTTACGAATTGTTGTGTATTATAATCTGTTTTGGTCTATATCTTCCGAACTGTTTAACATATTTTCACGAAATAAAGCTCAAACTGCAGAGCAGGCACATCTTTCATAGAGATCCCAAACCGGCATCCCTAAGGTTGAAATCAAGTACCTTATTTTTTACAATTTTTGGCACTACTTTTGTGTTTTTTTTTTCAAAATAACGCATATTTCACTGCAAACCCCTTCCCTGACACAACACTATGTTGCTTGCATATGACACCCGAAGTTCAAATATGTGTATTTTTACGTAACACAATGAGAAAATACCCTAATTATAGAAAACGTTTATATTTTCCTGAAAACGAAATATTATCTTGTCTTCTGCAACGGTTAATTTTGCTGCACCCTGTATATATATTTCGATGTCAGAACAAAATATGCTGTTTTCATATTCAACACATCAGGATAGATACGAAAGGCACAAATTAGCAGAAAAATTATAAAATGATGAAGTAAGCAAGATATATAATACATGAAAAACTTTAACCCTTACGTTTTCGATGAGAACACGTGACGCACACCTTCTGTCAAAAATTGATTCGAATTACCACTGAGTTATTCACCTTTCTTATAATTTTCTTATTTCACGTAAAACTGTTGGTTGGCAACCTTCTGACAATATATCATATGTCAATACTTACATATTGAATTGTTACGAATTGTTGTGTATTATAATCTGTTTTGGTCTATATCTTCCGAACTATTTAATATATTTTCACGAATCAAAGCTCAAACTGCAGTGCAGGCACATCTTTCATAGAGATCCCAAACCGGGATCCCTATGGTTGATATCAAGTACCTTATTCTCTACCATGTTTGGTACTATATTTTGTTTTTTTTTTTTTTCAAAAAAACGCATATTTCACTGCAAACCCCTACCCTGACACACCACTATGTTGCTTGCATATGACACCCGAAGTTCAAATATGTGTATTTTTACGTAACACAAAGAGAAAATACCCTAATTATAGAAAACGTTTATATTTTCCTGAAAACGAAATATTATCTTGCCTTTGTAACGGTTAATTTTGCTGGACCCTGTATATATATATTTCGATGTCAGAACAAAATATGCTTTTTTCACATTCTACACATCAGGGTAGATAGGAAAGGCACAAATTAGCAGAAAAATTATAAAATGATGAAGGTAGTAAGATATATCCTACAAGAACGACTTTAACCCTTACCTTTTCGATGAGAACACGTGACGCACATCTTCTGTCAAAAATTGATTCCAATTACCACTGAGTTATTCACTTTTCTTCTAATTTTCTTATTTCACGTAAAACTGTTGGTTGGCAACCTTCTGACAATATATCATATGTCAATAGTTACGTATTGAATTGTTACGAATTGTTGTGTATTATAATCTGTTTTGGTCTATATCTTCCGAACTATTTAACATATTTTCACGAAATAAAGCTCAAACTGCAGAGCAGGCACATCTTTCATAGAGATCCCAAACCGGCATCCCTAAGGTTGATATCAAGTACCTTATTCTTTACCATTTTTGGTACTACTTTTGTGTTTTTTTCAAAATAACGCATATTTCACTGCAAACCCCTTCCCTGACACACCACTATGTTGCTTGCATATGACACCCGAAGTTCAAATATGTGTATTTTTACGTAACACAAAGAGAAAATACCCTAATTATATAAAACGTTTATATTTTCCTGAAAACGAAATATTATCTTGTCTTCTGCAACGGTTAATTTTGCTGCACCCTGTATATATATTTCGATGTCAGAACAAAGTATGCTGTTTTCACATTCTACACATCAGGATAGATACGAAAGGCACAAATTAGCAGAAAAATTATAAAATGATTAAGTAAGCAAGATATATAATACATGAAAAACTTTAACCCTTACGTTTTCGATGAGAACACGTGACGCACACCTTCTGTCAAAAATTGATTCCAATTACCACTCAGTTATTCACTTTTCTTATAATTTTCTTATTTCACGTAAAACTGTTGGTTGGCAACCTTCTGACATTATATCATATGTCAATACTTACATATTGAATTGTTACGAATTGTTGTGTATTATAATCTGTTTTGATCTATATCTTCCGAACTATTTAACATATTTTCACGAAATAAAGCTCAAACTGCAGAGCAGGCACATCTTTCATAGAGATCCCAAACCGGCATCCCTAAGGTTGAAATCAAGTACCTTATTTTTTACAATTTTTGGCACTACTTTTGTGTTTTTTTTTTCAAAATAACGCATATTTCACTGCAAACCCCTTCCCTGACACACCACTATGTTGCTTGCATATGACACCCGAAGTTCAAATATGTGTATTTTTACGTAACACAATGAGAAAATACCCTAATTATAGAAAACGTTTATATTTTCCTGAAAACGAAATATTATCTTGTCTTCTGCAACGGTTAATTTTGCTGCACCCTGTATATATATTTCGATGTCAGAACAAAATATGCTGTTTTCATATTCAACACATCAGGATAGATACGAAAGGCACAAATTAGCAGAAAAATTATAAAATGATGAAGTAAGCAAGATATATAATACATGAAAAACTTTAACCCTTACGTTTTCGATGAGAACACGTGACGCACACCTTCTGTCAAAAATTGATTCCAATTACCACTGAGTTATTCACTTTTCTTATAATTTTCTTATTTCACGTAAAACTGTTGGTTGGCAACCTTCTGACAATATATCATATGTCAATACTTACATATTGAATTGTTACGAATTGTTGTGTATTATAATCTGTTTTGGTCTATATCTTCCGAACTATTTAATATATTTTCACGAATCAAAGCTCAAACTGCAGTGCAGGCACATCTTTCATAGAGATCCCAAACCGGGATCCCTATGGTTGATATCAAGTACCTTATTCTCTACCATGTTTGGTACTATTTTTTGTTCGTTTTTTTTTCAAAAAAACGCATATTTCACTGCAAACCCCTACCCTGACACACCACTATGTTGCTTGCATATGACACCCGAAGTTCAAATATGTGTATTTTTACGTAACACAAAGAGAAAATACCCTAATTATAGAAAACGTTTATATTTTCCTGAAAACGAAATATTATCTTGCCTTTGTAACGGTTAATTTTGCTGGACCCTGTATATATATATTTCGATGTCAGAACAAAATATGCTTTTTTCACATTCTACACATCAGGGTAGATAGGAAAGGCACAAATTAGCAGAAAAATTATAAAATGATGAAGGTAGTAAGATATATCCTACAAGAACGACTTTAACCCTTACCATTTCGATGAGAACACGTGACGCACATCTTCTGTCAAAAATTGATTCCAATTACCACTGAGTTATTCACTTTTCTTCTAATTTTCTTATTTCACGTAAAACTGTTGGTTGGCAACCTTCTGACAATATATCATATGTCAATAGTTACGTATTGAATTGTTACGAATTGTTGTGTATTATAATCTGTTTTGGTCTATATCTTCCGAACTGTTTAACATATTTTCACGAAATAAAGCTCAAACTGCAGAGCAGGCACATCTTTCATAGAGATCCCAAACCGGCATCCCTAAGGTTGAAATCAAGTACCTTATTTTTTACAATTTTTGGCACTACTTTTGTGTTTTTTTTTTCAAAATAACGCATATTTCACTGCAAACCCCTTCCCTGACACAACACTATGTTGCTTGCATATGACACCCGAAGTTCAAATATGTGTATTTTTACGTAACACAATGAGAAAATACCCTAATTATAGAAAACGTTTATATTTTCCTGAAAACGAAATATTATCTTGTCTTCTGCAACGGTTAATTTTGCTGCACCCTGTATATATATTTCGATGTCAGAACAAAATATGCTGTTTTCATATTCAACACATCAGGATAGATACGAAAGGCACAAATTAGCAGAAAAATTATAAAATGATGAAGTAAGCAAGATATATAATACATGAAAAACTTTAACCCTTACGTTTTCGATGAGAACACGTGACGCACACCTTCTGTCAAAAATTGATTCGAATTACCACTGAGTTATTCACCTTTCTTATAATTTTCTTATTTCACGTAAAACTGTTGGTTGGCAACCTTCTGACAATATATCATATGTCAATACTTACATATTGAATTGTTACGAATTGTTGTGTATTATAATCTGTTTTGGTCTATATCTTCCGAACTATTTAATATATTTTCACGAATCAAAGCTCAAACTGCAGTGCAGGCACATCTTTCATAGAGATCCCAAACCGGGATCCCTATGGTTGATATCAAGTACCTTATTCTCTACCATGTTTGGTACTATATTTTGTTTTTTTTTTTTCAAAAAAACGCATATTTCACTGCAAACCCCTACCCTGACACACCACTATGTTGCTTGCATATGACACCCGAAGTTCAAATATGTGTATTTTTACGTAACATAAAGAGACAATACCCTAATTATAGAAAACGTTTATATTTTCCTGAAAACGAAATATTATCTTGCCTTTGTAACGGTTAATTTTGCTGGACCCTGTATATATATATTTCGATGTCAGAACAAAATATGCTTTTTTCACATTCTACACATCAGGGTAGATAGGAAAGGCACAAATTAGCAGAAAAATTATAAAATGATGAAGGTAGTAAGATATTTCCTACAAGAACGACTTTAACCCTTACCTTTTCGATGAGAACACGTGACGCACATCTTCTGTCAAAAATTGATTGCAATTACCACTGAGTTATTCACTTTTCTTCTAATTTTCTTATTTCACGTAAAACTGTTGGTTGGCAACCTTCTGACAATATATCATATGTCAATAGTTACGTATTGAATTGTTACGAATTGTTGTGTATTATAATCTGTTTTGGTTTATATCTTCATAACTATTTAACATATTTTCACGAAATAAATCTCAAACTGCAGAGCAGGCACATCTGTCATAGAGGTCCCAAACCGGGATCCCTATGGTTGATATCAAGTACCTTATTCTCTACTATGTTTGGTACTACTTTTTTGCTTTTTTCAAAATAACGCATATTTCACTGGAAACCCCTACACTGACACACCACTATGTTGCTTGCATATGACACCCGAAGTTCAAATATGTGTATTTTTACGTAACGCAAAGAGAAAATACGCTAATTATAGAAAACGTTTATATTTTCCTGAAAACGAAATATTATCTTGTCTTCTGCAACGGTTAATTTTGCTGCACCCTGTATATATATTTCGATGTCAGAACAAAATATGCTGTTTTCACATTCTACACATCAGGATAGATACGAAAGGCACAAATTAGCAGAAAAATTCTAAAATGATGAAGGTAGTAACATATATCCAACATGAACGACTTTAACCTTTACCTTTTCGATGAGAACACGTGACGCACACCTTCTGTCAGAAATTGATTCCAATTACCACTCAGTTATTCACTTTTCTTTTACAATTTTCTTATTTCACGTAAAACTGTTGGTTGGCAAACTTCTGACAATATATCATATGTCAATATGTACATATTGAATAGTTACGAATTGTTGTGTATTATAATCTGTTTTGATCTATATCTTCCGAACTATTTAACATATTTTCACGAAATAAAGCTCAAACTGCAGTGCAGGCACATCTATCATAGACAACGCAAGCCGGAATCCCTATGGTTGATATCAAGTACCTTATTCTCTACTAAGTTTGGTACTACATTTTTGCTTTTTTCAAAATAACGCATATTTCACTGGAAACCCCTACCCTGACACACCACTATGTTGCTTGCATATGACACCCGAAGTTCAAATATGTGTATTTTTACGTAACGCAAAGAGAAAATACGCTAATTATAGAAAACGTTTATATTTTCCTGAAAACGAAATATTATCTTGTCTTCTGCAACGGTTAATTTTGCTGCACCCTGTATATATATTTCAATGTCAGAACAAAATATGCTGTTTTCACATTCTACACATCAGGATAGATACGAAAGGCACAAATTAGCAGAAAAATTATAAAATGATGAAGGTAGTAACATATATCCAACATGAACGACTTTAACCTTTACCTTTTCGATGAGAACACGTGACGCACACCTTCTGTCAAAAATTGATTCCAATTACCACTCAGTTATTCACTTTTCTTATAATTTTCTTATTTCACGTAAAACTGTTGGTTGGCAACCTTCTGACAATATATCATATGTCAATATGTACATATTGAATAGTTACGAATTGTTGTGTATTATAATCTGTTTTGATCTATATCTTCCGAACTATTTAACATATTTTCACGAAATAAAGCTCAAACTGCAGTGCAGGCACATCTATCATAGACAACGCAAGCCGGAATCCCTATGGTTGATATCAAGTACCTTATTCTCTACTAAGTTTGGTACTACATTTTTGCTTTTTTCAAAATAACGCATATTTCACTGGAAACCCCTACCCTGACACACCACTATGTTGCTTGCATATGACACCCGAAGTTCAAATATGTGTATTTTTACGTAACGCAAAGAGAAAATACGCTAATTATAGAAAACGTTTATATTTTCCTGAAAACGAAATATTATCTTGTCTTCTGCAGCGGTAAATTTTGCTGCACCCTGTATATATATTTCGATGTCAGAACAAAATATGCTGTTTTCATATTCAACACATCAGGATAGATACGAAAGGCACAAATTAGCAGAAAAATTATAAAATGATGAAGTAAGCAAGATATATAATACATGAACGACTTTAAACCTTACCTTTTCAATGAGATCACATGACGCGCACCTTCGGTCAAAAATTGATTCCAATTACCACTGAGTTATTCACTTTTCTTATATTTTTTTATTTTACGTAAAACTGTCGGTTAGCAACCTTCTGACAATATATCATATGTCAATATGTACATATTGAATTGTTACTAATTGTTGCGTATTTAAATCTGTTTTGGTCTATATCTTCCGAACTATTTAACATATTTTCACGAAATAAAGCTGAAACTGCAGTGCAGGAACATCTATCATAGACAATTCAAGCCGGAATCCCTATGGTTGATATCAAGTACCTTATTCTCTACTAAGTTTGGTACTACTTTTTTGCTTTTTTCAAAATAACGCATATTTCACTGCAAACCCATACCCTGACACACCACTATGTTGCTTGCATATGACACCCGAAGTTCAAATATGTGTATTTTTACGTAACACAGAGAAAAAATAACCTAATTATAGAAAACGTTTATATTTTCCAGAAAACGAAATATTACCTTGTCTTCTGCAGCGGTAAATTTTGCTGCACCCTGTATATATATTTCGATGTCAGAACAAAATATGCTGTTTTTATATTCAACACATCAGGATAGATACGAAAGGCACAAATTGGCAGAAAAATTATAAAATGATGAAGTAAGCAAGATATATAAAACATGAAGGACTTTAACCCTTACCTTTTCAAGGAGATCACATGACGCGCACCTTCTGTCAAAAATTGTTTCGAATTACCAATCAGTTATTCACTTTTCTTATAATTTTCTTATTTCACGTAAAACTGTCGGTTAGCAACCTTCTGACAATATATCACATGTCAATATGTACATATTGAATTGTTACTAATTGTTGCGTATTATAATCTGTTTTGGTCTATATCTTCCGAACTTTTTAACATATTTTCACGAAATAAAGCTCAGATTGCAGTGCAGGCACATCTTTCATAGAGATCCCAAACCGGGATCCCTATGGTTGATATCAAGTACCTTATTCTTTACCATTTTTGGTACTACTTTTGTGTTTTTTTCAAAATAACGCATATTTCACTGCAAACCCCTTCCCTGACACACCACTATGTTGCTTGCATATGACACCCGAAGTTCAAATATGTGTATTTTTACGTAACACAAAGAGAAAATACCCTAATTATATAAAACGTTTATATTTTCCTGAAAACGAAATATTATCTTGTCTTCTGCAACGGTTAATTTTGCTGCACCCTGTATATATATTTCTATGTCAGAACAAAGTATGCTGTTTTCACATTCTACACATCAGGATAGATACGAAAGGCACAAATTAGCAGAAAAATTATAAAATGATGAAGGAGGTAAGATATATCCCACATGAACGAGTTTAACCCTTACGTTTTCGATGAGAACACGTGACGCACACCTTCTGTCAAAAATTGATTCCAATTACCACTCAGTTATTCACTTTTCTTATAATTTTCTTATTTCACGTAAAACTGTTGGTTGGCAACCTTCTGACATTATATCATATGTCAATACTTACATATTGAATTGTTACGAATTGTTGTGTATTATAATCTGTTTTGGTCTATATCTTCCGAACTATTTAATATATTTTCACGAAATAAAGCTCAAACTGCAGAGCAGGCAAATCTTTCATAGAGATCCCAAACCGGCATCCCTAAGGTTGAAATCAAGTACCTTATTTTTTACAATTTTTGGCACTACTTTTGTGTTTTTTTTTCAAAATAACGCATATTTCACTGCAAACCCCTTCCCTGACACACCACTATGTTGCTTGCATATGACACCCGAAGTTCAAATATGTGTATTTTTACGTAACACAATGAGAAAATACCCTAATTATAGAAAACGTTTATATTTTCCTGAAAACGAAATATTATCTTGTCTTCTGCAACGGTTAATTTTGCTGCACCCTGTATATATATTTCGATGTCAGAACAAAATATGCTGTTTTCATATTCAACACATCAGGATAGATACGAAAGGCACAAATTAGCAGAAAAATTATAAAATGATGAAGTAAGCAAGATATATAATACATGAAAAACTTTAACCCTTACGTTTTCGATGAGAACACGTGACGCACACCTTCTGTCAAAAATTGATTCGAATTACCACTGAGTTATTCACTTTTCTTATAATTTTCTTATTTCACGTAAAACTGTTGGTTGGCAACCTTCTGACAATATATCATATGTCAATACTTACATATTGAATTGTTACGAATTGTTGTGTATTATAATCTGTTTTGGTCTATATCTTCCGAACTATTTAATATATTTTCACGAATCAAAGCTCAAACTGCAGTGCAGGCACATCTTTCATAGAGATCCCAAACCGGGATCCCTATGGTTGATATCAAGTACCTTATTCTCTACCATGTTTGGTACTATTTTTTGTTTGTTTTTTTTTTCAAAAAAACGCATATTTCACTGCAAACCCCTACCCTGACACACCACTATGTTGCTTGCATATGACACCCGAAGTTCAAATATGTGTATTTTTACGTAACACAAAGAGAAAATACCCTAATTATAGAAAACGTTTATATTTTCCTGAAAACGAAATATTATCTTGCCTTTGTAACGGTTAATTTTGCTGGACCCTGTATATATATATTTCGATGTCAGAACAAAATATGCTTTTTTCACATTCCACACATCAGGGTAGATAGGAAAGGCACAAATTAGCAGAAAAATTATAAAATGATGAAGGTAGTAAGATATATCCTACAAGAACGACTTTAACCCTTACCTTTTCGATGAGAACACGTGACGCACATCTTCTGTCAAAAATTGATTCCAATTACCACTGAGTTATTCACTTTTCTTCTAATTTTCTTATTTCACGTAAAACTGTTGGTTGGCAACCTTCTGACAATATATCATATGTCAATAGTTACGTATTGAATTGTTACGAATTGTTGTGTATTATAATCTGTTTTGGTCTATATCTTCCGAACTATTTAACATATTTTCACGAAATAAAGCTCAAACTGCAGAGCAGGCACATCTTTCATAGAGATCCCAAACCGGCATCCCTAAGGTTGATATCAAGTACCTTATTCTTTACCATTTTTGTACTACTTTTGTGTTTTTTTCAAAATAACGCATATTTCACTGCAAACCCCTTCCCTGACACACCACTATGTTGCTTGCATATGACACCCGAAGTTCAAATATGTGTATTTTTACGTAACACAAAGAGAAAATACCCTAATTATATAAAACGTTTATATTTTCCTGAAAACGAAATATTATCTTGTCTTCTGCAACGGTTAATTTTGCTGCACCCTGTATATATATTTCGATGTCAGAACAAAGTATGCTGTTTTCACATTCTACACATCAGGATAGATACGAAAGGCACAAATTAGCAGAAAAATTATAAAATGATGAAGGAGGTAAGATATATCCCACATGAACGAGTTTAACCCTTACGTTTTCGATGAGAACACGTGACGCACACCTTCTGCAAAAATTGATTCCAATTACCACTCAGTTATTCACTTTTCTTATAATTTTCTTATTTCACGTAAAACTGTTGGTTGGCAACCTTCTGACATTATATCATATGTCAATACTTACATATTGAATTGTTACGAATTGTTGTGTATTATAATCTGTTTTGATCTATATCTTCCGAACTATTTAACATATTTTCACGAAATAAAGCTCAAACTGCAGAGCAGGCACATCTTTCATAGAGATCCCAAACCGGCATCCCTAAGGTTGAAATCAAGTACCTTATTTTTTACAATTTTTGGCACTACTTTTGTGTTTTTTTTTCAAAATAACGCATATTTCACTGCAAACCCCTTCCCTGACACACCACTATGTTGCTTGCATATGACACCCGAAGTTCAAATATGTGTATTTTTACGTAACACAAAGAGAAAATACCCTAATTATAGAAAACGTTTATATTTTCCTGAAAACGAAATATTATCTTGTCTTCTGCAACGGTTAATTTTGCTGCACCCTGTATATTTATTTCGATGTCAGAACAAAATATGCTGTTTTCATATTCAACACATCAGGATAGATACGAAAGGCACAAATTAGCAGAAAAATTATAAAATGATGAAGTAAGCAAGATATATAATACATGAAAAACTTTAACCCTTACGTTTTCGATGAGAACACGTGACGCACACCTTCTGTCAAAAATTGATTCGAATTACCACTGAGTTATTCACTTTTCTTATAATTTTCTTATTTCACGTAAAACTGTTGGTTGGCAACCTTCTGACAATATATCATATGTCAATACTTACATATTGAATTGTTACGAATTGTTGTGTATTATAATCTGTTTTGGTCTATATCTTCCGAACTATTTAATATATTTTCACGAATCAAAGCTCAAACTGCAGTGCAGGCACATCTTTCATAGAGATCCCAAACCGGGATCCCTATGGTTGATATCAAGTACCTTATTCTCTACCATGTTTGGTACTATTTTTTGTTCGTTTTTTTTTTCAAAAAACGCATATTTCACTGCAAACCCCTACCCTGACACACCACTATGTTGCTTGCATATGACACCCGAAGTTCAAATATGTGTATTTTTACGTAACACAAAGAGAAAATACCCTAATTATAGAAAACGTTTATATTTTCCTGAAAACGAAATATTATCTTGCCTTTGTAACGGTTAATTTTGCTGGACCCTGTATATATATATTTCGATGTCAGAACAAAATATGCTTTTTTCACATTCTACACATCAGGGTAGATAGGAAAGGCACAAATTAGCAGAAGAATTATAAAATGATGAAGGTAGTAAGATATATCCTACAAGAACGACTTTAACCCTTACCTTTTCGATGAGAACACGTGACGCACATCTTCTGTCAAAAATTGATTCCAATTACCACTGAGTTATTCACTTTTCTTCTAATTTTCTTATTTCACGTAAAACTGTTGGTTGGCAACCTTCTGACAATATATCATATGTCAATAGTTACGTATTGAATTGTTATGAATTGTTGTGTATTATAATCTGTTTTGGTCTATATCTTCCGAACTATTTAACATATTTTCACGAAATAAAGCTCAAACTGCAGAGCAGGCACATCTTTCATAGAGATCCCAAACCGGCATCCCTAAGGTTGAAATCAAGTACCTTATTTTTTACAATTTTTGGCACTACTTTTGTGTTTTTTTTTTCAAAATAACGCATATTTCACTGCAAACCCCTTCCCTGACACACCACTATGATGCTTGCATATGACACCCGAAGTTCAAATATGTGTATTTTTACGTAACACAATGAGAAAATACCCTAATTATAGAAAACGTTTATATTTTCCTGAAAACGAAATATTATCTTGTCTTCTGCAACGGTTAATTTTGCTGCACC
Organism: Thermobia domestica; assembly: GCF_964235325.1. NCBI lineage: Eukaryota > Metazoa > Arthropoda > Insecta > Zygentoma > Lepismatidae > Thermobia > Thermobia domestica. Next base: position 107,044,873 of record NC_137471.1, read on the forward strand.
CTGTATATATATTTCGATGTCAGAACAAAATATGCTGTTTTCATATTCAACACATCAGGATAGATACGAAAGGCACAAATTAGCAGAAAAATTATAAAATGATGAAGTAAGCAAGATATATAATACATGAAAAACTTTAACCCTTACGTTTTCGATGAGAACACGTGACGCACACCTTCTGTCAAAAATTGATTCGAATTACCACTGAGTTATTCACTTTTCTTATAATTTTCTTATTTCACGTAAAACTGTTGGTTGGCAACCTTCTGACAATATATCATATGTCAATACTTACATATTGAATTGTTACGAATTGTTGTGTATTATAATCTGTTTTGGTCTATATCTTCCGAACTATTTAATATATTTTCACGAATCAAAGCTCAAACTGCAGTGCAGGCACATCTTTCATAGAGATCCCAAACCGGGATCCCTATGGTTGATATCAAGTACCTTATTCTCTACCATGTTTGGTACTATTTTTTTTTGTTTTTTTTTTTCAAAAAAACGCATATTTCACTGCAAACCCCTACCCTGACACACCACTATGTTGCTTGCATATGACACCCGAAGTTCAAATATGTGTATTTTTACGTAACACAAAGAGAAAATACCCTAATTATAGAAAACGTTTATATTTTCCTGAAAACGAAATATTATCTTGCCTTTGTAACGGTTAATTTTGCTGGACCCTGTATATATATATTTCGATGTCAGAACAAAATATGCTTTTTTCACATTCTACACATCAGGTTAGATAGGAAAGGCACAAATTAGCAGAAAAATTATAAAATGATGAAGGTAGTAAGATATATCCTACAAGAACGACTTTAACCCTTACCTTTTCGATGAGAACACGTGACGCACATCTTCTGTCAAAAATTGATTCCAATTACCACTGAGTTATTCACTTTTCTTCTAATTTTCTTATTTCACGTAAAACTGTTGGTTGGCAACCTTCTGACAATATATCATATGTCAATAGTTACGTATTGAATTGTTACGAATTGTTGTGTATTATAATCTGTTTTGGTTTATATCTTCATAACTATTTAACATATTTTCACGAAATAAAGCTCAAACTGCAGAGCAGGCACATCTGTCATAGAGGTCCCAAACCGGGATCCCTATGGTTGATATCAAGTACCTTATTCTCTACTATGTTTGGTACTACTTTTTTGCTTTTTTCAAAATATCGCATATTTCACTGGAAACCCCTACACTGACACACCACTATGTTGCTTGCATATGACACCCGAAGTTCAAATATGTGTATTTTTACGTAACGCAAAGAGAAAATACGCTAATTATAGAAAACGTTTATATTTTCCTGAAAACGAAATATTATCTTGTCTTCTGCAACGGTTAATTTTGCTGCACCCTGTATATATATTTCGATGTCAGAACAAAATATGCTGTTTTCACATTCTACACATCAGGATAGATACGAAAGGCACAAGTTAGCAGAAAAATTCTAAAATGATGAAGGTAGTAACATATATCCAACATGAACGACTTTAACCTTTACCTTTTCGATGAGAACACGTGACGCACACCTTCTGTCAAAAATTGATTCCAATTACCACTCAGTTATTCACTTTTCTTATAATTTTCTTATTTCACGTAAAACTGTTGGTTGGCAACCTTCTGACAATATATCATATGTCAATATGTACATATTGAATAGTTACGAATTGTTGTGTATTATAATCTGTTTTGATCTATATCTTCCGAACTATTTAACATATTTTCACGAAAAAAAGCTCAAACTGCAGTGCAGGCACATCTTTCATAGAGATCCCAAACCGGGATCCCTATGGTTGATATCAAGTACCTTATTCTTTACCATTTTTGGTACTACTTTTGTGTTTTTTTCAAAATAAAACTGCAAATCCCTTTCCTGACACACCACTATGTTGCTTGCATATGACACCCGAAGTTCAAATATGTGTACTTTTACGTAACGCAAAGAGAAAATACCCTAATTATAAAATACGTTTATATTTTCCTGAAAACGAAATATTATCTTGTCTTCTGCAGCGGTTAATTTTGCTGCACCCTGTATATATATTTCGATGTCAGAACAAAATATGCTGTTTTCATATTCAACACATCAGGATAGATACGAAAGGCACAAATTAGCAGAAAAATTATAAAATGATGAAGTAAGCAAGATATATAATACATGAACGACTTTAAACCTTACCTTTTCAATGAGATCACATGACGCGCAACTTCGGTCAAAAATTGATTCCAATTACCACTGAGTTATTCACTTTTCTTGTATTTTTTTATTTTACGTAAAACTGTCGGTTAGCAACCTTCTGACAGTATATCATATGTCAATATCTACATATTGAATTGTTACTAATTGTTGCGTATTATAATCTGTTTTGGTCTATATCTTCCGAACTATTTAACATATTTTCACGAAATAAAGCTCAAACTGCAGTGCAGGCACATCTTTCATAGAGATCCCAAACCGGCATCCCTAAGGTTGATATCAAGTACCTTATTCTTTACCATTTTTGGTACTACTTTTGTGTTTTTTTCAAAATAACGCATATTTCACTGCAAACCCCTTCCCTGACACACCACTATGTTGCTTGCATATGACACCCGAAGTTCAAATATGTGTATTTTTACGTAACACAAAGAGAAAATACCCTAATTATAGAAAACGTGTATATTTTCCTGTAAACGAAATATTATCTTGTCTTCTGCAACGGTTAATTTTGCTGCACCCTGTATATTTATTTCGATGTCAGAACAAAATATGCTGTTTTCACATTCTACACATCAGGATAGATACGAAAGGCACAAATTAGCAGAAAAATTATAAAATGATGAAGGAGGTAAGATATATCCCACATGAACGACTTTAATACTTACGTTTTCGATGAGAACACGTGACGCACACCTTCTGTCAAAAATTGATTCCAATTACCACTCAGTTATTCACTTTTCTTATAATTTTCTTATTTCACGTAAAACTGTTGGTTGGCAACCTTCTGACAATATATCATATGTCAATACTTACATATTGAATTGTTACGAATTGTTGTGTATTATAATCTGTTTTGGTCTATATCTTCCGAACTATTTAACATATTTTCACAAAATAAAGCTCAAACTGCAGAGCAGGCACATCTTTCATAGAGATCCCAAACCGGCAACCTTAAGGTTGATATCAAGTACCTTAGTTTTTACAATTTTTGGTACTACTTTTGTGTTTTTTTTCAAAATAACGCATATTTCACTGCAAACCCCTTCCCTGACACACCACTATGTTGCTTGCATATGACACCCGAAGTTCAAATATGTGTATTTTTACGTAACACAAAGAGAAAATACCCTAATTATAGAAAACGTTTATATTTTCCTGAAAACGAAATATTATCTTGTCTTCTGCAACGGTTAATTTTGCTGCACCCTGTATATATATTTCGATGTTAGAACAAAATATGCTGTTTTCATATTCAACACATCAGGATAGATACGAAAGGCACAAATTAGCAGAAAATTTATAAAATGATAAAGTAAGCAAGATATATAATACATGAAGGACTTTAACCCTTACCTTTTCAATGAGATCACATGACGCGCACCTTCTTTCAAAAATTGATTCCAATTACCACTGAGTTATTCACTTTTCTTATATATTTTTTTATTTCACGTAAAACTGTCGGTTAGCAACCTTCTGACAATATATCATATGTCAATATGTACATATTGAATTGTTACGAATTGTTGTGTATTATAATCTGTTTTGATCTATATCTTCCGAACTATTTAACATATTTTCACGAAATAAAGCTCAAACTGCAGTGCAGGCACATCTTTCATAGAGATCCCAAACCGGGATCCCTATGGTTGATATCAAGTACCTTATTCTTTACCATTTTTGGTACTACTTTTGTGTTTTTATCAAAATAACGCATATTTCACTGCACACCCCTTCCCCGAAACACCACTATGTTGCTTGCATATGACATCCGAAGTTCAAATATGTGTATTTTTACGTAACACAAAGAGAAAATACCCTAATTATAGAAAACGTTTATATTTTCCTGAAAACGAAATATTATTTTGTCTTCTGCAACGGTTAATTTTGCTGCACCCTGTATATATATTTCGATGTCAGAACAAAATATGCTGTTTTCACATTCTACACATCAGGATAGATACGAAAGGCACAACTTAGCAGAAAAATTATAAAATGATGAAGGTAGTAAGATATATCCTACATGATCGATTTTAACCTTTACCTTTTCGATGAGATCACGTGACGCACACCTTCTGTCAAAAATTGATTCCAATTACCACTGAGTTATTCACTTTTCTTATAATTTTCTTATTTCACGTAAAACTATTGGTTGGCAACCTTCTGACAATATATCATATGTCAATACTTACATATTGAATTGTTACGAATTGTTGTGTATTATAATCTGTTTTGGTTTATATCTTCATAACTATTTAACATATTTTCACAAAATAAAGCTCAAACTGCTGTGCAGGCACATCTATCATAGAGGTCCCAAACCGGGATCCCTATGGTTGATATCTAGTACCTTATTCTCTACTATGTTTGGTACTACTTTTTTGCTTTTTTCAAAATAACGCATATTTCACTGCAAACCCCTACTTTGACACACCACTATGTTGCTTGCATATTACACCCGAAGTTCAAATATGTGTATTTTTACGTAAACAAAGAGAAAATACGCTAATTATAGAAAACGTTTATATTTTCCTGAAAACGAAATATTATCTTGTCTTCTGCAACGGTTAATTTTGCTGCACCCTGTATATATATTTCGATGTCAGAACAAAATATGCTGTTTTCACATTCTACACATCAGGATAGATACGAAAGGCACAAATTAGCAGAAAAATTCTAAAATGATGAAGGTAGTAACATATATCCAACATGAACGACTTTAACCTTTACCTTTTCGATGAGAACACGTGACGCACACCTTCTGTCAAAAATTGATTCCAATTACCACTCAGTTATTCACTTTTCTTATAATTTTCTTATTTCACGTAAAACTGTTGGTTGGCAACCTTCTGACAATATATCATATGTCAATATGTACATATTGAATAGTTACGAATTGTTGTGTATTATAATCTGTTTTGATCTATATCTTCCGAACTATTTAACATATTTTCACGAAATAAAGCTCAAACTGCAGTGCAGGCACATCTTTCATAGAGACCCCAACCCGGAATCCCTATGGTTGATATCAAGTACCTTATTCTTTACCATTTTTGGTACTACTTTTGTGTTTTTTTCAAAATAAAACTGCAAATCCCTTTCCTGACACACCACTATGTTGCTTGCATATGACACCCGAAGTTCAAATATGTGTACTTTTACGTAACGCAAAGAGAAAATACCCTAATTATAGAATACGTTTATATTTTCCTGAAAACGAAATATTATCTTGTCTTCTGCAGCGGTTAATTTTGCTGCACCCTGTATATATATTTCGATGTCAGAACAAAATATGCTGTTTTCATATTCAACACATCAGGATAGATACGAAAGGCACAAATTAGCAGAAAAATTATAAAATGATGAAGTAAGCAAGATATATAATACATGAACGACTTTAAACCTTACCTTTTCAATGAGATCACATGACGCGCAACTTCGGTCAAAAATTGATTCCAATTACCACTGAGTTATTCACTTTTCTTGTATTTTTTTATTTTACGTAAAACTGTCGGTTAGCAACCTTCTGACAGTATATCATATGTCAATATCTACATATTGAATTGTTACTAATTGTTGCGTATTATAATCTGTTTTGGTCTATATCTTCCGAACTATTCAACATATTTTCACGAAATAAAGCTCAAACTGCAGTGCAGGCACATCTTTCATAGAGATCCCAAACCGGCATCCCTAAGGTTGATATCAAGTACCTTATTCTTTACCATTTTTGGTACTACTTTTGTGTTTTTTTCAAAATAACGCATATTTCACTGCAAACCCCTTCCCTGACACACCACTATGTTGCTTGCATATGACACCCGAAGTTCAAATATGTGTATTTTTACGTAACACAAAGAAAAAATACCCTAATTATAGAAAACGTGTATATTTTCCTGTAAACGAAATATTATCTTGTCTTCTGCAACGGTTAATTTTGCTGCACCCTGTATATTTATTTCGATGTCAGAACAAAATATGCTGTTTTCACATTCTACACATCAGGATAGATACGAAAGGCACAAATTAGCAGAAAAATTATAAAATGATGAAGGAGGTAAGATATATCCCACATGAACGACTTTAATACTTACGTTTTCGATGAGAACACGTGACGCACACCTTCTGTCAAAAATTGATTCCAATTACCACTCAGTTATTCACTTTTCTTATAATTTTCTTATTTCACGTAAAACTGTTGGTTGGCAACCTTCTGACAATATATCATATGTCAATACTTACATATTGAATTGTTACGAATTGTTGTGTATTATAATCTGTTTTGGTCTATATCTTCCGAACTATTTAACATATTTTCACAAAATAAAGCTCAAACTGCAGAGCAGGCACATCTTTCATAGAGATCCCAAACCGGCAACCTTAAGGTTGATATCAAGTACCTTAGTTTTTACAATTTTTGGTACTACTTTTCTGTTTTTTTTCAAAATAACGCATATTTCACTGCAAACCCCTTCCCTGACACACCACTATGTTGCTTGCATATGACACCCGAAGTTCAAATATGTGTATTTTTACGTAACACAAAGAGAAAATACCCTAATTATAGAAAACGTTTATATTTTCCTGAAAACGAAATATTATCTTGTCTTCTGCAACGGTTAATTTTGCTGCACCCTGTATATATATTTCGATGTCAGAACAAAATATGCTGTTTTCACATTCTACACATCAGGATAGATACGAAAGGCACAACTTAGCAGAAAAATTATAAAATGATGAAGGTAGTAAGATATATCCTACATGATCGATTTTAACCTTTACCTTTTCGATGAGATCACGTGACGCACACCTTCTGTCAAAAATTGATTCCAATTACCACTGAGTTATTCACTTTTCTTATAATTTTCTTATTTCACGTAAAACTATTGGTTGGCAACCTTCTGACAATATATCATATGTCAATACTTACATATTGAATTGTTACGAATTGTTGTGTATTATAATCTGTTTTGGTTTATATCTTCATAACTATTTAACATATTTTCACAAAATAAAGCTCAAACTGCAGAGCAGGCACATCTTTCATAGAGATCCCAAACCGGCAACCTTAAGGTTGATATCAAGTACCTTAGTTTTTACAATTTTTGGTACTACTTTTCTGTTTTTTTTCAAAATAACGCATATTTCACTGCAAACCCCTTCCCTGACACACCACTATGTTGCTTGCATATGACACCCGAAGTTCAAATATGTGTATTTTTACGTAACACAAAGAGAAAATACCCTAATTATAGAAAACGTTTATATTTTCCTGAAAACGAAATATTATCTTGTCTTCTGCAACGGTTAATTTTGCTGCACCCTGTATATATATTTCGATGTCAGAACAAAATATGCTGTTTTCACATTCTACACATCAGGATAGATACGAAAGGCACAACTTAGCAGAAAAATTATAAAATGATGAAGGAGGTAAGATATATCTCACATGAACGACTTTAACCCTTACCTTTTCGATAAGAACACGTGACGCACACCTTCTGTCAAAAATTGATTCCAATTACCACTGAGTTATTCACTTTTCTTCTAATTTTCTTATTTCACGTAAAACTGTTGGTTGGCAACCTTCTGACATTATATCATATGTCAATAGTTACATATTCAATTGTTACGAATTGTTGTGTATTATAATCTGTTTTGGTTTATATCTTCATAACTATTTAACATATTTTCACGAAATAAAGCTCAAACTGCAGTGCAGGCACATCTGTCATAGAGGTCCCAAACCGGGATCCCTATGGTTGATATCAAGTACCTTATTCTCTACTATGTTTGGTACTACTTTTTTGCTTTTTTCAAAATAACGCATATTTCACTGCAAACCCCTACCCTGACACACCACTATGTTGCTTGCATATGACACCCGAAGTTCAAATATGTGTATTTTTACGTAACACAAAGAGAAAATACGCTAATTATAGAAAACGTTTATATTTTCCTGAAAACGAAATATTATCTTGTCATCTGCAACGGTTAATTTTGCTGCACCCTGTATATATATTTCGATGTCAGAACAAAATATGCTGTTTTCACATTCTACACATCAGGATAGATACGAAAGGCACAAATTAGCAGAAAAATTCAAAAATGATGAAGGTAGTAACATATATCCAACATGAACGACTTTAACCCTTACCTTTTCGATGAGAACACGTGACGCACACCTTCTGTCAAAAATTGATTCCAATTACCACTCAGTTTTTCACTTTTCTTATAATTTTCTTATTTCACGTAAAACTGTTGGTTGGCAACCTTCTGACAATATATCATATGTCAATATGTACATATTGAATTGTTACGAATTGTTGTGTATTATAAGCTGTTTTGATCTATATCTTCCGAACTATTTAACATATTTTCACGAAATAAAGCTCAAACTGCAGTGCAGGCACATCTTTCATAGAGATCCCAAATCGGGATCCCTATGGTTGATATCAAGTACCTTATTCTTTACCATTTTTGGTACTACTTTTGTGTTTTTTTCAAAATAAAACTGCAAATCCCTTTCCTGACACACCACTATGTTGCTTGCATATGACACCCGAAGTTCAAATATGTGTACTTTTACGTAACGCAAAGAGAAAATACCCTAATTATAGAAAACGTTTATATTTTCCTGAAAACGAAATATTATCTTGTCTTCTGCAGCGGTTAATTTTGCTGCACCCTGTATATATATTTCGATGTCAGAACAAAATATGCTGTTTTCATATTCAACACATCAGGATAGATACGAAAGGCACAAATTAGGAGAAAAATTATAAAATGATGAAGTAAGCAAGATATATAATACATGAACGACTTTAAACCTTACCTTTTCAATGAGATCACATGACGCGCACCTTCGGTCAAAAATTGATTCCAATTACCACTGAGTTATTCACTTTTCTTATATTTTTTTATTTTACGTAAAACTGTCGGTTAGCAACCTTCTGACAATATATCATATGTCAATATCTACATATTGGATTGTTACTAATTGTTGCGTATTATAATCTGTTTTGGTCTATATCTTCCGAACTATTTAACATATTTTCACGAAATAAAGCTCAAATTGCAGTGCAGGCACATCTATCATAGACACCGCAAGACGGAATCCCTATGGTTGATATCAAGTACCTTATTCTCTACTACGTTTGGTACTGCTTTTGTGTTTTTATCAAAATAACGCATATTTCACTGCACACCCCTTCCCCGAAACACCACTATGTTGCTTGCATATGACATCCGAAGTTCAAATATGTGTATTTTTACGTAACACAAAGAGAAAATACCCTAATTATAGAAAACGTTTATATTTTCCTGAAAACGAAATATTATTTTGTCTTCTGCAACGGTTAATTTTGCTGCACCCTGTATATATATTTCGATGTCAGAACAAAATATGCTGTTTTCACATTCTACACATCAGGATAGATACGAAAGGCACAACTTAGCAGAAAAATTATAAAATGATGAAGGTAGTAAGATATATCCTACATGATCGATTTTAACCTTTACCTTTTCGATGAGATCACGTGACGCACACCTTCTGTCAAAAATTGATTCCAATTACCACTGAGTTATTCACTTTTCTTATAATTTTCTTATTTCACGTAAAACTATTGGTTGGCAACCTTCTGACAATATATCATATGTCAATACTTACATATTGAATTGTTACGAATTGTTGTGTATTTTAATCTGTTTTGGTTTATATCTTCATAACTATTTAACATATTTTCATAAAATAAAGCTCAAACTGCTGTGCAGGCACATCTATCATAGAGGTCCCAAACCGGGATCCCTATGGTTGATATCTAGTACCTTATTCTCTACTATGTTTGGTACTACTTTTTTGCTTTTTTCAAAATAACGCATATTTCACTGCAAACCCCTACCCTGACACACCACTATGTTGCTTGCATATTACACCCGAAGTTCAAATATGTGTATTTTTACGTAAACAAAGAGAAAATACGCTAATTATAGAAAACGTTTATATTTTCCTGAAAACGAAATATTATCTTGTCCTCTGCAACGGTTAATTTTGCTGCACCCTGTATATATATTTCGATGTCAGAACAAAATATGCTGTTTTCACATTCTACACATCACGATACATACGAAAGGCACAAATTAGCAGAAAAATTATAAAATGATGAAGGAGGTAAGATATATCCCACATGAACGACTTTAACCCTTACCTTTTCGATGAGAACACGTGACGCACACCTTCTGTCAAAAATTGATTCCAATTACCACTGAGTTATTCACTTTTCTTATAATTTTCTTATTTCACGTAAAACTGTTGGTTGGCAACCTTCTGACAATATATCATATGTCAATAGTTACATATTCAATTGTTACGAATTGTTGTGTATTATAATCTGTTTTGGTTTATATCTTCATAACTATTTAACATATTTTCACGAAATAACGCTCAAACTGCAGTGCAGGCACATCTGTCATAGAGGTCCCAAACCGGGATCCCTATGGTTGATATCAAGTACCTTATTCTCTACTATGTTTGGTACTACTTTTTTGCTTTTTTCAAAATAACGCATATTTCACTGCAAACCCCTACCCTGACACACCACTATGTTGCTTGCATATGACACCCGAAGTTCAAATATGTGTATTTTTACGTAACACAAAGAGAAAATACGCTAATTATAGAAAACGTTTATATTTTCCTGAAAACGAAATATTATCTTGTCATCTGCAACGGTTAATTTTGCTGCACCCTGTATATATATTTCGATGTCAGAACAAAATATGCTGTTTTCACATTCTACACATCAGGATAGATACGAAAGGCACAAATTAGCAGAAAAATTCAAAAATGATGAAGGTAGTAACATATATCCAACATGAACGACTTTAACCCTTACCTTTTCGATGAGAACACGTGACGCACACCTTCTGTCAAAAATTGATTCCAATTACCACTCAGTTATTCACTTTTCTTATAATTTTCTTATTTCACGTAAAACTGTTGGTTGGCAACCTTCTGACAATATATCATATGTCAATATGTACATATTGAATTGTTACGAATTGTTGTGTATTATAAGCTGTTTTGATCTATATCTTCCGAACTATTTAACATATTTTCACAAAATAAAGCTCAAACTGCTGTGCAGGCACATCTATCATAGAGGTCCCAAACCGGGATCTCTATGGTTGATATCTAGTACCTTATTCTCTACTATGTTTGGTACTACTTTTTTGTTTTTTTTTTTAAAAAAACGCATATTTCACTGCAAACCCCTACCCTGACACACCACTATGTTGCTTGCATATGACACCCGAAGTTCAAATATGTGTATTTTTACGTAACACAAAGAGAAAATACCCTAATTATAGAAAACGTTTATATTTTCCTGAAAACGAAATATTATCTTGTCTTCTGCAACGGTTAATTTTGCTGCACCCTGTATATATATTTCGATGTCAGAACAAAATATGCTGTTTTCATATTCAACACATCAGGATAGATACGAAAGGCACAAATTAGCAGAAAAATTATAAAATGATGAAGTAAGAAAGATATATAATACATGAAGGACTTTAACCCTTACCTTTTCAATGAGATCACATGACGCGCACCTTCTTTCAAAAATTGATTCCAATTACCACTCAGTTATTCACTTTTCTTATATATTTTTTATTTCACGTAAAACTGTCGGTTAGCAACCTTCTGACAATATATCATATGTCAATATGTACATATTGAATTGTTACGAATTGTTGTGTATTATAATCTGTTTTGATCTATATCTTCCGAACTATTTAACATATTTGCACGAAATGAAGCTCAAATTGCAGTGTAGGCACATCTTTCATAGAGATCCCAAACCGGGATCCCTAAGGTTGATATCAAGTACCTTATTCTTTACCATTTATGGTACTACTTTTGTGTTTTTTTCAAAATAACGCATATTTCACTGCAAACCCCTTCCCTGACACACCACTATGTTTCTTGCATATGACACCCGAAGTTCAAATATGTGTATTTTTACGTAACACAAAGAGAAAATACCCTAATTATAGAAAACGTTTATATTTTCCTGAAAACGAAATATTATCTTGTCTTCTGCAACTGTTAATTTTGCTGCACCCTGTATATATATTTCGATGTCAGAACAAAATATGCTGTTTTCATATTCAACACATCAGGATAGATACGAAAGGCACAAATTAGCAGAAAAATTATAAAATGATGAAGTAAGCAAGATATATAATACATGAAAAACTTTAACCCTTACGTTTTCGATGAGAACACGTGACGCACACCTTCTGTCAAAAATTGATTCCAATTACCACTCAGTTATTCACTTTTCTTATAATTTTCTTATTTCACGTAAAACTGTTGGTTAGCAACCTTCTGACAATATATCATATGTCAATACTTACATATTGAATTGTTACGAATTGTTGTGTATTATAATCTGTTTTGGTCTATATCTTCCGAACTATTTAATATATTTTCACGAATCAAAGCTCAAACTGCAGTGCAGGCACATCTTTCATAGAGATCCCAAACCGGGATCCCTATGGTTGATAGCAAGTACCTTATTCTCTACCATGTTTGGTACTACTTTTTTGTTTTTTTTTTTCAAAAAAACGCATATTTCACTGCAAAACCCTACCCTGACACACCACTATGTTGCTTGCATATGACACCCGAAGTTCAAATATGTGTATTTTTACGTAACACAAAGAGAAAATACCCTAATTATAGAAAACGTTTATATTTTCCTGAAAACGAAATATTAACTTGCTTTATGTAACTGTTAATTTTGCTGGACCCTGTATATATATATTTCGATGTCAGAACGAAATATGCTGTTTTCACATTCTACACATCAGGATAGATAGGAAAGGCACAAATTAGCAGAAAAATTATAAAATGATGAAGGTAGTAAGATATATCCTACAAGAACGACTTTAACCCTTACCTTTTCGATGAGAACACGTGACGCACACCTTCTGTCAAAAATTGATTCCAATTACCACTGAGTTATTGACTTTTCTTATAATTTTCTTATTTCACGTAAAACTGTTGGTTGGCAACCTTCTGACAATATATCATATGTCAATACTTACATATTGAATTGTTACGAATTGTTGTGTATTATAATCTGTTTTGGTTTATATCTTCATAACTATTTAACATATTTTCACAAAATAAAGCTCAAACTGCTGTGCAGGCACATCTATCATAGAGGTCCCAAACCGGGATCTCTATGGTTGATATCTAGTACCTTATTCTCTACTATGTTTGGTACTACTTTTTTGCTTTTTTCAAAATAACGCATATTTCACTGCAAACCCGTACCCTGACACACCACTATGTTGCTTGCATATGACACCCGAAGTTCAAATATGTGTATTTTTACGTAACACAAAGAGAAAATACCCTAATTATAGAAAACGTTTATATTTTCCTGAAAACGAAATATTATCTTGTCTTCTGCAACGGTTAATTTTGCTGCACCCTGTATATATATTTCGATGTCAGAACAAAATATGCTGTTTTCATATTCAACACATCAGGATAGATACGAAAGCCACAAATTAGCAGAAAAATTATAAAATGATGAAGTAAGCAAGATATATAATACATGAAGGACTTTAACCCTTACCTTTTCAATGAGATCACATGACGCGCACCTTCTTTCAAAAATTGATTCCAATTACCACTCAGTTATTCACTTTTCTTATATATTTTTTATTTCACGTAAAACTGTCGGTTAGCAACCTTCTGACAATATATCATATGTCAATATGTACATATTGAATTGTTACGAATTGTTGTGTATTATAATCTGTTTTGATCTATATCTTCCGAACTATTTAACATATTTGCACGAAATGAAGCTCAAACTGCAGTGCAGGCACATCTTTCATAGAGATCCCAAACCGGGATCAATATGGTTGATACCAAGTACCTTATTCTTTACCATTTTTGGTACTTCTTTTGTGTTTTTACCAAATAACGCATATTTCACTGCACACCCCTTCCCTGAATCACCACTATGTTGCTTGCATATGACATCCGAAGTTCAAATATGTGTATTTTTACGTAACACAAAGAGAAAATACCCTAATTATAGAAAACGTTTATATTTTCCTGAAAACGAAATATTATCTTGTCTTCTGCAACGGTTAATTTTGCTGCACCCTGTATATATATTTCGATGTCAGAACAAAATATGCTGTTTTCACATTCTACACATCAGGATAGATACGAAAGGCACAAATTAGCAGAAAAATTATAAAATGATGAAGATAGTAACATATATCCAACATGAACGACTTTAACCTTTACCTTTTCGATGAGAACACGTGACGCACACCTTCTGTCAAAAATTAATTCCAATTACCACTGAGTTATTCACTTTTCTTATAATTTTCTTATTTCACGTAAAACTATTGGTTGGCAACCTTCTGACAATATATCATATGTCAATATGTACATATTGAATTGTTACGAATTGTTGTGTATTATAATCTGTTTTGATCTATATCTTCCGAACTATTTAACATATTTTCACGAAATAAAGCTCAAACTGCTGTGCAGGCACATCTTTCATTGAGATCCCAAACCGGGATCCCTATGGTTGATATCAAGTACCTTATTCTTTACCATTTTTGGTACTACTTTTGTGTTTTTTTCAAAATAAAACTGCAAATCACTTTCCTGACACACCACTAAGTTGCTTGCATATGACACGCGAAGTTCATATATGTGTACCTTTACGTAACGCAAAGAGAAAATACCCTAATTATAGAAAACGTTTATATTTTCCTGAAAACGAAATATTATCTTGTCTTCTGCAGCGGTTAATTTTGCTGCACCCTGTATATATATTTCGATGTCAGAACAAAATATGCTGTTTTCATATTCAACACATCAGGATAGATACGAAAGGCACAAATTAGCGGAAAAATTATAAAATGATGAAGTAAGCAAGATATATAATACATGAACGACTTTAAACCTTTCCTTTTCAATGAGATCACATGACGCGCACCTTCGGTCAAAAATTGATTCCAATTACCACTGAGTTATTCACTTTTCTTATATATTTTTTATTTCACGTAAAACTGTCGGTTAGCAACCTTCTGACAATATATCATATGTCAATATGTACATATTGAATTGATACGAATTGTTGTGTATTATAATCTGTTTTGATCTATATCTTCCGAACTATTTAACATATTTTCACAAATTAAAGCTCAAACTGCAGCGCAGGCACATCTTTCATAGAGATCCCAAACCGGGATCAATATGGTTGATACCAAGTACCTTATTCTTTACCATTTTTGGTACTTCTTTTGTGTTTTTACCAAATAACGCATATTTCACTGCACACCCCTTCCCTGAATCACCACTATGTTGCTTGCATATGACATCCGAAGTTCAAATATGTGTATTTTTACGTAACACAAAGAGAAAATACCCTAATTATAGAAAACGTTTATATTTTCCTGAAAACGAAATATTATCTTGTCTTCTGCAACGGTTAATTTTGCTGCACCCTGTATATATATTTCGATGTCAGAACAAAATATGCTGTTTTCATATTCAACACATCAGGATAGATACGAAAGGCACAAATTAGCGGAAAAATTATAAAATGATGAAGTAAGCAAGATATATAATACATGAACGACTTTAAACCTTACCTTTTCAATGAGATCACATGACGCGCACCTTCGGTCAAAAATTGATTCCAATTACCACTGAGTTATTCACTTTTCTTATATATTTTTTATTTCACGTAAAACTATTGGTTGGCAACCTTCTGACAATATATCATATGTCAATACTTACATATTGAATTGTTACGAATTGTTGTGTATTATAATCTGTTTTGGTTTATATCTTCATAACTATTTAACATATTTTCACAAAATAAAGCTCAAACTGCTGTGCAGGCACATCTATCATAGAGGTCCCAAACCGGGATCCCTATGGTTGATATCTAGTAACTTATTCCCTACTATGTTTGGTACTACTTTTTTGCTTTTTTCAAAATAACGCATATTTCACTGCAAACCCTACCCTGACACACCACTATGTTGCTTGCATATGACACCCGAAGTTCAAATATGTGTATTTTTACGTAACACAAAGAGAAAATACGCTAATTATAGAAAACGTTTATATTTTCCTGAAAACGAAATATTATCTTGTCTTTTGCAACGGTTAATTTTGCTGCACCCTGTATATATATTTCGATGTCAGAACAAAATATGCTGTTTTCACATTCTACACATCAGGATAGATACGAAAGGCACAAATTAGCAGAAAAATTATAAAATGATGAAGGTAGTAACATATATCCAACATGAACGACTTTAACCCTTACCTTTTCGATGAGAACACGTGACGCACACCTTCTGTCAAAAATTGATTCCAATTACCACTGAGTTATTCACTTTTCTTATAATTTTCTTATTTCACGTAAAACTGTTGGTTGGCAACCTTCTGACAATATATCATATGTCAATATGTACATATTGAATTGTTACGAATTGTTGTGTATTATAATCTGTTTTGATCTATATCTTCCGAACTATTTAACATATTTTCACGAAATAAAGCTCAAACTGCAGTGCAGGCACATCTTTCATAGAGATCCCAAACCGGGATCCCTATGGTTGATATCAAGTACCTTATTCTTTACCATTTTTGGTACTACTTTTGTGTTTTTTTTCAAAATAAAACTGCAAATCCCTTTCCTGACACACCACTATGTTGCTTGCATATGACACCCGAAGTTCAAATATGTGTACTTTTACGTAACGCAAAGAGAAAATACCCTAATTATAGAAAACGTTTATATTTTCCTGAAAACGAAATATTATCTTGTCTTCTGCAGCGGTTAATTTTGCTGCACCCTGTATATATATTTCGATGTCAGAACAAAATATGCTGTTTTCATATTCAACACATCAGGATAGATACGAAAGGCACAAATTAGCAGAAAAATTATAAAATGATGAAGTAAGAAAGATATATAAAACATGAAGGACTTTAACCCTTACCTTTTCAATGAGATCACATGACGCGCACCATCTGTCAAAAATTGATTCGAATTACCAATCAGTTATTCACTTTTCTTATATTTTTTTATTTCACGTAAAACTGTCGGTTAGCAACCTTCTGACAATATATCATATGTCAATAGTTACATATTGAATTGTTACGAATTGTTGCGTATTATAATCTGTTTTGGTCTATATCTTCCGAACTTTTTAACATATTTTCACGAAATAAAGCTCAAATTGCAGTGCAGGCACATCTTTCATAGAGATCCCAAACCGGGATCCCTATGGTTGATATCAAGTACCTTATTCTTTACCATTTTTGCTACTACTTTTGTGTTTTTTTTTCAAAATAACGCATATTTCACTGCAAACCCCTTCCCTGACACACCACTATGTTGCTTGCATATGACACCCGAAGTTCAAATATGTGTATTTTTACGTAACACAAAGAGAAAATACCCTAATTATAGAAAACGTTTATATTTTCCTGAAAACGAAATATTATCTTTTCTTCTGCAACGGTTAATTTTGCTGCACCCTGTATATATATTTCGATGTCAGAACAAAATATGCTGTTTTCATCTTCAACACATCAGGATAGATACGAAAGGCACAAATTAGCAGAAAAATTATAAAATGATGAAGTAAGCAAGATATATAATACATGAAGGACTTTAACCCTTACGTTTTCGATGAGAACACGTGACGCACACCTTCTGTCAAAAATTGATTCCAATTACCACTCAGTTATTCACTTTTCTTATAATTTTCTTATTTCACGTAAAACTGTTGGTTGGCAACCTTCTGACAATATATCATATGTCAATACTTACATATTGAATTGTTACGAATTGTTGTGTATTATAATCTGTTTTGGTCTATATCTACCGAACTATTTAATATATTTTCACGAAATAAAGCTCAAACTGCAGTGCAGGCACATCTTTCTTAGAGATCCCAAACCGGGATCCCTATGGTTGATATCAAGTACCTTATTCTCTACCATGTTTGGTACTACTTTTTTGTTTTTTTTTTTTTCAAAAAAACGCATATTTCACTGCAAACCCCTACCCTGACACACCACTATGTTGCTTGCATATGACACCCGAAGTTCAAATATGTGTATTTTTACGTAACACAAAGAGAAAATACCCTAATTATAGAAAACGTTTATATTTTCCTGAAAACGAAATATTATCTTGTCTTCTGCAGCGGTTAATTTTGCTGCACCCTGTATATATATTTCGATGTCAGAACAAAATATGCTGTTTTCATATTCAACACATCAGGATAGATACGAAAGCCACAAATTAGCAGAAAAATTATAAAATGATGAAGTAAGCAAGATATATAATACATGAAGGACTTTAACCCTTACCTTTTCAATGAGATCACATGACGCGCACCTTCTTTCAAAAATTGATTCCAATTACCACTCAGTTATTCACTTTTCTTATATATTTTTTATTTCACGTAAAACTGTCGGTTAGCAACCTTCTGACAATATATCATATGTCAATATGTACATATTGAATTGTTACGAATTGTTGTGTATTATAATCTGTTTTGATCTATATCTTCCGAACTATTTAACATATTTGCACGAAATGAAGCTCAAACTGCAGTGCAGGCACATCTTTCATAGAGATCCCAAACCGGGATCAATATGGTTGATACCAAGTACCTTATTCTTTACCATTTTTGGTACTTCTTTTGTGTTTTTACCAAATAACGCATATTTCACTGCACACCCCTTCCCTGAATCACCACTATGTTGCTTGCATATGACATCCGAAGTTCAAATATGTGTATTTTTACGTAACACAAAGAGAAAATACCCTAATTATAGAAAACGTTTATATTTTCCTGAAAACGAAATATTATCTTGTCTTCTGCAACGGTTAATTTTGCTGCACCCTGTATATATATTTCGATGTCAGAACAAAATATGCTGTTTTCACATTCTACACATCAGGATAGATACGAAAGGCACAAATTAGCAGAAAAATAATAAAATGATGAAGATAGTAACATATATCCAACATGAACGACTTTAACCTTTACCTTTTGGATGAGAACACGTGACGCACACCTTCTGTCAAAAATTAATTCCAATTACCACTGAGTTATTCACTTTTCTTATAATTTTCTTATTTCACGTAAAACTATTGGTTGGCAACCTTCTGACAATATATCATATGTCAATATGTACATATTGAATTGTTACGAATTGTTGTGTATTATAATCTGTTTTGATCTATATCTTCCGAACTATTTAACATATTTTCACGAAATAAAGCTCAAACTGCAGTGCAGGCACATCTTTCATTGAGATCCCAAACCGGGATCCCTATGGTTGATATCAAGTACCTTATTCTTTACCATTTTTGGTACTACTTTTGTGTTTTTTTCAAAATAAAACTGCAAATCACTTTCCTGACACACCACTATGTTGCTTGCATATGACACGCGAAGTTCATATATGTGTACCTTTACGTAACGCAAAGAGAAAATACCCTAATTATAGAAAACGTTTATATTTTCCTGAAAACGAAATATTATCTTGTCTTCTGCAGCGGTTAATTTTGCTGCACCCTGTATATATATTTCGATGTCAGAACAAAATATGCTGTTTTCATATTCAACACATCAGGATAGATACGAAAGGCACAAATTAGCGGAAAAATTATAAAATGATGAAGTAAGCAAGATATATAATACATGAACGACTTTAAACCTTACCTTTTCAATGAGATCACATGACGCGCACCTTCGGTCAAAAATTGATTCCAATTACCACTGAGTTATTCACTTTTCTTATATATTTTTTATTTCACGTAAAACTGTCGGTTAGCAACCTTCTGACAATATATCATATGTCAATATGTACATATTGAATTGTTACGAATTGTTGTGTATTATAATCTGTTTTGATCTATATCTTCCGAACTATTTAACATATTTTCACAAATTAAAGCTCAAACTGCAGTGCAGGCACATCTTTCATAGAGATCCCAAACCGGGATCAATATGGTTGATACCAAGTACCTTATTCTTTACCATTTTTGGTACTTCTTTTGTGTTTTTACCAAATAACGCATATTTCACCTCACACCCCTTCCCTGAATCACCACTATGTTGCTTGCATATGACATCCGAAGTTCAAATATGTGTATTTTTACGTAACACAAAGAGAAAATACCCTAATTATAGAAAACGTTTATATTTTCCTGAAAACGAAATATTATCTTGTCTTCTGCAACGGTTAATTTTGCTGCACCCTGTATATATATTTCGATGTCAGAACAAAATATGCTGTTTTCATATTCAACACATCAGGATAGATACGAAAGGCACAAATTAGCGGAAAAATTATAAAATGATGAAGTAAGCAAGATATATAATACATGAACGACTTTAAACCTTACCTTTTCAATGAGATCACATGACGCGCACCTTCGGTCAAAAATTGATTCCAATTACCACTGAGTTATTCACTTTTCTTATATATTTTTTATTTCACGTAAAACTATTGGTTGGCAACCTTCTGACAATATATCATATGTCAATACTTACATATTGAATTGTTACGAATTGTTGTGTATTATAATCTGTTTTGGTTTATATCTTCATAACTATTTAACATATTTTCACAAAATAAAGCTCAAACTGCTGTGCAGGCACATCTATCATAGAGGTCCCAAACCGGGATCCCTATGGTTGATATCTAGTAACTTATTCCCTACTATGTTTGGTACTACTTTTTTGCTTTTTTCAAAATAACGCATATTTCACTGCAAACCCTACCCTGACACACCACTATGTTGCTTGCATATGACACCCGAAGTTCAAATATGTGTATTTTTACGTAACACAAAGAGAAAATACGCTAATTATAGAAAACGTTTATATTTTCCTGAAAACGAAATATTATCTTGTCTTTTGCAACGGTTAATTTTGCTGCACCCTGTATATATATTTCGATGTCAGAACAAAATATGCTGTTTTCACATTCTACACATCAGGATAGATACGAAAGGCACAAATTAGCAGAAAAATTATAAAATGATGAAGGTAGTAACATATATCCAACATGAACGACTTTAACCCTTACCTTTTCGATGAGAACACGTGACGCACACCTTCTGTCAAAAATTGATTCCAATTACCACTGAGTTATTCACTTTTCTTATAATTTTCTTATTTCACGTAAAACTGTTGGTTGGCAACCTTCTGACAATATATCATATGTCAAAATGTACATATTGAATTGTTACGAATTGTTGTGTATTATAATCTGTTTTGATCTATATCTTCCGAACTATTTAACATATTTTCACGAAATAAAGCTCAAACTGCAGTGCAGGCACATCTTTCATAGAGATCCCAAACCGGGATCCCTATGGTTGATATCAAGTACCTTATTCTTTACCATTTTTGGTACTACTTTTGTGTTTTTTTTCAAAATAAAACTGCAAATCCCTTTCCTGACACACCACAATGTTGCTTGCATATGACACCCGAAGTTCAAATATGTGTACTTTTACGTAACGCAAAGAGAAAATACCCTAATTATAGAAAACGTTTATATTTTCCTGAAAACGAAATATTATCTTGTCTTCTGCAGCGGTTAATTTTGCTGCACCCTGTATATATATTTCGATGTCAGAACAAAATATGCTGTTTTCATATTCAACACATCAGGATAGATACGAAAGGCACAAATTAGCAGAAAAATTATAAAATGATGAAGTAAGAAAGATATATAAAACATGAAGGACTTTAACCCTTACCTTTTCAATGAGATCACATGACGCGCACCATCTGTCAAAAATTGATTCGAATTACCAATCAGTTATTCACTTTTCTTATATTTTTTTATTTCACGTAAAACTGTCGGTTAGCAACCTTCTGACAATATATCATATGTCAATAGTTACATATTGAATTGTTACGAATTGTTGCGTATTATAATCTGTTTTGGTCTATATCTTCCGAACTTTTTAACATATTTTCACGAAATAAAGCTCAAATTGCAGTGCAGGCACATCTTTCATAGAGATCCCAAACCGGGATCCCTATGGTTGATATCAAGTACCTTATTCTTTACCATTTTTGCTACTACTTTTGTGTTTTTTTTCAAAATAACGCATATTTCACTGCAAACCCCTTCCCTGACACACCACTATGTTGCTTGCATATGACACCCGAAGTTCAAATATGTGTATTTTTACGTAACACAAAGAGAAAATACCCTAATTATAGAAAACGTTTATATTTTCCTGAAAACGAAATATTATCTTTTCTTCTGCAACGGTTAATTTTGCTGCACCCTGTATATATATTTCGATGTCAGAACAAAATATGCTGTTTTCATCTTCAACACATCAGGATAGATACGAAAGGCACAAATTAGCAGAAAAATTATAAAATGATGAAGTAAGCAAGATATATAATACATGAAGGACTTTAACCCTTACGTTTTCGATGAGAACACGTGACGCACACCTTCTGTCAAAAATTGATTCCAATTACCACTCAGTTATTCACTTTTCTTATAATTTTCTTATTTCACGTAAAACTGTTGGTTGGCAACCTTCTGACAATATATCATATGTCAATACTTACATATTGAATTGTTACGAATTGTTGTGTATTATAATCTGTTTTGGTCTATATCTACCGAACTATTTAATATATTTTCACGAAATAAAGCTCAAACTGCAGTGCAGGCACATCTTTCTTAGAGATCCCAAACCGGGATCCCTATGGTTGATATCAAGTACCTTATTCTCTACCATGTTTGGTACTACTTTTTTGTTTTTTTTTTTTCAAAAAAACGCATATTTCACTGCAAACCCCTACCCTGACACACCACTATGTTGCTTGCATATGACACCCGAAGTTCAAATATGTGTATTTTTACGTAACACAAAGAGAAAATACCCTAATTATAGAAAACGTTTATATTTTCCTGAAAACGAAATATTATCTTGTCTTCTGCAACGGTTAATTTTGCTGCACCCTGTATATATATTTCGATGTCAGAACAAAATATGCTGTTTTCACATTCTACACATCAGGATAGATGCGAAAGGCACAAATTAGCAGAAAAATTATAAAATGATGAAGGTAGTAACATATATCCAACATGAACGACTTTAACCTTTACCTTTTCGATGAGATCACGTGACGCACACCTTCTGTCAAAAATTGATTCCAATTACCACTGAGTTATTCACTTTTCTTATAATTTTCTTATTTCACGTAAAACTATTGGTTGGCAACCTTCTGACAATATATCATATGTCAATAGTTACATATTGAATTGTTACGAATTGTTGTGTATTATAATCTGTTTTGGTTTATATCTTCATAACTATTTAACATATTTTCACGAAATAAAGCTCAAACTGCAGTGCAGGCACATCTATCATAGAGGTCCCAAACCGGGATCCCTATGGTTGATATCTAGTACCTTATTCTCTACTATGTTTGGTACTACTTTTTTGCTTTTTTCAAAATAACGCATATTTCACTGCAAACCCCTACCCTGACACACCACTATGTTGCTTGCATATGACACCCGAAGTTCAAATATGTGTATTTTTACGTAACACAAAGAGAAAATACCCTAATTATAGAAAACGTTTATATTTTCCTGAAAACGAAATATTATCTTGTCTTCTGCAACGGTTAATTTTGCTGCACCCTGTATATATATTTCGATGTCAGAACAAAATATGCTGTTTTCACATTCTACACATCAGGATAGATACGAAAGGCACAAATTAGCAGAAAAATTATAAAATGATGAAGGAGGTAATATATATCCCACATGAACGACTTTAACCCTTACCTTTTCGATGAGAACACGTGACGCACACCTTCTGTCAAAAATTGATTCCAAATACCACTGAGTTATTCACTTTTCTTCTAATTTTCTTATTTCACGTAAAACTGTTGGTTGGCAACCTTCTGACAATATATCATATGTCAATAGTTACATATTGAATTGTTACGAATTGTTGTGTATTATAATCTGTTTTGGTTTATATCTTCATAACTATTTAAC
Source organism: Thermobia domestica (assembly GCF_964235325.1). Lineage (NCBI taxonomy): Eukaryota > Metazoa > Arthropoda > Insecta > Zygentoma > Lepismatidae > Thermobia > Thermobia domestica. Next base: position 107,069,241 of record NC_137471.1, read on the forward strand.
ATATTTTCACGAAATAAAGCTCAAACTGCAGTGCAGGCACATCTATCATAGAGGTCCCAAAACCGGGATCCCTATGGTTCATATCAAGTACCTTATTCTCTACTATGTCTGGTACTACTTTTTTGCTTTTTTCAAAATAACGCATATTTCACTGCAAACCCCTACCCTGACACACCACTATGTTGCTTGCATATGACACCCGAAGTTCAAATATGTGTATTTTTACGTAACACAAAAAGAAAATACGCTAATTATAGAAAACGTTTATATTTTCCTGAAAACGAAATATTATCTTGTCTTCTGCAACTGTTAATTTTGCTGCACCCTGTATATATATTTCGATGTCAGAACAAAATCTGCTGTTTTCACATCCTACACATCAGGATAGATACGAAAGGCACAAATTAGCGGAAAAATTATAAAATGATGAAGTAAGCAAGATATATAATACATGAAGGACTTTAACCCTTACGTTTTCGATGAGAACACGTGACGCACACCTTCTGTCAAAAATTGATTCCAATTACCACTCAGTTATTCACTTTTCTTATAATTTTCTTATTTCACGTAAAACTGTTGGTTGGCAACCTTCTGACAATATATCATATGTCAATACTTACATATTGAATTGTTACGAATTGTTGTGTATTATAATCTGTTTTGGTCTATATCTACCGAACTATTTAATATATTTTCACGAAATAAAGCTCAAACTGCAGTGCAGGCACATCTTTCTTAGAGATCCCAAACCGGGATCCCTATGGTTGATATCAAGTACCTTATTCTCTACCATGTTTGGTACTACTTTTTTGTTTTTTTTTTTTTTTTTCAAAAAAACGAATATTTCACTGCAAACCCCTACCCTGACACACCACTATGTTGCTTGCATATGACACCCGAAGTTCAAATATGTGTATTTTTACGTAACACAAAGAGAAAATACCCTAATTATAGAAAACGTTTATATTTTCCTGAAAACGAAATATTATCTTGTCTTCTGCAACGGTTAATTTTGCTGCACCCTGTATATATATTTCGATGTCAGAACAAAATATGCTGTTTTCACATTCTACACATCAGTATAGACACGAAAGGCACAAATTAGCAGAAAAATTATAAAATGATGAAGTAAGCAAGATATATAATACATGAAGGACTTTAACCCTTACGTTTTCGATGAGAACACGTGACGCACACCTTCTGTCAAAAATTGATTCCAATTACCACTGAGTTATTCACTTTTCTTATAATTTTCTTATTTCACGTAAAACTATTGGTTGGCAACCTTCTGACAATATATCATATGTCAATAGTTACATATTGAATTTTTACGAATTGTTGTGTATTATAATCTGTTTTGGTATCTATCTTCATAACTCTTTAACATATTTTCACGAAATTCAGCTCAAACTGCAGTGCAGGGACATCTTTCATAGACACCTCAAACCGGAATCCCTATGGTTGATATCAAGTACCTTATTCTTTACCATTTTTGGTACTACTTTTGTGTTTTTTTCAAAATAACGCATATTTCACTGCACACCCCTTCCCTGACACACCACTATGTTGCTTGCATATGACACCCGAAGTTAAAATATGTGTATTTTTAATTAGCACAAAGAGAAAATACCCTAATTATAGAAAACGTTTATATTTTCCTGAAAACGAAATATTATCTTGTCTTCTGCAACGGTTAATTTTGCTGCACCCTGTATATATATTTCGATGTCAGAACAAAATATGCTGTTTTCACATTCTACACATCAGTATAGACACGAAAGGCACAAATTAGCAGAAAAATTATAAAATGATGAAGGTAGTAAGATATATTCTACATGAACGACTTTAACCCTTACCTTTTCGATGAGATCACGTGACGCACACCTTCTGTCAAAAATTGATTCGAATTACCACTGAGTTATTCACTTTTCTTATAATTTTCATATTTCACGTAAAACTGTTGGTTGGCAACCTTCTGACAATATATCATATGTCAATACTTACATATTGAATTGTTACGAATTGTTGTGTATTATAATCTGTTTTGGTTTATATCTTCATAACTATTTAACATATTTTCACGAAATAAAGCTCAAACTGCAGTGCAGGCACATCTATCATAGAGGTCCCAAACCGGGATCCCTATGGTTGATATCTAGTACCTTATTCTCTACTATGTTTGGTACTACTTTTTTGCTTTTTTCAAAATAACGCATATTTCACTGCAAACCCCTACCCTGACACACCACTATGTTGCTTGCATATGACACCCGAATTTCAAATATGTGTATTTTTACGTAACACAAAGAGAAAATACCCTAATTATAGAAAACGTTTATATTTTCCTGAAAACGAAATATTATCTTGTCTTCTGCAACGGTTAATTTTGCTGCACCCTGTATATATATTTCGATGTCAGAACAAAATATGCTGTTTTCACATTCTACACATCAGGATAGATACGAAAGGCACAAATTAGCAGAAAAATTATAAAATGATGAAGGAGGTAATATATATCCCACATGAACGACTTTAACCCTTACCTTTTCGATGAGAACACGTGACGCACACCTTCTGTCAAAAATTGATTCCAATTACCACTGAGTTATTCACTTTTCTTATAATTTTCTTATTTCACGTAAAACTGTTGGTTGGCAACCTTCTGACAATATATCATATGTCAATAGTTACATATTGAATTGTTACGAATTGTTGTGTATTATAATCTGTTTTGGTTTATATCTTCATAACTATTTAACATATTTTCACGAAATAAAGCTCAAACTGCAGTGCAGGCACATCTATCATAGAGGTCCCAAAACCGGGATCCCTATGGTTCATATCAAGTACCTTATTCTCTACTATGTCTGGTACTACTTTTTTGCTTTTTTCAAAATAACGCATATTTCACTGCAAACCCCTACCCTGACACACCACTATGTTGCTTGCATATGACACCCGAGGTTCAAATATGTGTATTTTTACGTAACACAAAGAGAAAATACCCTAATTATAGAAAACGTTTATATTTTCCTGAAAACGAAATATTATCTTGTCTTCTGCAACGGTTAATTTTGCTGCACCCTGTATATATATTTCGATGTCAGAACAAAATATGCTGTTTTCACATTCTACACATCAGGATAGATACGAAAGGCACAAATTAGCAGAAAAATTATAAAATGATGAAGGAGGTAAGATATATCCCACATGAACGACTTTAACCCTTACCTTTTCGATGAGAACACGTGACGCACACCTTCTGTCAAAAATTGATTCCAATTACCACTGAGTTATTCACTTTTCTTCTAATTTTCTTATTTCACGTAAAACTGTTGGTTGGCAACCTTCTGACAATATATCATATGTCAATAGTTACATATTAAATTGTTACGAATTGTTGTGTATTATAATCTGTTTTGATCTATATCTTCCGAACTATTTAACATATTTTCACGAAATAAAGCTCAAACTGCAGTGCAGGCACATCTTTCATAGAGATCCCAAACCGGGATCCCTATGGTTGATATCAAGTACCTTATTCTTTACCATTTTTGGTACTACTTTTGTGTTTTTTTCAAAATAAAACTGCAAATCCCTTTCCTGACACACCACTATGTTGCTTCCATATGACACCCGAAGTTCAAATATGTGTACTTTTACGTAACGCAAAGAGAAAATACCCTAATTATAGAAAACGTTTATATTTTCCTGAAAACGAAATATTATCTTGTCTTCTGCAACGGTTAATTTTGCTGCACCCTGTATATATATTTCGATGTCAGAACAAAATATGCTGTTTTCATATTCAACACATCAGGATAGATACGAAAGGCACAAATTAGCAGAAAAATTATAAAATGATGAAGTAAGCAAGATATATAATACATGAAGGACTTTAACCCTTACCTTTTCAATGAGATCACATGACGCGCACCTTCTGTCAAAAATTGATTCGAATTACCAATCAGTTATTCACTTTTCTTATATTTTTTTATTTCACGTAAAACTGTCGGTTAGCAACCTTCTGACAATATATCATATGTCAATATGTACATATTGAATTGTTACGAATTGTTGCGTATTATAATCTGTTTTGGTCTATATCTTCCGAACTTTTTAACATATTTTCACGAAATAAAGCTCAAATTGCAGTGCAGGCACATCTTTCATAGAGATCCCAAACCGGGATCCCTAAGGTTGATATCAAGTACCTTATTCTTTACCATTTTTGGTACTACTTTTGTGTTTTTTTCAAAATAACGCATATTTCACTGCAAACCCCTTCCCTGAAACACCACTATGTTGCTTGCATATGACATCCGAAGTTCAAATATGTGTATTTTTACGTAACACAAAGAGAAAATACCCTAAGTGTAGAAAACGTTTATATTTTCCTGAAAACGAAATATTATCTTGTCTTCTGCAGCGGTTAATTTTGCTGCACCCTGTATATATATTTCGATGTCAGAACAAAATATGCTGTTTTCACATTCTACACATCAGGATAGATACGAAAGGCACAACTTAGCAGAAAAATTATAAAATGATGAAGGTAGTAAGATATATCCTACATGACCAACTTTAACCTTTACCTTTTCGATGAGATCACGTGACGCACACCTTCTGTCAAAAATTGATTCCAATTACCACTGAGTTATTCACTTTTCTTATAATTTTCTTATTTCACGTAAAACTATTGGTTGGCAACCTTCTGACAATATATCATATGTCAATAGTTACATATTAAATTGTTACGAATTGTTGTGTATTATAATCTGTTTTGGTATCTATCTTCATAACTATTTAACATATTTTCACGAAATTCAGCTCAAACTGCAGTGCAGGGACATCTTTCATAGACAGCTCAATCCGGAATCCCTATGGTTGATATCAAGTACCTTATTCTTTACCATTTTTGGTACTTCTTTTGTGTTTTTTTCAAAATAAAGCATATTTCACTGCACGCCCCTTCCCTGACACACCACTATGTTGCTTGCATATGACACCCGAAGTTCAAATATGTGTATTTTTACGTAACACAAAGAGAAAATACCCTAATTATAGAAAACGTTTATATTTTCCTGAAAACGAAATATTATCTTGTCTTTTGCAACGGTTAATTTTGCTGCACCCTGTATATATATTTCGATGTCAGAACAAAATATGCTGTTTTCACATTCTACACATCAGGATAGACACGAAAGGCACAAATTAGCAGAAAAATTATAAAATGATGAAGGTAGTAAGATATATTCTACATGAACGACTTTAACCCTTACCTTTTCGATGAGATCACGTGACGCACACCTTCTGACAAAAATTGATTCGAATTACCACTGAATTATTCACTTTTCTTATAATTTTCTTATTTCACGTAAAACTGTTGGTTGGCAACCTTCTGACAATATTACATATGTCAATATGTACATATTGAATGGTTACTAATTGTTGCGTATTATAATCTGTTTTGGTCTATATCTTCCGAACTATTTAACATATTTTCACGAAATAAAGCTCAAATTCCAGTGCAGGCACATCTTTCATAGAGATCCCAAACCGGGATCCCTATGGTTGATATCAAGTACCTTATTCTTTACCATTTTTGGTACTACTTTTGTGTTTTTTTCAAAATAAAACTGCAAATCCCTTTCCTGACACACCACTATGTTGCTTGCATATAACACCCGAAGTTCAAATATGTGTACTTTTACGTAACACAAAGAGAAAATACCCTAATTATAGAAAACGTTTATATTTTCCTGAAAACGAAATATTATCTTTTCTTCTGCAACGGTTAATTTTGCTGCACCCTGTATATATATTTCGATGTCAGAACAAAATATGCTGTTTTCATCTTCAACACATCAGGATAGATACGAAAGGCACAAATTAGCAGAAAAATTATAAAATGATGAAGTAAGCAAGATATATAATACATGAAGGACTTTAACCCTTACGTTTTCGATGAGAACACGTGACGCACACCTTCTGTCAAAAATTGATTCCAATTACCACTCAGTTATTCACTTTTCTTATAATTTTCTTATTTCACGTAAAACTGTTGGTTGGCAACCTTCTGACAATATATCATATGTCAATACTTACATATTGAATTCTTACGAATTGTTGTGTATTATAATCTGTTTTGGTTTATATCTTCATAACTATTTAACATATTTTCACGAAATAAAGCTCAAACTGCAGTGCAGGCACATCTATCATAGAGATCCCAAACCGGGATCCCTATGGTTGATATCAAGTACCTTATTCTCTACTATGTTTGGTAATACTTTTTTGCTTTTTTCAAAATAACGCATATTTCACTGCAAACCCCTACCCTGACACACCACTATGTTGCTTGCATATGACACCCGAAGTTCAAATATGTGTATTTTTACGTAACACAAAGAGAAAATACCCTAATTATAGAAAACGTTTATATTTTCCTGAAAACGAAATATTATCTTGTCTTCTGCAACGGTTAATTTTGCTGCACCCTGTATATATATTTCGATGTCAGAACAAAATATGCTGTTTTCACATTCTACACATCAGGATAGATACGAAAGGCACAAATTAGCAGAAAAATTATAAAATGATGAAGGTAGTAACATATATCCAACATGAACGACTTTAACCTTTACCTTTTCGATGAGATCACGTGACGCACACCTTCTGTCAAAAATTGATTCCAATTACCACTGAGTTATTGACTTTTCTTATAATTTTCTTATTTCACGTAAAACTGTTGGTTGGCAACCTTCTGACAATATATCATATGTCAATACTTACATATTGAATTGTTACGAATTGTTGTGTATTATAATCTGTTTTGGTTTATATCTTCATAACTATTTAACATATTTTCACAAAATAAAGCTCAAACTGCTGTGCAGGCACATCTATCATAGAGGTCCCAAACCGGGATCTCTATGGTTGATATCTAGTACCTTATTCTCTACTATGTTTGGTACTACTTTTTTGCTTTTTTCAAAATAACGCATATTTCACTGCAAACCCCTACCCTGACACACCACTATGTTGCTTGCATATGACACCCGAAGTTCAAATATGTGTATTTTTACGTAACACAAAGAGAAAATACCCTAATTATAGAAAACGTTTATATTTTCCTGAAAACGAAATATTATCTTGTCTTCTGCAACGGTTAATTTTGCTGCACCCTGTATATATATTTCGATGTCAGAACAAAATATGCTGTTTTCATATTCAACACATCAGGATAGATACGAAAGGCACAAATTAGCAGAAAAATTATAAAATGATGAAGTAAGCAAGATATATAATACATGAAGGACTTTAACCCTTACCTTTTCAATGAGATCACATGACGCGCACCTTCTTTCAAAAATTGATTCGAATTACCACTGAGTTATTCACTTTTCTTATATATTTTTTATTTCACGTAAAACTGTCGGTTAGCAACCTTCTGACAATATATCATATGTCAATATGTACATATTGAATTGTTACGAATTGTTGTGTATTATAATCTGTTTTGATCTATATCTTCCGAACTATTTAACATATTTGCACGAAATGAAGCTCAAACTGCAGTGCAGGCACATCTTTCATAGAGATCCCAAACCGGGATCAATATGGTTGATACCAAGTACCTTATTCTTTACCATTTTTGGTACTTCTTTTGTGTTTTTACCAAATAACGCATATTTCACTGCACACCCCTTCCCTGAATCACCACTATGTTGCTTGCATATGACATCCGAAGTTCAAATATGTGTATTTTTACGTAACACAAAGAGAAAATACCCTAATTATAGAAAACGTTTATATTTTCCTGAAAACGAAATATTATCTTGTCTTCTGCAACGGTTAATTTTGCTGCACACTGTATATATATTTCGATGTCAGAACAAAATATGCTGTTTTCACATTCTACACATCAGGATAGATACGAAAGGCACAAATTAGCAGAAAAATTATAAAATGATGAAGATAGTAACATATATCCAACATGAACGACTTTAACCTTTACCTTTTCGATGAGAACACGTGACGCACACCTTCTGTCAAAAATTAATTCCAATTACCACTGAGTTATTCACTTTTCTTATAATTTTCTTATTTCACGTAAAACTATTGGTTGGCAACCTTCTGACAATATATCATATGTCAATATGTACATATTGAATTGTTACGAATTGTTGTGTATTATAATCTGTTTTGATCTATATCTTCCGAACTATTTAACATATTTTCACAAATTAAAGCTCAAACTGCAGTGCAGGCACATCTTTCATAGAGATCCCAAACCGGGATCCCTATGGTTGATATCAAGTACCTTATTCTTTACCATTTTTGGTACTACTTTTGTGTTTTTTTTTCAAAATAAAACTGCAAATCACTTTCCTGACACACCACTATGTTGCTTGCATATGACACGCGAAGTTCATATATGTGTACTTTTACGTAACGCAAAGAGAAAATACCCTAATTATAGAAAACGTTTATATTTTCCTGAAAACGAAATATTATCTTGTCTTCTGCAGCGGTTAATTTTGCTGCACCCTGTATATATATTTCGATGTCAGAACAAAATATGCTGTTTTCATATTCAACACATCAGGATAGATACGAAAGGCACAAATTAGCAGAAAAATTATAAAATGATGAAGTAAGCAAGATATATAATACATGAACGACTTTAAACCTTACCTTTTCAATGAGATCACATGACGCGCACCTTCGGTCAAAAATTGATTCCAATTACCACTGAGTTATTCACTTTTCTTATATATTTTTTATTTCACGTAAAACTGTCGGTTAGCAACCTTCTGACAATATATCATATGTCAATATGTACATATTGAATTGTTACGAATTGTTGTGTATTATAATCTGTTTTGATCTATATCTTCCGAACTATTTAACATATTTTCACAAATTAAAGCTCAAACTGCAGGGCAGGCACATCTTTCATAGAGATCCCAAACCGGGATCCCTATGGTTGATATCAAGTACCTTATTCTTTACCATTTTTGGTACTACTTTTTTGCTTTTATCAAAATAACGCATATTTCACTGCACACCCCTTCCCTGAAACACCACTATGTTGCTTGCATATGACATACGAAGTTCAAAAATATGTATTTTTACTTAACACAAAGATAAAATACCCTAATTATAGAAAACGTTTATATTTTCCTGAAAACGAAATATTATCTTGTCTTCTGCAACGGTTAATTTTGCTGCACCCTGTATATATATTTCGATGTCAGAACAAAATATGCTGTTTTCACATTCTACACATCAGGATAGATACGAAAGGCACAACTTAGCAGAAAAATTATAAAATGATGAAGGTAGTAAGATATATCCTACATGACCGACTTTAACCTTTACCTTTTCGATGAGATCACGTGACTCACACCTTCTGTCAAAAATTGATTCCAATTACCACTGAGTTATTCACTTTTCTTATAATTTTCTTATTTCACGTAAAACTATTGGTTGGCAACCTTCTGACAATATATCATATGTCAATACTTACATATTGAATTGTTACGAATTGTTGTGTATTATAATCTGTTTTGGTTTATATCTTCATAACTATTTAACATATTTTCACAAAATAAAGCTCAAACTGCTGTGCAGGCACATCTATCATAGAGGTCCCAAACCGGGATCCCTATGGTTGATATCTAGTACCTTATTCCCTACTATGTTTGGTACTACTTTTTTGCTTTTTTCAAAATAACGCATATTTCACTGCAAACCCTACCCTGACACACCACTATGTTGCTTGCATATGACACCCGAAGTTCAAATATGTGTATTTTTACGTAACACAAAGAGAAAATACGCTAATTATAGAAAACGTTTATATTTTCCTGAAAACGAAATATTATCTTGTCTTTTGCAACGGTTAATTTTGCTGCACCCTGTATATATATTTCGATGTCAGAACAAAATATGCTGTTTTCACATTCTACACATCAGGATAGATACGAAAGGCACAAATTAGCAGAAAAATTATAAAATGATGAAGGTAGTAACATATATCCAACATGAACGACTTTAATCCTTACCTTTTCGATGAGAACACGTGACGCACACCTTCTGTCAAAAATTGATTCCAATTACCACTGAGTTATTCACTTTTCTTATAATTTTCTTATTTCACGTAAAACTGTTGGTTGGCAACCTTCTGACAATATATCATATGTCAATATGTACATATTGAATTGTTACGAATTGTTGTGTATTATAATCTGTTTTGATCTATATCTTCCGAACTATTTAACATATTTTCACGAAATAAAGCTCAAACTGCAGTGCAGGCACATCTTTCATAGAGATCCCAAACCGGGATCCCTATGGTTGATATCAAGTACCTTATTCTTTACCATTTTTGGTACTACTTTTGTGTTTTTTTTCAAAATAAAACTGCAAATCCCTTTCCTGACACACCACTATGTTGCTTGCATATGACACCCGAAGTTCAAATATGTGTACTTTTACGTAACGCAAAGAGAAAATACCCTAATTATAGAAAACGTTTATATTTTCCTGAAAACGAAATATTATCTTGTCTTCTGCAACGGTTAATTTTGCTGCACCCTGTATATATATTTCGATGTCAGAACAAAATATGCTGTTTTCACATTCTACACATCAGGATAGATACGAAAGGCACAAATTAGCAGAAAAATTATAAAATGATGAAGGAGGTAATATATATCCCACATGAACGACTTTAACCCTTACCTTTTCGATGAGAACACGTGACGCACACCTTCTGTCAAAAATTGATTCCAATACCACTGAGTTATTCACTTTTCTTATAATTTTCTTATTTCACGTAAAACTGTTGGTTGGCAACCTTCTGACAATATATCATATGTCAATAGTTACATATTGAATTGTTACGAATTGTTGTGTATTATAATCTGTTTTGGTTTATATCTTCATAACTATTTAACATATTTTCACGAAATAAAGCTCAAACTGCAGTGCAGGCACATCTATCATAGAGGTCCCAAAACCGGGATCCCTATGGTTCATATCAAGTACCTTAATCTCTACTATGTCTGGTACTACTTTTTTGATTTTTTCAAAATAACGCATATTTCACTGCAAACCCCTACCCTGACACACCACTATGTTGCTTGCATATGACACCCGAAGTTCAAATATGTGTATTTTTACGTAACACAAAAAGAAAATACGCTAATTATAGAAAACGTTTATATTTTCCTGAAAACGAAATATTATCTTGTCTTCTGCAACTGTTAATTTTGCTGCACCCTGTATATATATTTCGATGTCAGAACAAAATATGCTGTTTTCACATTCTACACATCAGTATAGACACGAAAGGCACAAATTAGCAGAAAAATTATAAAATGATGAAGGTAGTAAGATATATTCTACATGAACGACTTTAACCCTTACCTTTTCGATGAGATCACGTGACGCACACCTTCTGTCAAAAATTGATTCGAATTACCACTGAGTTATTCACTTTTCTTATAATTTTCATATTTCACGTAAAACTGTTGGTTGGCAACCTTCTGACAATATATCATATGTCAATACTTACATATTGAATTGTTACGAATTGTTGTGTATTATAATCTGTTTTGGTTTATATCTTCATAACTATTTAACATATTTTCACGAAATAAAGCTCAAACTGCAGTGCAGGCACATCTATCATAGAGGTCCCAAACCGGGATCCCTATGGTTGATATCTAGTACCTTATTCTCTACTATGTTTGGTACTACTTTTTTGCTTTTTTCAAAATAACGCATATTTCACTGCAAACCCCTACCCTGACACACCACTATGTTGCTTGCATATGACACCCGAAGTTCAAATATGTGTATTTTTACGTAACACAAAAAGAAAATACGCTAATTATAGAAAACGTTTATATTTTCCTGAAAACGAAATATTATCTTGTCTTCTGCAACTGTTAATTTTGCTGCACCCTGTATATATATTTCGATGTCAGAACAAAATATGCTGTTTTCACATCCTACACATCAGGATAGATACGAAAGGCACAAATTAGCAGAAAAATTATAAAATGATGAAGTAAGCAAGATATATAATACATGAAGGACTTTAACCCTTACGTTTTCGATGAGAACACGTGACGCACACCTTCTGTCAAAAATTGATTCCAATTACCACTCAGTTATTCACTTTTCTTATAATTTTCTTATTTCACGTAAAACTGTTGGTTGGCAACCTTCTGACAATATATCATATGTCAATACTTACATATTGAATTGTTACGAATTGTTGTGTATTATAATCTGTTTTGGTCTATATCTACCGAACTATTTAATATATTTTCACGAAATAAAGCTCAAACTGCAGTGCAGGCACATCTTTCTTAGAGATCCTAAACCGGGATCCCTATGGTTGATATCAAGTACCTTATTCTCTACCATGTTTGGTACTACTTTTTTGTTTTTTTTTTCAAAAAAACGCATATTTCACTGCAAACCCCTACCCTGACACACCACTATGTTGCTTGCATATGACACCCGAAGTTCAAATATGTGTATTTTTACGTAACACAAAGAGAAAATACCCTAATTATAGAAAACGTTTATATTTTCCTGAAAACGAAATATTATCTTGTCTTCCGCAACGGTTAATTTTGCTGCACCCTGTATATATATTTCGATGTCAGAACAAAATATGCTGTTTTCACATTCTACACATCAGGATAGATACGAAAGGCACAAATTAGCAGAAAAATTATAAAATGATGAAGGTAGTAACATATATCCAACATGAACGACTTTAACCTTTACCTTTTCGATGAGATCACGTGACGCACACCTTCTGTCAAAAATTGATTCCAATTACCACTGAGTTATTCACTTTTCTTATAATTTTCTTATTTCACGTAAAACTATTGGTTGGCAACCTTCTGACAATATATCATATGTCAATAGTTACATATTGAATTTTTACGAATTGTTGTGTATTATAATCTGTTTTGGTATCTATCTTCATAACTATTTAACATATTTTCACGAAATTCAGCTCAAACTGCAGTGCAGGGACATCTTTCATAGACACCTCAAACCGGAATCCCTATGGTTGATATCAAGTACCTTATTCTTTACCATTTTTGGTACTACTTTTGTGTTTTTTTCAAAATAACGCATATTTCACTGCACACCCCTTCCCTGACACACCACTATGTTGCTTGCATATGACACCCGAAGTTAAAATATGTGTATTTTTAATTAGCACAAAGAGAAAATACCCTAATTATAGAAAACGTTTATATTTTCCTGAAAACGAAATATTATCTTGTCTTCTGCAACGGTTAATTTTGCTGCACCCTGTATATATATTTCGATGTCAGAACAAAATATGCTGTTTTCACATTCTACACATCAGTATAGATACGAAAGGCACAAATTAGCAGAAAAATTATAAAATGATGAAGGTAGTAAGATATATTCTACATGAACGACTTTAACCCTTACCTTTTCGATGAGATCACGTGACGCACACCTTCTGTCAAAAATTGATTCGAATTACCACTGAGTTATTCACTTTTCTTATAATTTTCATATTTCACGTAAAACTGTTGGTTGGCAACCTTCTGACAATATATCATATGTCAATACTTACATATTGAATTGTTACGAATTGTTGTGTATTATAATCTGTTTTGGTTTATATCTTCATAACTATTTAACATATTTTCACGAAATAAAGCTCAAACTGCAGTGCAGGCACATCTATCATAGAGGTCCCAAACCGGGATCCCTATGGTTGATATCTAGTACCTTATTCTCTACTATGTTTGGTACTACTTTTTGCTTTTTTCAAAATAACGCATATTTTACTGCAAACCCCTACCCTGACACACCACTATGTTGCTTGCATATGACACCCGAATTTCAAATATGTGTATTTTTACGTAACACAAAGAGAAAATACCCTAATTATAGAAAACGTTTATATTTTCCTGAAAACGAAATATTATCTTGTCTTCTGCAACGGTTAATTTTGCTGCACCCTGTATATATATTTCGATGTCAGAACAAAATATGCTGTTTTCACATTCTACACATCAGGATAGATACGAAAGGCACAAATTAGCAGAAAAATTATAAAATGATGAAGGAGGTAATATATATCCCACATGAACGACTTTAACCCTTACCTTTTCGATGAGAACACGTGACGCACACCTTCTGTCAAAAATTGATTCCAATTACCACTGAGTTATTCACTTTTCTTATAATTTTCTTATTTCACGTAAAACTGTTGGTTGGCAACCTTCTGACAACATATCATATGTCAATAGTTACATATTGAATTGTTACTAATTGTTGTGTATTATAATCTGTTTTGGTTTATATCTTCATAACTATTTAACATATTTTCACGAAATAAAGCTCAAACTGCAGTGCAGGCACATCTATCATAGAGGTCCCAAAACCGGGATCCCTATGGTTCATATCAAGTACCTTATTCTCTACTATGTCTGGTACTACTTTTTTGCTTTTTTCAAAATAACGCATATTTCACTGCAAACCCCTACCCTGACACACCACTATGTTGCTTGCATATGACACCCGAGGTTCAAATATGTGTATTTTTACGTAACACAAAGAGAAAATACCCTAATTATAGAAAACGTTTATATTTTCCTGAAAACGAAATATTATCTTGTCTTCTGCAACGGTTAATTTTGCTGCACCCTGTATATATATTTCGATGTCAGAACAAAATATGCTGTTTTCACATTCTACACATCAGGATAGATACGAAAGGCACAAATTAGCAGAAAAATTATAAAATGATGAAGGAGGTAAGATATATCCCACATGAACGACTTTAACCCTTACCTTTTCGATGAGAACACGTGACGCACACCTTCTGTCAAAAATTGATTCCAATTACCACTGAGTTATTCACTTTTCTTCTAATTTTCTTATTTCACGTAAAACTGTTGGTTGGCAACCTTCTGACAATATATCATATGTCAATAGTTACATATTGAATTGTTACGAATTGTTGTGTATTATAATCTGTTTTGATCTATATCTTCCGAACTATTTAACATATTTTCACGAAATAAAGCTCAAACTGCAGTGCAGGCACATCTTTCATAGAGATCCCAAACCGGGATTTCTATGATTGATATCAAGTACCTTATTCTTTACCATTTTTGGTACTACTTTTGTGTTTTTTTCAAAATAAAACTGCAAATCCCTTTCCTGACACACCACTATGTTGCTTCCATATGACACCCGAAGTTCAAATATGTGTACTTTTACGTAACGCAAAGAGAAAATACCCTAATTATAGAAAACGTTTATATTTTCCTGAAAACGAAATATTATCTTGTCTTCTGCAACGGTTAATTTTGCTGCACCCTGTATATATATTTCGATGTCAGAACAAAATATGCTGTTTTCATATTCAACACATCAGGATAGATACGAAAGGCACAAATTAGCAGAAAAATTATAAAATGATGAAGTAAGCAAGATATATAAAACATGAAGGACTTTAACCCTTACCTTTTCAATGAGATCACATGACGCGCACCTTCTGTCAAAAATTGATTCGAATTACCAATCAGTTATTCACTTTTCTTATATTTTTTTATTTCACGTAAAACTGTCGGTTAGCAACCTTCTGACAATATATCATATGTCAATATGTACATATTGAATTGTTACGAATTGTTGCGTATTATAATCTGTTTTGGTCTATATCTTCCGAACTTTTTAACATATTTTCACGAAATAAAGCTCAAATTGCAGTGCAGGCACATCTTTCATAGAGATCCCAAACCGGGATCCCTAAGGTTGATATCAAGTACCTTATTCTTTACCATTTTTGGTACTACTTTTGTGTTTTTTTCAAAATAACGCATATTTCACTGCAAACCCCTTCCCTGAAACACCACTATGTTGCTTGCATATGACATCCGAAGTTCAAATATGTGTATTTTTACGTAACACAAAGAGAAAATACCCTAAATGTAGAAAACGTTTATATTTTCCTAAAAACGAAATATTATCTTGTCTTCTGCAACGGTTAATTTTGCTGCACCCTGTATATATATTTCGATGTCAGAACAAAATATGCTGTTTTCACATTCTACACATCAGGATAGATACGAAAGGCACAACTTAGCAGAAAAATTATAAAATGATGAAGGTAGTAAGATATATCCTACATGACCAACTTTAACCTTTACCTTTTCGATGAGATCACGTGACGCACACCTTCTGTCAAAAATTGATTCCAATTACCACTGAGTTATTCACTTTTCTTATAATTTTCTTATTTCACGTAAAACTATTGGTTGGCAACCTTCTGACAATATATCATATGTCAATAGTTACATATTAAATTGTTACGAATTGTTGTGTATTATAATCTGTTTTGGTATCTATCTTCATAACTATTTAACATATTTTCACGAAATTCTGCTCAAACTGCAGTGCAGGGACATCTTTCATAGACAGCTCAATCCGGAATCCCTATGGTTGATATCAAGTACCTTATTCTTTACCATTTTTGGTACTTCTTTTGTGTTTTTTTCAAAATAACGCATATTTCACTGCACACCCCTTCCCTGACACACCACTATGTTGCTTGCATATGACACCCGAAGTTCAAATATGTGTATTTTTACGTAACACAAAGAGAAAATACCCTAATTATAGAAAACGTTTATATTTTCCTGAAAACGAAATATTATCTTGTCTTCTGCAACGGTTAATTTTGCTGCACCCTGTATATATATTTCGATGTCAGAACAAAATATGCTGTTTTCACATTCTACACATCAGGATAGATACGAAAGGCACAACTTAGCAGAAAAATTATAAAATGATGAAGGTAGTAAGATATATCCTACATGACCAACTTTAACCTTTACCTTTTCGATGAGATCACGTGACGCACACCTTCTGTCAAAAATTGATTCCAATTACCACTGAATTATTCACTTTTCTTATAATTTTCTTATTTCACGTAAAACTGTTGGTTGGCAACCTTCTGACAATATTACATATGTCAATATGTACATATTGAATGGTTACTAATTGTTGCGTATTATAATCTGTTTTGGTCTATATCTTCCGAACTATTTAACATATTTTCACGAAATAAAGCTCAAATTCCAGTGCAGGCACATCTTTCATAGAGATCCCAAACCGGGATCCCTATGGTTGATATCAAGTACCTTATTCTTTACCATTTTTGGTACTACTTTTGTGTTTTTTTCAAAATAAAACTGCAAATCCCTTTCCTGACACACCACTATGTTGCTTGCATATGACACCCGAAGTTCAAATATGTGTACTTTTACGTAACACAAAGAGAAAATACCCTAATTATAGAAAACGTTTATATTTTCCTGAAAACGAAATATTATCTTGTCTTCTGCAACGGTTAATTTTGCTGCACCCTGTATATATATTTCGATGTCAGAACAAAATATGCTGTTTTCATCTTCAACACATCAGGATAGATACGAAAGGCACAAATTAGCAGAAAAATTATAAAATGATGAAGTAAGCAAGATATATAATACATGAAGGACTTTAACCCTTACGTTTTCGATGAGAACACGTGACGCACACCTTCTGTCAAAAATTGATTCCAATTACCACTCAGTTATTCACTTTTCTTATAATTTTCTTATTTCACGTAAAACTGTTGGTTGGCAACCTTCTGACAATATATCATATGTCAATACTTACATATTGAATTCTTACGAATTGTTGTGTATTATAATCTGTTTTGGTTTATATCTTCATAACTATTTAACATATTTTCACGAAATAAAGCTCAAACTGCAGTGCAGGCACATCTATCATAGAGGTCCCAAACCGGGATCCCTATGGTTGATATCAAGTACCTTATTCTCTACTATGTTTGGTAATACTTTTTTGCTTTTTTCAAAATAACGCATATTTCACTGCAAACCCCTACCCTGACACACCACTATGTTGCTTGCATATGACACCCGAAGTTCAAATATGTGTATTTTTACGTAACACAAAGAGAAAATACCCTAATTATAGAAAACGTTTATATTTTCCTGAAAACGAAATATTATCTTGTCTTCTGCAACGGTTAATTTTGCTGCACCCTGTATATATATTTCGATGTCAGAACAAAATATGCTGTTTTCACATTCTACACATCAGGATAGATACGAAAGGCACAAATTAGCAGAAAAATTATAAAATGATGAAGGTAGTAACATATATCCAACATGAACGACTTTAACCTTTACCTTTTCGATGAGATCACGTGACGCACACCTTCTGTCAAAAATTGATTCCAATTACCACTGAGTTATTCACTTTTCTTATAATTTTCATATTTCACGTAAAACTGTTGGTTGGCAACCTTCTGACAATATATCATATGTCAATACTTACATATTGAATTGTTACGAATTGTTGTGTATTATAATCTGTTTTGGTTTATATCTTCATAACTATTTAACATATTTTCACGAAATAAAGCTCAAACTGCAGTGCAGGCACATCTATCATAGACGTCCCAATCCGGGATCCCTATGGTTGATATCTAGTACCTTATTCTCTACTGTGTTTGGTACTACTTTTTTGCTTTTTTCAAAATAACGCATATTTCACTGCAAACCCCTACCCTGACACACCACTATGTTGCTTGCATATGACACCCGAAGTTCAAATATGTGCATTTTTACGTAACACAAAGAGAAAATACCCTAATTATAGAAAACGTTTATATTTTCCTGAAAACGAAATATTATCTTGTCTTCTGCAACGGTTAATTTTGCTGCACCCTGTATATATATTTCGATGTCAGAACAAAATATGCTGTTTTCACATTCTACACATCAGGATAGATACGAAAGGCACAAATTAGCAGAAAAATTATAAAATGATGAAGGAGGTAATATATATCCCACATGAACGACTTTAACCCTTACCTTTTCGATGAGAACACGTGACGCACACCTTCTGTCAAAAATTGATTCCAATTACCACTGAGTTATTCACTTTTCTTATAATTTTCTTATTTCACGTAAAACTGTTGGTTGGCAACCTTCTGACAATATATCATATGTCAATAGTTACATATTGAATTGTTACGAATTGTTGTGTATTAAAATCTGTTTTGGTTTATATCTTCATAACTATTTAACATATTTTCACGAAATAAAGCTCAAACTGCAGTGCAGGCACATCTATCATAGTGGTCCCAAACCGGGATCCCAATGGTTGATATCAAGTATCTTATTCTCTACTATGTTTGGTAATACTTTTTTGCTTTTTTCAAAATAACGCATATTTCACTGCAAACCCCTAACCTGACACACCACTATGTTGCTTGCATATGACACCCGAGGTTCAAATATGTGTATTTTTACGTAACACAAAGAGAAAATACCCTAATTATAGAAAACGTTTATATTTTCCTGAAAACGAAATATTATCTTGTCTTCTGCAACGGTTAATTTTGCTGCACCCTGTATATATATTTCGATGTCAGAACAAAATATGCTGTTTTCACATTCTACACATCAGGATAGATACGAAAGGCACAAATTAGCAGAAAAATTATAAAATGATGAAGGAGGTAAGATATATCCCACATGAACGACTTTAACCCTTACCTTTTCGATGAGAACACGTGACGCACACCTTCTGTCAAAAATTGATTCCAATTACCACTGAGTTATTCACTTTTCTTCTAATTTTCTTATTTCACGTAAAACTGTTGGTTGGCAACCTTCTGACATTATATCGTATGTCAATAGTTACATATTGAATTGTTACGAATTGTTGTGTATTATAATCTGTTTTGATCTATATCTTCCGAACTATTTAACATATTTTCACGAAATAAAGCTCAAACTGCAGTGCAGGCACATCTTTCATAGAGATCCCAAACCGGGATCCCTATGGTTGATATCAAGTACCTTATTCTTTACCATTTTTGGTACTACTTTTGTGTTTTTTTCAAAATAAAACTGCAAATCCCTTTCCTGACACACCACTATGTTGCTTGCATATGACACCCGAAGTTCAAATATGTGTACTTTTACGTAACGCAAAGAGAAAATACCCTAATTATAGAAAACGTTTATATTTTCCTGAAAACGAAATATTATCTTGTCTTCTGCAGCGGTTAATTTTGCTGCACCCTGTATATATATTTCGATGTCAGAACAAAATATGCTGTTTTCATATTCAACACATCAGGATAGATACGAAAGGCACAAATTAGCAGAAAAATTATAAAATGATGAAGTAAGCAAGATATATAAAACATGAAGGACTTTAACCCTTACCTTTTCAATGAGATCACATGACGCGCACCTTCTGTCAAAAATTGATTCGAATTACCAATCAGTTATTCACTTTTCTTATATTTTTTTTATTTCACGTAAAACTGTCGGTTAGCAACCTTCTGACAATATATCATATGTCAATATGTACATATTGAATTGTTACGAATTGTTGCATATTATAATCTGTTTTGGTCTATATCGTCCGAACTTTTTAACATATTTTCACGAAATAAAGCTCAAACTGCAGTGCAGGCACATCTTTCATAGAGATCCCAAACCGGGATCCCTAAGGTTGATATCAAGTACCTTATTCTTTACCATTTTTGGTACTACTTTTGTGTTTTTTCAAAATAACGCATATTTCACTGCACACCCCTTCCCTGACACACCACTATGTTGATTGCATATGACACCCGAAGTTCAAATATGTGTATTTTTACGTAACACAAAGAGAAAATACCCTAAATGTAGAAAACGTTTATATTTTCCTGAAAACGAAATATTATCTTGTCTTCTGCAACGGTTAATTTTGCTGCACCCTGTATATATATTTCGATGTCAGAACAAAATATGCTGTTTTCACATTCTACACATCAGAAAAGATACGAAAGGCACAACTTAGCAGAAAAATTATAAAATGATGAAGGTAGTAAGATATATCCTACATGACCGACTTTAACCTTTACCTTTTCGATGAGATCACGTGACGCACACCCTCTGTCAAAAATTGATTCCAATTACCACTGAGTTATTCACTTTTCTTATAATTTTCTTATTTCACGTAAAACTATTGGTTGGCAACCTTCTGACAATATATCATATGTCAATAGTTACATATTAAATTGTTACGAATTGTTGTGTATTATAATCTGTTTTGGTATCTATCTTCATAACTATTTAACATATTTTCACGAAATTCAGCTCAAACTGCAGTGCAGGGACATCTTTCATAGACACCTCAATCCGGAATCCCTATGGTTGATATCAAGTACCTTATTCTTTACCATTTTTGGTACTTCTTTTGTGTTTTTTCAAAATAACGCATATTTCACTGCACACCCCTTCCCTGACACACCACTATGTTGATTGCATATGACACCCGAAGTTCAAATATGTGTACTTTTACGTAACACAAAGAGAAAATACCCTAATTATAGAAAACGTTTATATTTTCCTGAAAACGAAATATTATCTTGTCTTCTGCAACGGTTAATTTTGCTGCACCCTGTATATATATTTCGATGTCAGAACAAAATATGCTGTTTTCATCTTCAACACATCAGGATAGATACGAAAGGCACAAATTAGCAGAAAAATTATAAAATGATGAAGTAAGCAAGATATATAATACATGAAGGACTTTAACCCTTACGTTTTCGATGAGAACACGTGACGCACACCTTCTGTCAAAAATTGATTCCAATTACCACTCAGTTATTCACTTTTCTTATAATTTTCTTATTTCACGTAAAACTGTTGGTTGGCAACCTTCTGACAATATATCATATGTCAATACTTACATATTGAATTCTTACGAATTGTTGTGTATTATAATCTGTTTTGGTTTATATCTTCATAACTATTTAACATATTTTCACGAAATAAAGCTCAAACTGCAGTGCAGGCACATCTATCATAGAGGTCCCAAACCGGGATCCCTATGGTTGATATCAAGTACCTTATTCTCTACTATGTTTGGTAATACTTTTTTGCTTTTTTCAAAATAACGCATATTTCACTGCAAACCCCTACCCTGACACACCACTATGTTGCTTGCATATGACACCCGAAGTTCAAATATGTGTATTTTTACGTAACACAAAGAGAAAATACCCTAATTATAGAAAACGTTTATATTTTCCTGAAAACGAAATATTATCTTGTCTTCTGCAACGGTTAATTTTGCTGCACCCTGTATATATATTTCGATGTCAGAACAAAATATGCTGTTTTCACATTCTACACATCAGGATAGATACGAAAGGCACAAATTAGCAGAAAAATTATAAAATGATGAAGGAGGTAATATATATCCCACATGAACGACTTTAACCCTTACCTTTTCGATGAGAACACGTGACGCACACCTTCTGTCAAAAATTGATTCCAATTACCACTGAGTTATTCACTTTTCTTATAATTTTCTTATTTCACGTAAAACTGTTGGTTGGCAACCTTCTGACAATATATCATATGTCAATAGTTACATATTGAATTGTTACGAATTGTTGTGTATTAAAATCTGTTTTGGTTTATATCTTCATAACTATTTAACATATTTTCACGAAATAAAGCTCAAACTGCAGTGCAGGCACATCTATCATAGAGGTCCCAAACCGGGATCCCAATGGTTGATATCAAGTATCTTATTCTCTACTATGTTTGGTAATACTTTTTTGCTTTTTTCAAAATAACGCATATTTCACTGCAAACCCCTAACCTGACACACCACTATGTTGCTTGCATATGACACCCGAGGTTCAAATATGTGTATTTTTACGTAACACAAAGAGAAAATACCCTAATTATAGAAAACGTTTATATTTTCCTGAAAACGAAATATTATCTTGTCTTCTGCAACGGTTAATTTTGCTGCACCCTGTATATATATTTCGATGTCAGAACAAAATATGCTGTTTTCATCTTCAACACCTCAGGATAGATACGAAAGGCACAAATTAGCAGAAAAATTATAAAATGATGAAGTAAGCAAGATATATAATACATGAAGGACTTTAACCCTTACGTTTTCGATGAGAACACGTGACGCACACCTTCTGTCAAAAATTGATTCCAATTACCACTCAGTTATTCACTTTTCTTATAATTTTCTTATTTCACGTAAAACTGTTGGTTGGCAACCTTCTGACAATATATCATATGTCAATACTTACATATTGAATTGTTACGAATTGTTGTGTATTATAATCTGTTTTGGTCTATATCTACCGAACTATTTAATATATTTTCACGAAATAAAGCTCAAACTGCAATGCAGGCACATCTTTCATAGAGATCCCAAACCGGGATCCCTATGGTTGATATCAAGTACCTTATTCTCTACCATGTTTGGTACTACTATTTTGTTTTTTTTTTCAAAAAAACGCATATTTCACTGCAAACCCCTACCCTGACACAAAACTATGTTGCTTGCATATGACACCCGAAGTTCAAATATGTGTATTTTTACGTAACACAAAGAGAAAATACCCTAATTATAGAAAACGTTTATATTTTCCTGAAAACGAAATATTATCTTGCCTTATGTAACGATTAATTTTGCTGGACCCTGTATATATTGACAACCTAGCCACTCAGTGCCTAATTGGGGATGCAAAGTTGAGTGCAACTAGGCGCCTTCCACTCACCATCTAGAATGAGTGGGACAAACACTGATATTAACTTGCGAGAGGTTTCTCATTTGGGGATAATTTAAATGAAGATACGTCCACTTCATTAAAACAAAAACACTGTATTTCGTTATACTTATGAGTGAACTGTAAGATCTCAGAACGCTAGTTATGACGGATATTAAGATTCATTTGCCAGACGGGTACAGATCGATCAAGTATTGAGCTTTTGAATTCTGACTCGGTGCCACACATACCTGGATAAAACTGGTGTATTCCCACGTCGTTCTGGCGTTGAACTCGGCTCCTTTAAGCTGAATCTGCTTGCTGGTGGAAGACGAATATGAGCATTGAGGTATGGCTCCTCTCAAATGCAACTCTCTGCGTGATGTTCTGCGTAGTTAGATTGTTGTGGAATATAAAGTATTTTCTCCTCCTCTCATCTGGCTGATTCTCAAATAGAATTGGTTCTCCAAACTCGAACCCAAGAATGATCACGGTAACTTGATCATAGACTCTCCTAGACTGTCACCTCGAACTCCTCAAGACTCTCTCAAAACCTTCTCGTCCTCCGGTTTTGTTTGGCGTTGTCCAACCACCGTCGTCTGCTTTTTCGTCTGCTGCAGCACGTGCAACACCGTTTTCACATGGAGAGACAAATTCCTTCCATGTGTCAAAACTCAAAATTGCAATCCTCGACACGTTCTGATTTCCCGATTCTAAGCAATTCTCTGTACATCCGTAATCTCATGAAATTCGTGAAATCTTACAGATTCACTTTACAATTTCTAGAATCTGGCTAATGTGAGGAAAGACACATTGTCAACATTTCCTTCCTACATTGCCAGACTCTCAACGATGACATTCTTATACACATGTGTTTACAATAAATTGCTGACACAAACATTAGCAAGATTGTGCAGCTTGCATTTTACTCACATATACAACATTTAATTCCCATAACCTCAATAACTGATTTCGTGACATAAACATAAAATAGAATGTTAAACATAAAATAAATATGAACTTGAAATAAAATAA
Source organism: Thermobia domestica (assembly GCF_964235325.1). NCBI lineage: Eukaryota > Metazoa > Arthropoda > Insecta > Zygentoma > Lepismatidae > Thermobia > Thermobia domestica. Next base: position 107,093,977 of record NC_137471.1, read on the forward strand.
AATATGTATTATTATGCAGAATAATTATATAAATAGTAATGAATATTCCTTCACCTAAAATTATTCAAAAATATATATATATTTGAATTTTTAATCTTCTTTTTTTTCCTTAATTCCTATAATTATAAAATACAAAAACTTCAAATGTAATGTAGCAAAGTATATCCTCACGACATCTAGTGAGTTTTTGCTGAAATACTTGCGCATCACATTTGGTCAAGAGTGATTGTGCATAAATACATATATGTTAGTTTGCAAGTACTCTTGAGTTATCTTCTCCTAGCGACAACGCTTTTAGAGTGTCATGTTACCAAAAACTTCCATTACTCTGTCTGTCCATACGTGCCAACCAATGAATTTATTGGCCGTATCAGTAATGGTTCAACTTCATTTATTTCCACCGCTATGTGAATGGAAATCTAAAACAAAAACTTGTAACATAGTTTTTAGAACATAGTTAGTTAATATATTCACATTTGCACTGTAAAACTTGAAAATATTATTGTTTTATTTTCATCAAAATTTTATTCACTGACATTTTAACATGAACGGAAAGAAAATCCTGCCGCAGGGCGTTGGATATCTTGTAGCTACATCCAGCATAGTAACTGCAAAATCAACAGTTTTCAATCAAGTTTGTCAAGGTTAACCTAACTTCCTGCCTTTCTGTTCACGCGTCACTGTTGACTGGATAACATCGAGTGCTAATATTCCGTAGCAATTATTACATTATTAGTTTTAAAACACTATATTTTACAAAACCACTACGTCGCATGGAAAGAAGTATTCACTTTTCATGTTTTTCGGGCACTCAGTTTTTCCGTGTTTGTCGGAATTTCCGTTGAAAACTTCGGTTTTCGTGAATTTATAGTGTCCCATTGATGTATTAGTGTCTTTCTCATCTTCTGTAGTGATGTGGTGCAAGTGTGTGTTTTCCCGTTCAGTTTCAGTGCTCTTACTACAATCCGCTATACTACCATCTGGCAAATTCTTAAAAATAGTGATCTCAGTGCTTTGTGGAATAGTTTTTAGTGTAGATTTGCTCTTATTAAAAATAGTGGCATAAATTGGTGATGCATGGGAAACTGCGTAAGTCTCAGACTCATCTCTACCATTTACTTCTACATCTATGTTTGATCTTACATTGTTTTTACTATTTCTTACACTATTTTCATATTTTCTCTCTATCCTATTTAATCTTAACAAAATATAACATGTGATAATTACTATTATAACTAATACACTTCCTAAAACTAACGCTGATATTAATAATAATATTGTATTGATGTCCATTTCCTTCGCTTTTGGATATTATCTGAAATAGACGAGAAATAGATAAAGTCGGGATAGGACTATTTAAAATTCGTAGAAAATTACATTTATTATAGTTAATTAAATAATTAAAACACCTAACTTGTGTCTGCCTACACTCTTTGCGTTCTAAAATCGCGTATTTTTGAAGCAGTCTTATTTTGTTCTTTCTGTGTCGAGCACCCTTGTTACTTTCCTAGTAATCTTTGTGCATGACCGTTGAAACTTTATCTATGTGTGAAGTCTGTCAAACCATAACTTGGAGACTATGTTTCACACTTAAAAACTCATGTTTTCACTCTTTTTCTATCATAAATATAGCATTAAATTATACTCGCTATATCTCTCTATATTTAAGCTTTTATTACTTATTTCATACGTATTTATGTAGTTTAAACTTTATTTTAATCATTTACGTGGTTAAATATCATTCATTTTATTAAATACTAATTTTTCTTGAATTTCTAAAAATATATTATATTAATTTACGCTCGGAGTAGGATGGAAATTCAAGCTAGCGGAAGCCTCAACGGGGCTGGATAAAGCGACTCCTGTTCGTGTCCGCTCGAGTTCACTCGGAACCATTCGAGTTTACCATGTGCTCGAGGCCTGGAGTGGAGACTAGCGTAGCCTCTCGCGGAGCTACTCTCTCGCGCAGGTCTCAGTTCTCATTCTTACCTCCAGCTGCTCAGAGTATTCAAGCTGTTTGACGCAAATCCATCCAGAATAATATGTGAGCCTTTGCTCATATCGTTTACAAATTACGTTCTACAATAAAATTAATAATTCTAATGATTCTTTTCAATCAATATTGATTGATTATTACTAATTATAATAAAATACATTATTTTCTTTTCTTTTCTTCTCTAAAACTTACAAAAACTTTCGGACTTTAAAAATAATGAATAAATACGTTATTACTACATACACTAAACATTCTTTAACACTATTTGTGAATTATTTCTAGCTTTATCTATGCTTATTTGCATCTTTTAACCCTTTAATTCACTATTTACATACAATATAAAATTAATTATTCACTATTTTATAAAAACACTTGTAGTAATTATACATATATACTATCTACTATTACTATAATAATAACCTATTACTATTTCGTCTATTCTTATCTATTTTTAACTATTTTTAGTGTTGTTATTACTAATATTATTACTTTCTACATTTATTTTCCTTATCCCTTCTTAAATGTTTGAATGTTTTTAGACTTTATCTATCCTTGATTGATGTCACTATCCTAGATTCCTCTAGGATATCTATTTCTCATCTATTTCTATCCTTATTTCACAATTTTCTTCATTTCGTTCACACTTTATACGGAAATGGGACATCGTTTGGTATACCGTATCACAATACAACCTATCCGGTTTGGGTAGTATGACTATTATGGACTATCATAGACTATAGACTTTGTTTACTAAACCTTATACCTTCATATGGTGATGGTGTTTACTATTGGTGATGGCTGCTTGGTGAGTATGGAATGCATGATTTGAATACACTTTGACACATTTACTTGTTTGTTTACATTCGATTTTTTTTTCCAAAATTACCAATACTTAATTTCAACGTTTACGAACTGGTTTACAACCTTTTCTAGACTTTTCTCGCTCTAGTTCGCGGAATACAAACAATTTTTATACAATATGATCCTAAATAATGTTATTATTATTATTGTTGTTATTATTATTATTATTATTATGATTATTATGGTTCACTATTTTCGACTTTATATTTTCTTATCGATTTATACAGTCTGCAGTACAACGTTATTAATGCAATGACTGAAATAATTAATACAAATATGATTGCTGCTATTACATACATTATGCAATTCGTTCTAATTATTAGTAGTGGTACAGTGGTATCCACTTTCAGTTTTAATAAATTTTCAGCTAGATTGTTGAGTTCCTCATGGTGTATACTAAAATTTAATTGCTTTAGCGTCCAATTCCCTATCAAACTTAAATGCTTATTGTTTACGCTTATTACTTTTCTAGTTGGAATCGCCAATTCCCCAAAAATTAGGTTATCAAATGAATCGTATTCAATGAAATACGAGCAATTGTTCCCAAAATTTACCTTCGTCGATGTAACTTCGTGATGTTTACCTAACTTAGTCACATATCCTTCTACCAATGACGAGTATAATACTCCAGCATGAGTATATTTGTACACTACCTTGCCTAGGTATTTCTCTGTTTGTTGTTCGCAACCATTTAACGATCCATTGAACACAATGTTGTTTAAGCATTTAGCTGCATCATCTAGTGATATCTGCTCGCAAAAATACAAGAAACTCTTGAATTCACATTTCGATCGATCTAGTGTGTGATATATTCCATTAGCTAAGTATACCACTTCCGGTAACTTATAGTACGTTCGAAAATTGTTAGTTAGATAACCCATTGAAATTACATTAAACATTTTTGATACAGTATTTTCATAAACAATAGGCGTTTTTAGCAATAAGTCGATGTTGTTTTCGTTATAGTCATATTTCATTATTCTAATGTTTTCTTTTCAGTCTCGAATAAAATTCTGGAATTAGTAAAACCTAATATTAATTTCCTGTTACTATTCATTTATTTATTTATTTGTGTTTTAGTCTACTGTCAACAATTTATTTATTCCTATGTATTTTATATTTTATTTTGCTTTCTAGGTATCAACAGATTTTAATCAATAATTTTAATTTTACATTCCATACATTTATTATTTATTCACAATTCTAGTAACTATAATTCAAAAAGTGTCTATCGATTCGGGAAATTTCCTGATGGAGATTAGCATTTCCTCCAATCTGGGGATTAGGGTTTGGTTGAGAAAGTGCCCCCTTTCTGACACTTCATCGGTAGACCCAATTTGTACCATAGTTACATTAGACCCTATGTTAAAACTTTTTTTTTCCACCAAATCAAAATTTATTCATCACCGTCTGATGTTTTATCTGTCTCACCATATTTTTCACCATTTTTACTTTCTACAAATAATTTTAATCGTCTTAAGTCTATAGTGTCACTCTTCTTCTCACCATTTTTAGTTTCATACTGTACTTTGTATGAATTATTGTTTATCTTGTCCACTATTACCCCTTTAGTATTGTAACGGTTACCAAAACATGCGGGCAAACCTGCTCTTGGCATTTCCCTAATTAACACTTTTTGACCAATTTCAAAATTCGGTTGATCAAACTTTTTCTCTATTTGCTTCTTCTGAGATCTAAATCTTCTCTGCAAATTTTTGTACGCTAGCTGGCGTGCCTCTTTTATGCTCTGAAGTCTCACCTCATTGTCGACGTATTCGCAAGGAATGTCTAGGTCCTGCTCAAGAAACGTTCTTGGTTCGACTCCATGCAATAGATAGTATGGCGAAAAACCAGTACCATCATGCACTTGCGTATTAATAGTAAATATCAAACTTGGCAAGATCTCGTCCCAGTTTGAAAAATCCTTGTCAATGTAATGCTTCATTACTTGCTGTAATGAGCCAATGGCCCTCTCTGCACTCCCTATAGAATAATGGGCGCTTGTATTCGCAAAATGCAATTGCATTCCAAATTTCTCTGCCATTTCTTCCATTATTCGGCTGCGATGAGATGATAGCCTGTCCAGATGGAGCTGAGATGGAACTCCATGTTTCGTAATCAGATCTTCGAAAATTACCTGCGCAACGATCTCTGCCGTTACTGCGGGTACCGCTCTAGCGATAACAAATCTAGTTGCATTATCAACAAACACTAAAATGTACTTATTTCTATTGTTACGAGACAATTTAAAAGGACCAACCTCATCCATCACAACTGACTGAAATGGAGCATAAGAGGGGTACGTCTGCGCGTGAAATGGTACTCGTCCTGTCTTCCTTTTCTGTATCTGGCAACTTATGCATTCTCCTATCTTCTCCATGAAGAATTTCTTCATGTTCGGAAAATATATTACTTTTAAAGCACGTCTATAGCATTTCGTGTAAGAAAAATGTCCGCCAATATATACCGAACAATGTAGGTTCTTGAATACTTGTTCTCTTAACGCATAAGGAATACATAATAATAATTTTGTACCACCTGCCATTCGTTGTGTTCTATAAAGCCTATCGTCCTTTACTGTATACCATCTGGCTTGCTTTTCAGCCTTTACATCAGCATCCTCTGGGTGTTCTATTGCATGCATAATCGGTCCGAAAAATGAGTCTTTTCTTTGTAAATCGCCCACATCAATGTCCTTATCGAAAGTCAAATTAACTTGGAGATCTTCGGAATTTACTTTCAACGTTTCTAACTCAATATCGTCTACTGTTGGTTCAATGTCTGTGTTCCTGGACAAAATATCACTAGGATTCTTTTCTTCAGGACAATGCACCGGTGTGTACTTATACTGGGCTAAGTCTAAACTTCATCTTACCAATTTCGGAGCTAATTTAGGTGACGTTTGCAAATACTTTAATGCCTTACAATCGGTGTACAGCTCAAATTCTTTATTGAACAAATAATAATTAAATGCCCTTAAAGAACTTATCACTGCCAATATTTCTAATTCCACTATGTGTCTGGTCTTCTCTTGTGGACGTAACACACGACTGTAATACGCTACTGGTGTCCATTCACCATTAGCCTGTTTTTGCGTTAAAACTCCACCAATCGAACTAGTCGATGCATCTGTGTACACTCTCGTGTCCAAATCTTCCCTAAATGGAGCTAGTAATGGTGCATTCAGTAGTGCTGATTTTAATTGATCGAACGCCTGCTGGTGTGATTCATTCCATTCGAACTTATGACCCTTTTTCAAAATTGGTTGAAACGCTGATGTGATTTTGGCATAGTCCTTACAGAATTTTCGAACATAATTTGTTAAACCAAGAAAAGATTTTAACTGCTTTACATTATTCGGGGCCTTACATGCTTTTATCGCCTGAATTATCTTCGGGCTAACCTCGTATCCTGCGTCACTGACAATGTGTCCAAGAGCCAAAATTTTCCTTTCTATGAACTGACATTTCTCTACAGATAGTTTGAGTCCGTAATGTCTCAATCTTTTGAAAACTGATTGAAGTACATCTACCATTTTCTCCTGATTATTCGTATATATAAATACATCATCCATATAATAGGAAACTGACTCTGGATTTACATTTGCCAGGGTCATCGCCATTATTTTTGTATATATGGCGGGCGATTGTAAGTATCCCATAGGAAGAACACGATATTGATAAGCTCCTACGCCTGGTATATTGAATGAGGTATACTCCCGTGACTCCTCAGAAATAGGCACTTGATGGTAAGCCGATTTTACATCCAAAATACTAAAATATTTATGTCCTCCCATACACGTTAAAATTTGATGGATCGGAGGCAGCGCAATGCTATGTAATTTGACGCATTTGTTCAAAAACCGACAGTCCAAAACTGCACGAATACCCCCTGACGGTTTTTGTATAAACAACATCGGAGAGTTGTAAGCACTTGAACTTACTTCAATTATTCCTTGCCTTAACAAAATATTAATTTGTTCCTTGACTTTATCTCTTAACGCTATGGGAATTGGATATTGGTGTCGTCTAAATGGTACTTTTGTTTCTAACTCGATGTGGTGCTCAAAATGTTTTACTTGGCCTAATTCGTCATCCTGCCATGCAAAAACATCCGCAAAATCATAGCACAAACTCTCAATTCTATTCCTAATTTCCGGTTTCGTTTCGGTCCCAAATTTCAATCGAGATTTATCAAAATTTCTACGAGATCTTAAAATACTATCTATATCTTCGGTTGATAATCCTTCGTTCTTCAATTGTTCTTCATCCACGCATTCTTCAGCTTTTCCTAGCGTTACATTTGGTCTTAATAAAATTGCTCTATTAGATGGATTAATAATTTCGATCTTGTTATTTTCAGCCGATAAAAGTGCTCGCGGAATCAACACATTGTATTGGGCTTCTATCTTCCTGTCCGGTTCTAACAAGTATTCCCTGTTATTCCAAGAACTAACCAAATTCACTTCCACAGTAGTCTTAGTCCTAGGTAACAACCGTACCTTATGACCTAATACCCATCTTGGTCTAATACAATGTTTTATTCCTAAAGCTGCATTATCAGACACAGTCACAGATTCCTGTTCTTCCCTTTTTCTTAATCTTGGCTTTCCAAATCTCTGCAATGTCAATTTATTCTGACCGTAATTTATTTGGCAATTCTGACTCTGTAGAAAATCATTCCCGATCAAAACTTGATACGGAAAATCCTTCACTACGCGAAATTCCAAATGAAATGTCTGTCCGGCCATTTTAAATCTAATCACAGCGATCTTATTTACTACTAACACATTCTGTGTTATTCCACGAATCCGTGTTGGTCTAGGGATTACCTTCGCACTAGGTGGAACTAGCTTTTCATTTACAATAGATATCTGCGATCCTGTATCTATCAACGCCTTATGACTTCTACCATCTACTTCTATCGGAACATAGAGCATATTATTATCAGTTAACGTAGAGGCTACTATTTCTCTAACTTTTAATTTACCACCTGTAAATGTGCCTCTGTCATTTACAGTTTGACCTAGTTTAAATTATTTGAAGTTGTAGCCTGATAATAAGTTGTACCATTTATCTGGTTCGGTACTACTGGAACATACTGTACGGGACTATTTACTTGGCTATGATTTTGGCACCATGATGGACCATTAACACCATTCGCACAACAACTATTTCCTCTTTGTTGCCAAAAACTTGTCTTCCTTCCACCTCTGTTATTACGCCAATTATTTCTAAATCCTCTTCCATTATTGTATCCGCTAGAACCTCTATTCTTATTATAATTATTATTATTACTATTCCTATTCCAGTTCCTGTTTCCATTATTCTTGTAAAAATTTCGTCCTCCATTCCGAAAATTTCTATTTCCTCTAAAATTATTACTATTATCCCTCTGTTGCTTCGAATCACTACCGCTTTTATCTTCTCTACTATTTCGGTCTTGAAAATTAGCAGCTAATGTCAACTGTAATTTCTCTATTTTCTTCTCTAGCTCACTCAATTGAGTAATACTCGTTGGTTCTTGCTTAATTTTTACGTCTTCCTTATTTTTAATCTCTTTCTTTAACAACAACTTGTCAATTTCTACATCGCTATCTTCCTCTTCTACTTGTTCTCTCATTTTCTTTAAAAGGTCTTTGACAGTAACCTTTCCGTTTTCCCGTTTAACGCGTTTCTCTACTTTGCACTTATTCTTCTCTATTTTCTGAAGATCCTCTACAAATTTATCAATTGTCGAATATGAATTTGTTCCTACTCGTTCCATGAAATATGGCTGAAGACCACCTAAAATTATCCCTATTTTCTTTTTGTCATCCATGTTGGCGTCTAATCTTTCGCACAAAACTAGCATATCATACACGTAATTTATTATAGGCTCATCCTCGAGATGCAACCTTTCTCTTATACGTTCCTCTATATCTAATGTTACATTTGTACGTGTAAACTCTTCGATTATGCTTTTCTGTAATTGCTTATAACTAGTTTCGCTAACATTCCTTCTCTTTAAAAATACCTTCATCCATTGTCTCCCATTACCTTTGAATACACTAGGCAATAGCTCTTTTCTCTTTTCCTCACTCACGCCTGCCATTTGACACGCGTCGTCAAACTCATCAAAGAAACCAATTATATCGCTATCTGTCTTCAAGTCAAACTTCGGAAGTTTGTTTACATCGGAATAAAATGTTACACCTGTCGCCATTTTATCTTCTTTTGTACTACTCGACTGCTTATTCCCAATTACGCTACTTTCAAATGGAAAAATTGATGTAAAATCTTCCGTATACGACTTTGCTATAGGACTGGACGGAAAATTCTCGACGGGTCCTAATTTCAAATTTGGTTTCGCACTTTCTTGCTTTTTCTTACTTGAACTTGCAATATTAAACAAGCTTCCGACCTGTACTCCTTTTGCCGCTTTTTGTGCTCTCGTACGAATACTTTCGTTACTCATTTACTTATTAATTACTTAAACTTATTCTTATAACACGTATATTCGAGCTACTTAATTAACTTGTCGGGAGAATCGGATAACAATTTTCTTATTGCAAAAACCTTAAATTCACTATATCAATTAATACATGATAACTTACTACCTTAACCTAATTCGAGAAAATACGATCACAATACTTAAAATTACACTTCATCGTAGAGAGGGTGGGAAGGGTGGGATTTAGTTACGTAGTATAATATCATTTAAAATTCTTTAAATCTAAACTGAGATCGCTACTGATTGGCCTATTGCCAAAACCAGCAATTTCCACCATGGGAGGGATGGGAGGGAATTAAATTTACTAATGTTTAAACTCTTTAACTGGAACTTAACCCAACGCATCTGCACCATGCTGTCTAACTACTAGGATCGCTACAATAGTCAAAATGACCTCACAGCATCTCCACTATGACAACCTAGCCACTCAGTGCCTAATTGGGGATGCAAAGTTGAGTGCAACTAGGCGCCTTCCACTCACCATCTAGAATGAGTGGGACAAACACTGATATTAACTTGCGAGAGGTTTCTCATTTGGGGATAATTTAAATGAAGATACGTCCACTTCATTAAAACAAAAACACTGTATTTCGTTATACTTATGAGTGAACTGTAAGATCTCAGAACGCTAGTTATGACGGATATTAAGATTCATTTGCCAGACGGGTACAGATCGATCAAGTATTGAGCTTTTGAATTCTGACTCGGTGCCACACATACCTGGATAAAACTGGTGTATTCCCACGTCGTTCTGGCGTTGAACTCGGCTCCTTTAAGCTGAATCTGCTTGCTGGTGGAAGACGAATATGAGCATTGAGGTATGGCTCCTCTCAAATGCAACTCTCTGCGTGATGTTCTGCGTAGTTAGATTGTTGTGGAATATAAAGTATTTTCTCCTCCTCTCATCTGGCTGATTCTCAAATAGAATTGGTTCTCCAAACTCGAACCCAAGAATGATCACGGTAACTTGATCATAGACTCTCCTAGACTGTCACCTCGAACTCCTCAAGACTCTCTCAAAACCTCCTCGTCCTCCGGTTTTGTTTAGCGTTGTCCAACCACCGTCGTCTGCTTTTTCGTCTGCTGCAGCACGTGCAACACCGTTTTCACATGGAGAGACAAATTCCTTCCATGTGTCAAAACTCAAAATTGCAATCCTCGACACGTTCTGATTTCCCGATTCTAAGCAATTCTCTGTACATCCGTAATCTCATGAAATTCGTGAAATCTTACAGATTCACTTTACAATTTCTAGAATCTGGCTAATGTGAGGAAAGACACATTGTCAACATTTCCTTCCTACATTGCCAGACTCTCAACGATGACATTCTTATACACATGTGTTTACAATAAATTGCTGACACAAACATTAGCAAGATTGTGCAGCTTGCATTTTACTCACATATACAACATTTAATTCCCATAACCTCAATAACTGATTTCGTGACATAAACATAAAATAGAATCAAAATATACAAATTATTTTCCTCGAAAATCGAGTCCTGCTCCAATATATATTTCGATGTCAGAACAAAATATGCTTTTTTCACATTCTACACATCAGGATAGATACGAAAAGCACAAATTAGCAGAAAAATTATAAAATGATGAAGGTAGTAAGATATATCCTACAAGAACAACTTTAACCCTTACCTTTTCGATGAGAACACGTGACGCACACCTTCTGTCAAAAATTGATTCCAATTACCACTGAGTTATTCACTTTTCTTCTAATTTTCTTATTTCACGTAAAACTGTTGGTTGGCAACCTTCTGACAATATATCATATGTCAATACTTACATATTGAATTGTTACGGATTGTTGTGTATTATAATCTGTTTTGGTTTATACCTTCATAACTATTTAACATATTTTCACGAAATAAAGCTCAAACTGCAGCGCAGGCACATCTATCATAGAGGTCCCAAACCGGGATCCCTATGGTTGATATCTAGTACCTTATTCTCTACTATGTTTGGTACTACTTTTTTGCTTTTTTCAAAATAACGCATATTTCACTGCAAACCCCTACCCTGACACACCACTATGTTGCTTGCATATGACACCCGAAGTTCAAATATGTGTATTTTTACGTAACACAAAGAGAAAATACGCTAATTATAGAAAACGTTTATATTTTCCTGAAAACGAAATATTATCTTGTCTTCTGCAACGGTTAATTTTGCTGCACCCTGTATATATATTTCGATGTCAGAACAAAATATGCTGTTTTCACATTCTACACATCAGGATAGATACGAAAGGCACAAATTAGCAGAAAAATTCTAAAATGATGAAGGTAGTAACATATATCCAACATGAACGACTTTAACCCTTACCTTTTCGATGAGAACACGTGACGCACACTTTCTGTCAAAAATTGATTCCAATTACCACTGAGTTATTCACTTTTCTTCTAATTTTCTTATTTCACGTAAAACTGTTGGTTGGCAACCTTCTGACAATATATCATATGTCAATAGTTACATATTGAATTGTTACGAATTGCTGTGTATTATAATCTGTTTTGGTTTATATCTTCATAACTATTTAACATATTTTCACGAAATAAAGCTCAAACTGCAGTGCAGGCACATCTATCATAGAGGTCCCAAACCGGGATCCCAATGGTTGATATCAAGTATCTTATTCTCTACTATGTTTGGTAATACTTTTTTGCTTTTTTCAAAATAACGCATATTTCACTGCAAACCCCTACCCTGACACACCACTATGATGCTTGCATATGACACCCGAGGTTCAAATATGTGTATTTTTACGTAACACAAAGAGAAAATACGCTAATTATAGAAAACGTTTATATTTTCCTGAAAACGAAATATTATCTTGTCTTCTGCAACGGTTAATTTTGCTGCACCCTGTATATATATTTCGATGTCAGAACAAAATATGCTGTTTTCATATTCAACACATCAGGATAGATACGAAAGGCACAAATTAGCAGAAAAATTATAAAATGATGAAGTAAGCAAGATATATAATACATGAACGACTTTAAACCTTACCGTTTCAATGAGATCACATGACGCGCACCTTCGGTAAAAATTGATTCCAATTACCACTGAGTTATTCACTTTCCTTATATTTTTTTATTTTACCTAAAACTGTCGGTTAGCAACCTTCTGACAATATATCATATGTCAATATATACAAATTGAATTGTTACTAATTGTTGCGTATTATAATCTGTTTTGGTCTATATCTTCCGAACTATTTAACATATTTTCACGAATCAAAGCTCAAACTGCAGTGCAGGCACATCTTTCATAGAGATCCCAAACCGGGATCCCTATGGTTGATATCAAGTACCTTATTCTTTACCATTTTTGGTACTACTTTTGTGTTTTTTTCAAAATAAAACTGCAAATCCCTTTCCTGACACACCACTATGTTGCTTGCATATGACACCCGAAGTTCAAATATGTGTATTTTTACGTAACACAAAGAGAAAATATGCTAATTATAGAAAACGTTTATATTTTCCAGAAAACGAAATATTATCTTGTCTTCTGCAACGGTTAATTTTGCTGCACCCTGTATATATATTTCGATGTCAGAACAAAATATGCTGCTTTCACATTCTACACATCAGGATACATACGAAAGGCACAAATTAGCAGAAAAATTCTAAAATGATGAAGGTAGTAACATATATCCAACATGAACGACTTTAACCCTTACCTTTTCGATGAGAACACGTGACGCACACTTTCTGTCAAAAATTGATTCCAATTACCACTGAGTTATTCACTTTTCTTCTAATTTTCTTATTTCACGTAAAACTGTTGGTTGGCAACCTTCTGACAATATATCATATGTCAATAGTTTCATATAGAATTGTTACGAATTGTTGTGTATTATAATCTGTTTTGGTTTATATCTTCATAACTATTTAACATATTTTCACGAAATAAAGCTCAAACTGCAGTGCAAGCACATCTATCATAGAGGTCCCAAACCGGGATCCCTATGGTTGATATCAAGTATCTTATTCTCTACTATTTTTTGTAATACTTTTTTGCTTTTTTCAAAATAACGCATATTTCACTGCAAACCCCTACCCTGACACACCACTATGTTGCTTGCATATGACACAGGAGGTTCAAATATGTGTATTTTTACGTAACACAAAGAGAAAATACGCTAATTATAGAAAACGTTTATATTTTCCTGAAAACGAAATATTATCTTGTCTTCTGCAACGGTTAATTTTGCTGCACCCTGTATATATATTTCGATGTCAGAACAAAATATGCTGTTTTCATATTCAACACATCAGGATAGATACGAAAGGCACAAATTAGCGGAAAAATTATAAAATGATGAAGTAAGCAAGATATATAATACATGAACGACTTTAAACCTTACCTTTTCAATGAGATCACATGACGCGCACCTTCGGTAAAAATTGATTCCAATTACCACTGAGTTATTCACTTTTCTTATATTTTTCTATTTTACGTAAAACTGTCGGTTAGCAACCTTCTGAAAATATATCATATGTCAATATGTACAAATTGAATTGTTACTAATTGTTGCGTATTATAATCTGTTTTGGTCTATATCTTCCGAACTATTTAACATATTTTCACAAAATAAAGCTCAAATTGCAGTGCAGGCACATCTTTCATAGACACCGCAAGCCGAAGTCCCTATGGTTGATATCAAGTACCTTATTCTCTACCAAGTTTGGTACTACTTTTTTGCTTTTTTCAAAATAACGCATATTTCACTGCAAACCCTTACCCTGACACACCACTATGTTGCTTGTATATGACACCCGAAGTTCAAATATGTGTATTTTAACGTAACACAAAGAGAAAATACCCTAATTATAGAAAACGTTTATATTTTCCAGAAAACGAAATATTATCTTGTCTTCTGCAGCGGTAAATTTTGCTGCACCCTGTATATATATTTCGATGTCAGAACAAAATATGCTGTTTTCATATTCAACACATCAGGATAGATACGAAAGGCACAAATTAGCAGAAAAATTATAAAATGATGAAGTAAGCAAGATATATAATACATGAAAAACTTTAACCCTTACGTTTTCGATGAGAACACGTGACGCACACCTTCTGTCAAAAATTGATTCCAATTACCACTCAGTTATTCACTTTTCTTATAATTTTCTTATTTCACGTAAAACTGTTGGTTGGCAACCTTCTGACAATATATCATATGTCAATACTTACATATTGAATTGTTACGAATTGTTGTGTATTATAATCTGCTTTGGCCTATATCTTCCGAACTATTTAATATATTTTCACGAATCAAAGCTCAAACTGCAGTGCAGGCACATCTTTCATAGAGATCCCAAACCGGGATCCCTATGGTTGATATCAAGTACCTTATTCTCTACTATGTTTGGTACTACTTTTTTGCTTTTTTCAAAATAACGCATATTTCACTGCAAACCCCTACCTTGACACACCACTATGTTGCTTGTATATGACACCCGAAGTTCAAATATGTGTATTTTTACGTAACACAAAAAGAAAATACGCTAATTATAGAAAACGTTTATATTTTCCTGAAAACGAAATATTATCTTGTCTTCTGCAACGGTTAATTTTGCTGCACCCTGTATATATATTTCGATGTCAGAACAAAATATGCTGTTTTCACATTCTACACATCAGGATACATACGAAAGGCACAAATTAGCAGAAAAATTCTAAAATGATGAAGGTAGTAACATATATCCAACATGAACGACTTTAACCCTTACCTTTTCGATGAGAACACGTGACGCACACTTTCTGTCAAAAATTGATTCCAATTACCACTGAGTTATTCACTTTTCTTCTAATTTTCTTATTTCACGTAAAACTGTTGGTTGGCAACCTTCTGACAATATATCATATGTCAATAGTTTCATATAGAATTGTTACGAATTGTTGTGTATTATAATCTGTTTTGGTTTATATCTTCATAACTATTTAACATATTTTCACGAAATAAAGCTCAAACTGCAGTGCAAGCACATCTATCATAGAGGTCCCAAACCGGGATCCCTATGGTTGATATCAAGTATCTTATTCTCTACTATTTTTGGTAATACTTTTTTGCTTTTTTCAAAATAACGCATATTTCACTGCAAACCCCTACCCTGACACAACACTATGTTGCTTGCATATGACACAGGAGGTTCAAATATGTGTATTTTTACGTAACACAAAGAGAAAATACGCTAATTATAGAAAACGTTTATATTTTCCTGAAAACGAAATATTATCTTGTCTTCTGCAACGGTTAATTTTGCTGCACCCTGTATATATATTTCGATGTCAGAACAAAATATGCTGTTTTCATATTCAACACATCAGGATAGATACGAAAGGCACAAATTAGCGGAAAAATTATAAAATGATGAAGTAAGCAAGATATATAATACATGAACGACTTTAAACCTTACCTTTTCAATGAGATCACATGACGCGCACCTTCGGTAAAAATTGATTCCAATTACCACTGAGTTATTCACTTTTCTTATATTTTTCTATTTTACGTAAAACTGTCGGTTAGCAACCTTCTGAAAATATATCATATGTCAATATGTACAAATTGAATTGTTACTAATTGTTGCGTATTATAATCTGTTTTGGTCTATATCTTCCGAACTGTTTAACATATTTTCACGAATCAAAGCTCAAACTGCAGTGCAGGCACATCTTTCATAGAGATCCCAAACCGGGATCCCTATGGTTGATATCAAGTACCTTATTCTTTACCATTTTTGGTACTACTTTTGTGTTTTTTTCAAAATAAAACTGCAAATCCCTTTCCTGACACACCACTATGTTGCTTGCATATGACACCCGAAGTTCAAATATGTGTATTTTTACGTAACACAAAGAGAAAATATGCTAATTATAGAAAACGTTTATATTTTCCAGAAAACGAAATATTATCTTGTCTTCTGCAACGGTTAATTTTGCTGCACCCTGTATATATATTTCGATGTCAGAACAAAATATGCTGTTTTCACATTCTACACATCAGGATACATACGAAAGGCACAAATTAGCAGAAAAATTCTAAAATGATGAAGGTAGTAACATATATCCAACATGAACGACTTTAACCCTTACCTTTTCGATGAGAACACGTGACGCACACTTTCTGTCAAAAATTGATTCCAATTACCACTGAGTTATTCACTTTTCTTCTAATTTTCTTATTTCACGTAAAACTGTTGGTTGGCAACCTTCTGACAATATATCATATGTCAATAGTTTCATATAGAATTGTTACGAATTGTTGTGTATTATAATCTGTTTTGGTTTATATCTTCATAACTATTTAACATATTTTCACGAAATAAAGCTCAAACTGCAGTGCAAGCACATCTATCATAGAGGTCCCAAACCGGGATCCCTATGGTTGATATCAAGTATCTTATTCTCTACTATTTTTGGTAATACTTTTTTGCTTTTTTCAAAATAACGCATATTTCACTGCAAACCCCTACCCTGACACAACACTATGTTGCTTGCATATGACACAGGAGGTTCAAATATGTGTATTTTTACGTAACACAAAGAGAAAATACGCTAATTATAGAAAACGTTTATATTTTCCTGAAAACGAAATATTATCTTGTCTTCTGCAACGGTTAATTTTGCTGCACCCTGTATATATATTTCGATGTCAGAACAAAATATGCTGTTTTCATATTCAACACATCAGGATAGATACGAAAGGCACAAATTAGCGGAAAAATTATAAAATGATGAAGTAAGCAAGATATATAATACATGAACGACTTTAAACCTTACCTTTTCAATGAGATCACATGACGCGCACCTTCGGTAAAAATTGATTCCAATTACCACTGAGTTATTCACTTTTCTTATATTTTTCTATTTTACGTAAAACTGTCGGTTAGCAACCTTCTGAAAATATATCATATGTCAATATGTACAAATTGAATTGTTACTAATTGTTGCGTATTATAATCTGTTTTGGTCTATATCTTCCGAACTATTTAACATATTTTCACAAAATAAAGCTCAAATTGCAGTGCAGGCACATCTTTCATAGACACCGCAAGCCGAAGTCCCTATGGTTGATATCAAGTACCTTATTCTCTACCAAGTTTGGTACTACTTTTTTGCTTTTTTCAAAATAACGCATATTTCACTGCAAACCCTTACCCTGACACACCACTATGTTGCTTGTATATGACACCCGAAGTTCAAATATGTGTATTTTAACGTAACACAAAGAGAAAATACCCTAATTATAGAAAACGTTTATATTTTCCAGAAAACGAAATATTATCTTGTCTTCTGCAGCGGTAAATTTTGCTGCACCCTGTATATATATTTCGATGTCAGAACAAAATATGCTGTTTTCATATTCAACACATCAGGATAGATACGAAAGGCACAAATTAGCAGAAAAATTATAAAATGATGAAGTAAGCAAGGTATATAATACATGAAAAACTTTAACCCTTACGTTTTCGATGAGAACACGTGACGCACACCTTCTGTCAAAAATTGATTCCAATTACCACTCAGTTATTCACTTTTCTTATAATTTTCTTATTTCACGTAAAACTGTTGGTTGGCAACCTTCTGACAATATATCATATGTCAATACTTACATATTGAATTGTTACGAATTGTTGTGTATTATAATCTGCTTTGGTCTATATCTTCCGAACTATTTAATATATTTTCACGAATCAAAGCTCAAACTGCAGTGCAGGCACATCTTTCATAGAGATCCCAAACCGGGATCCCTATGGTTGATATCAAGTACCTTATTCTCTACTATGTTTGGTACTACTTTTTTGCTTTTTTCAAAATAACGCATATTTCACTGCAAACCCCTACCCTGACACACCACTATGTTGCTTGTATATGACACTCGAAGTTCAAATATGTGTATTTTTACGTAACACAAAAAGAAAATACGCTAATTATAGAAAACGTTTATATTTTCCTGAAAACGAAATATTATCTTGTCTTCTGCAACGGTTAATTTTGCTGCACCCTGTATATATATTTCGATGTCAGAACAAAATATGCTGTTTTCACATTCTACACATCAGGATAGATACGAAAGGCACAAATTAGCAGAAAAATTCTAAAATGATGAAGGTAGTAACATATATCCAACATGAACGACTTTAACCCTTACCTTTTCGATGAGAACACGTGACGCACACTTTCTGTCAAAAATTGATTCCAATTACCACTGAGTTATTCACTTTTCTTCTAATTTTCTTATTTCACGTAAAACTGTTGGTTGGCAACCTTCTGACAATATATCATATATCAATAGTTACATATTGAATTGTTACGAATTGTTGTGTATTATAATCTGTTTTGGTTTATATCTTCATAACTATTTAACATATTTTCACGAAATAAAGCTCAAACTGCAGTGCAGGCACATCTATCATAGAGGTCCCAAACCGGGATCCCAATGGTTGATATCAAGTATCTTATTCTCTACTATGTTTGGTAATACTTTTTTGCTTTTTTCAAAATAACGCATATTTCACTGCAAACCACTACCCTGACACACCACTATGTTGCTTGCATTTGACACCCGAGGTTCAAATATGTGTATTTTTACGTAACACAAAGAGAAAATACGCTAATTATAGAAAACGTTTATATTTTCCTGAAAACGAAATATTATCTTGTCTTCTGCAACGGTTAATTTTGCTGCACCCTGTATATATATTTCGATGTCAGAACAAAATATGCTGTTTTCATATTCAACACATCAGGATAGATACGAAAGGCACAAATTAGCAGAAAAATTATAAAATGATGAAGTAAGCAAGATATATAATACATGAACGACTTTAAACCTTACCTTTTCAATGAGATCACATGACGCGCACCTTCGGTAAAAATTGATTCCAATTACCACTGAGTTATTCACTTTCCTTATATTTTTTTATTTTACCTAAAACTGTCGGTTAGCAACCTTCTGACAATATATCATATGTCAATATGTACAAATTGAATTGTTACTAATTGTTGCGTATTATAATCTGTTTTGGTCTATATCTTCCGAACTATTTAACATATTTTCACAAAATAAAGCTCAAATTGCAGTGCAGGCACATCTTTCATAGACACCGCAAGCCGAAGTCCCTATGGTTGATATCAAGTACCTTATTCTCTTCCAAGTTTGGTACTACTTTTTTGCTTTTTTCAAAATAACGCATATTTCACTGCAAACCCTTACCCTGACACACCACTATGTTGCTTGTATATGACACCCGAAGTTCAAATATGTGTATTTTAACGTAACACAAAGAGAAAATACCCTAATTATAGAAAACGTTTATATTTTCCAGAAAACGAAATATTATCTTGTCTTCTGCAGCGGTAAATTTTGCTGCACCCTGTATATAAATTTCGATGTCAGAACAAAATATGCTGTTTTCATATTCAACACATCAGGATAGATACGAAAGGCACAAATTAGCAGAAAAATTATAAAATGATGAAGTAAGCAAGATATATAATACATGAAAAACTTTAACCCTTACGTTTTCGATGAGAACACGTGACGCACACCTTCTGTCAAAAATTGATTCCAATTACCACTGAGTTATTCACTTTTCTTCTAATTTTCTTATTTCACGTAAAACTGTTGGTTGGCAACCTTCTGACAATATATCATATGTCAATAGTTTCATATAGAATTGTTACGAATTGTTGTGTATTATAATCTGTTTTGGTTTATATCTTCATAACTATTTAACATATTTTCACGAAATAAAGCTCAAACTGCAGTGCAAGCACATCTATCATAGAGGTCCCAAACCGGGATCCCTATGGTTGATATCAAGTATCTTATTCTCTACTATTTTTGGTAATACTTTTTTGCTTTTTTCAAAATAACGCATATTTCACTGCAAACCCCTACCCTGACACAACACTATGTTGCTTGCATATGACACAGGAGGTTCAAATATGTGTATTTTTACGTAACACAAAGAGAAAATACGCTAATTATAGAAAACGTTTATATTTTCCTGAAAACGAAATATTATCTTGTCTTCTGCAACGGTTAATTTTGCTGCACCCTGTATATATATTTCGATGTCAGAACAAAATATGCTGTTTTCATATTCAACACATCAGGATAGATACGAAAGGCACAAATTAGCGGAAAAATTATAAAATGATGAAGTAAGCAAGATATATAATACATGAACGACTTTAAACCTTACCTTTTCAATGAGATCACATGACGCGCACCTTCGGTAAAAATTGATTCCAATTACCACTGAGTTATTCACTTTTCTTATATTTTTCTATTTTACGTAAAACTGTCGGTTAGCAACCTTCTGAAAATATATCATATGTCAATATGTACAAATTGAATTGTTACTAATTGTTGCGTATTATAATCTGTTTTCGTCTATATCTTCCGAACTGTTTAACATATTTTCACGAATCAAAGCTCAAACTGCAGTGCAGGCACATCTTTCATAGAGATCCCAAACCGGGATCCCTATGGTTGATATCAAGTACCTTATTCTTTACCATTTTTGGTACTACTTTTGTGTTTTTTTCAAAATAAAACTGCAAATCCCTTTCCTGACACACCACTATGTTGCTTGCATATGACACCCGAAGTTCAAATATGTGTATTTTTACGTAACACAAAGAGAAAATATGCTAATTATAGAAAACGTTTATATTTTCCAGAAAACGAAATATTATCTTGTCTTCTGCAACGGTTAATTTTGCTGCACCCTGTATATATATTTCGATGTCAGAACAAAATATGCTGTTTTCACATTCTACACATCAGGATACATACGAAAGGCACAAATTAGCAGAAAAATTCTAAAATGATGAAGGTAGTAACATATATCCAACATGAACGACTTTAACCCTTACGTTTTCTATGAGAACACGTGACGCACACTTTCTGTCAAAAATTGATTCCAATTACCACTGAGTTATTCACTTTTCTTCTAATTTTCTTATTTCACGTAAAACTGTTGGTTGGCAACCTTCTGACAATATATCATATGTCAATAGTTTCATATAGAATTGTTACGAATTGTTGTGTATTATAATCTGTTTTGGTTTATATCTTCATAACTATTTAACATATTTTCACGAAATAAAGCTCAAACTGCAGTGCAAGCACATCTATCATAGAGGTCCCAAACCGGGATCCCTATGGTTGATATCAAGTATCTTATTCTCTACTATTTTTGGTAATACTTTTTTGCTTTTTTCAAAATAACGCATATTTCACTGCAAACCCCTACCCTGACACAACACTATGTTGCTTGCATATGACACAGGAGGTTCAAATATGTGTATTTTTACGTAACACAAAGAGAAAATACGCTAATTATAGAAAACGTTTATATTTTCCTGAAAACGAAATATTATCTTGTCTTCTGCAACGGTTAATTTTGCTGCACCCTGTATATATATTTCGATGTCAGAACAAAATATGCTGTTTTCATATTCAACACATCAGGATAGATACGAAAGGCACAAATTAGCGGAAAAATTATAAAATGATGAAGTAAGCAAGATATATAATACATGAACGACTTTAAACCTTACCTTTTCAATGAGATCACATGACGCGCACCTTCGGTAAAAATTGATTCCAATTACCACTGAGTTATTCACTTTTCTTATATTTTTCTATTTTACGTAAAACTGTCGGTTAGCAACCTTCTGAAAATATATCATATGTCAATATGTACAAATTGAATTGTTACTAATTGTTGCGTATTATAATCTGTTTTGGTCTATATCTTCCGAACTATTTAACATATTTTCACAAAATAAAGCTCAAATTGCAGTGCAGGCACATCTTTCATAGACACCGCAAGCCGAAGTCCCTATGGTTGATATCAAGTACCTTATTCTCTACCAAGTTTGGTACTACTTTTTTGCTTTTTTCAAAATAACGCATATTTCACTGCAAACCCTTACCCTGACACACCACTATGTTGCTTGTATATGACACCCGAAGTTCAAATATGTGTATTTTAACGTAACACAAAGAGAAAATACCCTAATTATAGAAAACGTTTATATTTTCCAGAAAACG
Source organism: Thermobia domestica (assembly GCF_964235325.1). Taxonomy (NCBI): domain Eukaryota; kingdom Metazoa; phylum Arthropoda; class Insecta; order Zygentoma; family Lepismatidae; genus Thermobia; species Thermobia domestica. Next base: position 107,116,428 of record NC_137471.1, read on the forward strand.
AAATATTATCTTGTCTTCTGCAGCGGTAAATTTTGCTGCACCCTGTATATATATTTCGATGTCAGAACAAAATATGCTGTTTTCATATTCAACACATCAGGATAGATACGAAAGGCACAAATTAGCAGAAAAATTATAAAATGATGAAGTAAGCAAGATATATAATACATGAAAAACTTTAACCCTTACGTTTTCGATGAGAACACGTGACGCACACCTTCTGTCAAAAATTGATTCCAATTACCACTCAGTTATTCACTTTTCTTATAATTTTCTTATTTCACGTAAAACTGTTGGTTGGCAACCTTCTGACAATATATCATATGTCAATACTTACATATTGAATTGTTACGAATTGTTGTGTATTATAATCTGCTTTGGTCTATATCTTCCGAACTATTTAATATATTTTCACGAATCAAAGCTCAAACTGCAGTGCAGGCACATCTTTCATAGAGATCCCAAACCGGGATCCCTATGGTTGATATCAAGTACCTTATTCTCTACTATGTTTGGTACTACTTTTTTGCTTTTTTCAAAATAACGCATATTTCACTGCAAACCCCTACCCTGACACACCACTATGTTGCTTGTATATGACACCCGAAGTTCAAATATGTGTATTTTTACGTAACACAAAAAGAAAATACGCTAATTATAGAAAACGTTTATATTTTCCTGAAAACGAAATATTATCTTGTCTTCTGCAACGGTTAATTTTGCTGCACCCTGTATATATATTTCGATGTCAGAACAAAATATGCTGTTTTCACATTCTACACATCAGGATAGATACGAAAGGCACAAATTAGCAGAAAAATTCTAAAATGATGAAGGTAGTAACATATATCCAACATGAACGACTTTAACCCTTACCTTTTCGATGAGAACACGTGACGCACACTTTCTGTCAAAAATTGATTCCAATTACCACTGAGTTATTCACTTTTCTTCTAATTTTCTTATTTCACGTAAAACTGTTGGTTGGCAACCTTCTGACAATATATCATATATCAATAGTTACATATTGAATTGTTACGAATTGTTGTGTATTATAATCTGTTTTGGTTTATATCTTCATAACTATTTAACATATTTTCACGAAATAAAGCTCAAACTGCAGTGCAGGCACATCTATCATAGAGGTCCCAAACCGGGATCCCAATGGTTGATATCAAGTATCTTATTCTCTACTATGTTTGGTAATACTTTTTTGCTTTTTTCAAAATAACGCATATTTCACTGCAAACCCCTACCCTGACACACCACTATGTTGCTTGCATTTGACACCCGAGGTTCAAATATGTGTATTTTTACGTAACACAAAGAGAAAATACGCTAATTATAGAAAACGTTTATATTTTCCTGAAAACGAAATATTATCTTGTCTTCTGCAACGGTTAATTTTGCTGCACCCTGTATATATATTTCGATGTCAGAACAAAATATGCTGTTTTCATATTCAACACATCAGGATAGATACGAAAGGCACAAATTAGCAGAAAAATTATAAAATGATGAAGTAAGCAAGATATATAATACATGAACGACTTTAAACCTTACCTTTTCAATGAGATCACATGACGCGCACCTTCGGTAAAAATTGATTCCAATTACCACTGAGTTATTCACTTTCCTTATATTTTTTTATTTTACCTAAAACTGTCGGTTAGCAACCTTCTGACAATATATCATATGTCAATATGTACAAATTGAATTGTTACTAATTGTTGCGTATTATAATCTGTTTTGGTCTATATCTTCCGAACTATTTAACATATTTTCACAAAATAAAGCTCAAATTGCAGTGCAGGCACATCTTTCATAGACACCGCAAGCCGAAGTCCCTATGGTTGATATCAAGTACCTTATTCTCTTCCAAGTTTGGTACTACTTTTTTGCTTTTTTCAAAATAACGCATATTTCACTGCAAACCCTTACCCTGACACACCACTATGTTGCTTGTATATGACACCCGAAGTTCAAATATGTGTATTTTAACGTAACACAAAGAGAAAATACCCTAATTATAGAAAACGTTTATATTTTCCAGAAAACGAAATATTATCTTGTCTTCTGCAGCGGTAAATTTTGCTGCACCCTGTATATAAATTTCGATGTCAGAACAAAATATGCTGTTTTCATATTCAACACATCAGGATAGATACGAAAGGCACAAATTAGCAGAAAAATTATAAAATGATGAAGTAAGCAAGATATATAATACATGAAAAACTTTAACCCTTACGTTTTCGATGAGAACACGTGACGCACACCTTCTGTCAAAAATTGATTCCAATTACCACTCAGTTATTCACTTTTCTTATAATTTTCTTATTTCACGTAAAACTGTTGGTTGGCAACCTTCTGACAATATATCATATGTCAATACTTACATATTGAATTGTTACGAATTGTTGTGTATTATAATCTGCTTTGGTCTATATCTTCCGAACTATTTAATATATTTTCACGAATCAAAGCTCAAACTGCAGTGCAGGCACATCTTTCATAGAGATCCCAAACCGGGATCCCTATGGTTGATATCAAGTACCTTATTCTCTACCATGTTTGGTACTAGTTTTTTTTTTGTTTTTTTCAAAAAAAACGCATATTTCACTGCAAACCCCTACCCTGACACACCACTATGTTGCTTGCATATGACACCCGAAGTTCAAATATGTGTATTTTTACGTAACACAAAGAGAAAATACGCTAATTATAGAAAACGTTTATATTTTCCTGAAAACGAAATATTATCTTGCCTTATGTAACGGTTAATTTTGCTGCACCCTGTATATATATATTTCGATGTCAGAACAAAATATGCTGTTTTCACATTCTACACATCAGGATAGATACGAAAGGCACAAATTAGCAGAAAAATTATAAAATGATGAAGGTAGTAAGATATATCCTACAAGAACGACTTTAACCCTTACCTTTTCGATGAGAACACGTGACGCACACTTTCTGTCAAAAATTGATTCCAATTACCACTGAGTTATTCACTTTTCTTCTAATTTTCTTATTTCACGTAAAACTGTTGGTTGGCAACCTTCTGACAATATATCATATGTCAATAGTTACATATTGAATTGTTACGAATTGTTGTGTATTATAATCTGTTTTGTTTTATATCTTCATAAGTATTTAACATATTTTCACGAAATAAAGCTCAAACTGCAGTGCAAGCACATCTATCATAGAGGTCCCAAACCGGGATCCCTATGGTTGATATCAAGTATCTTATTCTCTACTATGTTTGGTAATACTTTTTTGCTTTTTTCAAAATAACGCATATTTCACTGCAAACCCTTACCGTGACACACCACTATGTTGCTTGCATATGACACCCGAGGTTCAAATATGTGTATTTTTACGTAACACAAAGAGAAAATACGCTAATTATAGAAAACGTTTATATTTTCCTGAAAACGAAATATTATCTTGTCTTCTGCAACGGTTAATTTTGCTGCACCCTGTATATATATTTCGATGTCAGAACAAAATATGCTGTTTTCATATTCAACACATCAGGATAGATACGAAAGGCACAAATTAGCAGAAAAATTATAAAATGATGAAGTAAGCAAGATATATAATACATGAACGAGTTTAAACCTTACCTTTTCAATGAGATCACATGACGCGCACCTTCGGTAAAAATTGATTCCAATTACCACTGAGTTATTCACTTTTCTTATATTTTTTTATTTTACGTAAAACTGTCGGTTAGCAACCTTCTGACAATATATCATATGTCAATATGTACAAATTGAATTGTTACTGATTGTTGCGTATTATAATCTGTTTTGGTCTATATCTTCCGAACTATTTAACATATTTTCACGAAATAAAGCTCAAATTGCAGTGCAGGCACATCTTTCATAAAAACCGCAAGCCGGAGTCCCTATGGTTGATATCAAGTACCTTATTCTCTACCAAGTTTGGAACTACTTTTTTGCTTTTTTCAAAATAACGCATATTTCACTGCAAACCCTTACCCTGACACACCACTATGTTGCTTGTATATGACACCCGAAGTTCAAATATGTGTAATTTAACGTAACACAAAGAGAAAATACCATAATTATAGAAAACGTTTATATTTTCATGAAAACGAAATATTATCTTGTCTTCTGCAGCGGTAAATTTTGCTGCACCCTGTATATATATTTCGATGTCAGAACAAAATATGCTGTTTTCATATTCAACACATCAGGATAGATACGAAAGGCACAAATTAGCAGAAAAATTATAAAATGATGAAGTAAGCAAGATATATAATACATGAAAAACTTTAACCCTTACGTTTTCGATGAGAACACGTGACGCATACCTTGTGTCAAAAATTGATTCCAATTACCACACAGTTATTCACTTTTCTTATAATTTTCTTATTTCACGTAAAACTGTTGGTTGGCAACCTTCTGACAATATATCATATGTCAATACTTACATATTGAATTGTTACGAATTGTTGTGTATTATAATCTGCTTTGGTCTATATCTTCCGAACTATTTAATATATTTTCACGAATCAAAGCTCAAACTGCAGTGCAGGCACATCTTTCATAGAGATCCCAAACCGGGATCCCTATGGTTGATATCAAGTACCTTATTCTCTACCATGTTTGGTACTAGTTTTTTGTTTTTTTTTGTTTTTTTCAAAAAAACCCATATTTCACTGCAAACCCCTACCCTGACACACCACTATGTTGCTTGCATATGACACCCGAAGTTCAAATATGTGTATTTTTACGTAACACAAAGAGAAATTACCCTAATTATAGAAAACGTTTATATTTTCCTGAAAACGAAATATTATCTTGCCTTATGTAACGGTTAATTTTGCTGCACCCTGTATATATATATTTCGATGTCAGAACAAAATATGCTTTTTTCACATTCTACACATCAGGATAGATACGAAAGGCACAAATTAGCAGAAAAATTATAAAATGATGAAGGTAGTAAGATATATCCTACAAGAACGACTTTAACCCTTACCTTTTCGATGAGAACACGTGACGCACACTTTCTGTCAAAAATTGATTCCAATTACCACTGAGTTATTCACTTTTCTTCTAATTTTCTTATTTCACGTAAAACTGTTGGTTGGCAACCTTCTGACAATATATCATATGTCAATAGTTACATATTGAATTGTTACGAATTGTTGTGTATTATAATCTGTTTTGTTTTATATCTTCATAACTATTTAACATATTTTCACGAAATAAAGCTCAAACTGCAGTGCAAGCACATCTATCATAGAGGTCCCAAACCGGGATCCCTATGGTTGATATCAAGTATCTTATTCTCTACTATTTTTGGTAATACTTTTTTGCTTTTTTCAAAATAACGCATATTTCACTGCAAACCCCTACCCTGACACAACACTATGTTGCTTGCATATGACACAGGAGGTTCAAATATGTGTATTTTTACGTAACACAAAGAGAAAATACGCTAATTATAGAAAACGTTTATATTTTCCTGAAAACGAAATATTATCTTGTCTTCTGCAACGGTTAATTTTGCTGCACCCTGTATATATATTTCGATGTCAGAACAAAATATGCTGTTTTCATATTCAACACATCAGGATAGATACGAAAGGCACAAATTAGCGGAAAAATTATAAAATGATGAAGTAAGCAAGATATATAATACATGAACGACTTTAAACCTTACCTTTTCAATGAGATCACATGACGCGCACCTTCGGTAAAAATTGATTCCAATTACCACTGAGTTATTCACTTTTCTTATATTTTTCTATTTTACGTAAAACTGTCGGTTAGCAACCTTCTGAAAATATATCATATGTCAATATGTACAAATTGAATTGTTACTAATTGTTGCGTATTATAATCTGTTTTGGTCTATATCTTCCGAACTATTTAACATATTTTCACAAAATAAAGCTCAAATTGCAGTGCAGGCACATCTTTCATAGACACCGCAAGCCGAAGTCCCTATGGTTGATATCAAGTACCTTATTCTCTACCAAGTTTGGTACTACTTTTTTGCTTTTTTCAAAATAACGCATATTTCACTGCAAACCCTTACCCTGACACACCACTATGTTGCTTGTATATGACACCCGAAGTTCAAATATGTGTATTTTAACGTAACACAAAGAGAAAATACCCTAATTATAGAAAACGTTTATATTTTCCAGAAAACGAAATATTATCTTGTCTTCTGCAGCGGTAAATTTTGCTGCACCCTGTATATATATTTCGATGTCAGAACAAAATATGCTGTTTTCATATTCAACACATCAGGATAGATACGAAAGGCACAAATTAGCAGAAAAATTATAAAATGATGAAGTAAGCAAGATATATAATACATGAAAAACTTTAACCCTTACGTTTTCGATGAGAACACGTGACGCACACCTTCTGTCAAAAATTGATTCCAATTACCACTCAGTTATTCACTTTTCTTATAATTTTCTTATTTCACGTAAAACTGTTGGTTGGCAACCTTCTGACAATATATCATATGTCAATACTTACATATTGAATTGTTACGAATTGTTGTGTATTATAATCTGCTTTGGTCTATATCTTCCGAACTATTTAATATATTTTCACGAATCAAAGCTCAAACTGCAGTGCAGGCACATCTTTCATAGAGATCCCAAACCGGGATCCCTATGGTTGATATCAAGTACCTTATTCTCTACTATGTTTGGTACTACTTTTTTGCTTTTTTCAAAATAACGCATATTTCACTGCAAACCCCTACCCTGACACACCACTATGTTGCTTGTATATGACACCCGAAGTTCAAATATGTGTATTTTTACGTAACACAAAAAGAAAATACGCTAATTATAGAAAACGTTTATATTTTCCTGAAAACGAAATATTATCTTGTCTTCTGCAACGGTTAATTTTGCTGCACCCTGTATATATATTTCGATGTCAGAACAAAATATGCTGTTTTCACATTCTACACATCAGGATAGATACGAAAGGCACAAATTAGCAGAAAAATTCTAAAATGATGAAGGTAGTAACATATATCCAACATGAACGACTTTAACCCTTACCTTTTCGATGAGAACACGTGACGCACACTTTCTGTCAAAAATTGATTCCAATTACCACTGAGTTATTCACTTTTCTTCTAATTTTCTTATTTCACGTAAAACTGTTGGTTGGCAACCTTCTGACAATATATCATATATCAATAGTTACATATTGAATTGTTACGAATTGTTGTGTATTATAATCTGTTTTGGTTTATATCTTCATAACTATTTAACATATTTTCACGAAATAAAGCTCAAACTGCAGTGCAGGCACATCTATCATAGAGGTCCCAAACCGGGATCCCAATGGTTGATATCAAGTATCTTATTCTCTACTATTTTTGGTAATACTTTTTTGCTTTTTTCAAAATAACGCATATTTCACTGCAAACCCCTACCCTGACACACCACTATGTTGCTTGCATTTGACACCCGAGGTTCAAATATGTGTATTTTTACGTAACACAAAGAGAAAATACGCTAATTATAGAAAACGTTTATATTTTCCTGAAAACGAAATATTATCTTGTCTTCTGCAACGGTTAATTTTGCTGCACCCTGTATATATATTTCGATGTCAGAACAAAATATGCTGTTTTCATATTCAACACATCAGGATAGATACGAAAGGCACAAATTAGCAGAAAAATTATAAAATGATGAAGTAAGCAAGATATATAATACATGAACGACTTTAAACCTTACCTTTTCAATGAGATCACATGACGCGCACCTTCGGTAAAAATTGATTCCAATTACCACTGAGTTATTCACTTTCCTTATATTTTTTTATTTTACCTAAAACTGTCGGTTAGCAACCTTCTGACAATATATCGTATGTCAATATGTACAAATTGAATTGTTACTAATTGTTGCGTATTATAATCTGTTTTGGTCTATATCTTCCGAACTATTTAACATATTTTCACAAAATAAAGCTCAAATTGCAGTGCAGGCACATCTTTCATAGACACCGCAAGCCGAAGTCCCTATGGTTGATATCAAGTACCTTATTCTCTTCCAAGTTTGGTACTACTTTTTTGCTTTTTTCAAAATAACGCATATTTCACTGCAAACCCTTACCCTGACACACCACTATGTTGCTTGTATATGACACCCGAAGTTCAAATATGTGTATTTTAACGTAACACAAAGAGAAAATACCCTAATTATAGAAAACGTTTATATTTTCCAGAAAACGAAATATTATCTTGTCTTCTGCAGCGGTAAATTTTGCTGCACCCTGTATATAAATTTCGATGTCAGAACAAAATATGCTGTTTTCATATTCAACACATCAGGATAGATACGAAAGGCACAAATTAGCAGAAAAATTATAAAATGATGAAGTAAGCAAGATATATAATACATGAAAAACTTTAACCCTTACGTTTTCGATGAGAACAGGTGACGCACACCTTCTGTCAAAAATTGATTCCAATTACCACTCAGTTATTCACTTTTCTTATAATTTTCTTATTTCACGTAAAACTGTTGGTTGGCAACCTTCTGACAATATATCATATGTCAATACTTACATATTGAATTGTTACGAATTGTTGTGTATTATAATCTGCTTTGGTCTATATCTTCCGAACTATTTAATATATTTTCACGAATCAAAGCTCAAACTGCAGTGCAGGCACATCTTTCATAGAGATCCCAAACCGGGATCCCTATGGTTGATATCAAGTACCTTATTCTCTACCATGTTTGGTACTAGTTTTTTTTTTTGTTTTTTTCAAAAAAAACGCATATTTCACTGCAAACCCCTACCCTGACACACCACTATGTTGCTTGCATATGACACCCGAAGTTCAAATATGTGTATTTTTACGTAACACAAAGAGAAAATACGCTAATTATAGAAAACGTTTATATTTTCCTGAAAACGAAATATTATCTTGCCTTATGTAACGGTTAATTTTGCTGCACCCTGTATATATATATTTCGATGTCAGAACAAAATATGCTGTTTTCACATTCTACACATCAGGATAGATACGAAAGGCACAAATTAGCAGAAAAATTATAAAATGATGAAGGTAGTAAGATATATCCTACAAGAACGACTTTAACCCTTACCTTTTCGATGAGAAAACGTGACGCACACTTTCTGTCAAAAATTGATTCCAATTACCACTGAGTTATTCACTTTTCTTCTAATTTTCTTATTTCACGTAAAACTGTTGGTTGGCAACCTTCTGACAATATATCATATGTCAATAGTTACATATTGAATTGTTACGAATTGTTGTGTATTATAATCTGTTTTGTTTTATATCTTCATAAGTATTTAACATATTTTCACGAAATAAAGCTCAAACTGCAGTGCAAGCACATCTATCATAGAGGTCCCAAACCGGGATCCCTATGGTTGATATCAAGTATCTTATTCTCTACTATGTTTGGTAATACTTTTTTGCTTTTTTCAAAATAACGCATATTTCACTGCAAACCCTTACCGTGACACACCACTATGTTGCTTGCATATGACACCCGAGGTTCAAATATGTGTATTTTTACGTAACACAAAGAGAAAATACGCTAATTATAGAAAACGTTTATATGTTCCTGAAAACGAAATATTATCTTGTCTTCTGCAACGGTTAATTTTGCTGCACCCTGTATATATATTTCGATGTCAGAACAAAATATGCTGTTTTCATATTCAACACATCAGGATAGATACGAAAGGCACAAATTAGCAGAAAAATTATAAAATGATGAAGTAAGCAAGATATATAATACATGAACGAGTTTAAACCTTACCTTTTCAATGAGATCACATGACGCGCACCTTCGGTAAAAATTGATTCCAATTACCACTGAGTTATTCACTTTTCTTATATTTTTGTATTTTACGTAAAACTGTCGGTTAGCAACCTTCTGACAATATATCATATGTCAATATGTACAAATTGAATTGTTACTGATTGTTGCGTATTATAATCTGTTTTGGTCTATATCTTCCGAACTATTTAACATACTTTCACGAAATAAAGCTCAAACTGCAGTGCAGGCACATCTTTCATAGAGATCCCAAACCGGGATCCCTATGGTTGATATCAAGTACCTTATTCTCTACCAAGTTTGGAACTACTTTTTTGCTTTTTTCAAAATAACGCATATTTCACTGCAAACCCTTACCCTGACACACCACTATGTTGCTTGTATATGACACCCGAAGTTCAAATATGTGTAATTTAACGTAACACAAAGAGAAAATACCATAATTATAGAAAACGTTTATATTTTCATGAAAACGAAATATTATCTTGTCTTCTGCAGCGGTAAATTTTGCTGCACCCTGTATATATATTTCGATGTCAGAACAAAATATGCTGTTTTCATATTCAACACATCAGGATAGATACGAAAGGCACAAATTAGCAGAAAAATTATAAAATGATGAAGTAAGCAAGATATATAATACATGAAAAACTTTAACCCTTACGTTTTCGATGAGAACACGTGACGCACACCTTGTGTCAAAAATTGATTCCAATTACCACACAGTTATTCACTTTTCTTATAATTTTCTTATTTCACGTAAAACTGTTGGTTGGCAACCTTCTGACAATATATCATATGTCAATACTTACATATTGAATTGTTACGAATTGTTGTGTATTATAATCTGCTTTGGTCTATATCTTCCGAACTATTTAATATATTTTCACGAATCAAAGCTCAAACTGCAGTGCAGGCACATCTTTCATAGAGATCCCAAACCGGGATCCCTATGGTTGATATCAAGTACCTTATTGGCTACCATGTTTGGTACTAGTTTTTTGTTTTTTTTTTGTTTTTTTCAAAAAAACCCATATTTCACTGCAAACCCCTACCCTGACACACCACTATGTTGCTTGCATATGACACCCGAAGTTCAAATATGTGTATTTTTACGTAACACAAAGAGAAATTACCCTAATTATAGAAAACGTTTATATTTTCCTGAAAACGAAATATTATCTTGCCTTATGTAACGGTTAATTTTGCTGCACCCTGTATATATATATTTCGATGTCAGAACAAAATATGCTTTTTTCACATTCTACACATCAGGATAGATACGAAAGGCAGAAATTAGCAGAAAAATTATAAAATGATGAAGGTAGTAAGATATATCCTACAAGAACGACTTTAACCCTTACCTTTTCGATGAGAACACGTGACGCACACCTTCTGTCAAAAATTGATTCCAATTACCACTGAGTTATTCACTTTTCTTCTAATTTTCTTATTTCACGTAAAACTGTTGGTTGGCAACCTTCTGACAATATATCATATGTCACTACTTACATATTGAATTGTTACGAATTGTTGTGTATTATAATCGGTTTCGGTTTATATCTTCATAACTATTTAACATATTTTCACAAAATAAAGCTCAAACTGCAGTGCAGGCACATCTATCATAGAGGTCAAAAACCGGGATCCCTATGGTTGATATCTAGTACCTTATACTCTACTATGTTTGGTACTACTTTTTTGCTTTTTTCAAAATAACGCATATTTCACTGCAAACCCCTACCCTGACACACCACTATGTTGCTTGCATATGACACCCGAAGTTCAAATATGTGTATTTTTACGTAACACAAAGAGAAAATACGCTAATTATAGAAAACGTTTATATTTTCCTGAAAACGAAATATTATCTTGTCTTCTGCAACGGTTAATTTTGCTGCACCCTGTATATATATTTCGATGTCAGAACAAAATATGCTGTTTTCACATTCTACACATCAGGATAGATACGAAAGGCACAAATTAGCAGAAAAATTATAAAATGATGAAGGAGGTAATATATATCCCACATGAACGACTTTAACCCTTACCTTTTCGATGAGGACACGTGACGCACACCTTCTGTCAAAAATTGATTCCAATTACCACTGAGTTATTTACTTTTCTTATAGTTTTCTTATTTCACGTAAAACTGTTGGTTGGCAACCTTCTGACAATATATCATATGTCAATATGTACATATTGAATTGTTACGAATTCTTGTGTATTATAATCTGTTTTGATCTATATCTTCCGAACTATTTAACATATTTTCACGAAATAAAGCTCAAACTGCAGTGCAGGCATATCTTTCATAGAGATCCCAAACCGGGATCCCTATGGTTGATATCAAGTACCTTATTCTTTACCATTTTTGGTACTACTTTTGTGTTTCTTTGAAAATAGCGCATATTTCACTGCAAACCCCTTCCCTGACACACCACTATGTTGCTTGCATATGACACCCGAAGTTCAAATATGTGTATTTTTACGAACACAAAGAGAAAATACCCTAATTATAGAAAACGTTTATATTTTCCTGAAAACGAAATATTATCTTGTCTTCTGCAACGGTTAATTTTGCTGCACCCTGTATATATATTTCGATGTCAGAACAAAATATGCTGTTTTCACATTCTACACATCAGGATAGATACGAAAGGCACAAATTAGCAGAAAAATTCTAAAATGATTAAGGTAGTAACATATATCCAACATGAACGACTTTAACCCTTACCTTTTCGATGAGAACACGTGACGCACACCTTCTGTCAAAAATTGATTCCAATTACCACTGAGTTATTCACTTTTCTTATAATTTTCTTATTTCACGTAAAACTGTTGGTTGGCAACCTTCTGACAATATATCATATGTCAATACTTACATATTGAATTGTTACGAATTGTTGTGTTATATAATGTGTTTTGGTTTATATCTTCATAACTATTTAACATATTTTCACGAAATAAAGCTCAAACTGCAGTGCAGGCACATCTATCATAGAGGTCCCAAACCGGGATCCCTATGATTGATATCAAGTACCTTATTCTCTACCATGTTTGGTACTACTTTTTTTGCTTTTTTCAAAATAACGCATATTTCACTGCAAACCCCTTCCCTGACACACCACTATGTTGCTTGCATATGACACCCGAAGTTAAAATATGTGTATTTTTACGTAACACGAAGAGAAAATACCCTAATTATAGAAAAAGTTTATATTTTCCTGAAAACGAAATATTATCTTGCCTTATGCAACGGTTAATTTTGCTGCACCCTGTATATATATATTTCGATGTCAGAACAAAATATGCTGTTTTCACATTCTACACATCAGGATAGATACGAAAGGCACAAATTAGCAGAAAAATTATAAAATGATGAAGGAGGTAAGATATATCCCACATGAACGACTTTAACCCTTACCTTTCGATGAGAACACGTGACGCACACCTTCTGTCAAAAATTGATTCCAATTACCACTCAGTTATTCACTTTTCTTTTAATTTTCTTATTTCACGTAAAACTGTTGGTTGGCAACCTTTTGACAATATATCATATGTCAATACTTACATATTGAATTGTTACGAATTGTTGTGTATTATAATCTGTTTTGGTCTATATCTTCCGAACTATTTAACATATTTTCACAAAATAAAGCTCAAATTGCAGTGCAGGCACATCTTTCATAGACACCGCAAGCCGAAGTCCCTATGGTTGATATCAAGTACCTTATTCTCTTCCAAGTTTGGTACTACTTTTTTGCTTTTTTCAAAATAACGCATATTTCACTGCAAACCCTTACCCTGACACACCACTATGTTGCTTGTATATGACACCCGAAGTTCAAATATGTGTATTTTAACGTAACACAAAGAGAAAATACCCTAATTATAGAAAACGTTTATATTTTCCAGAAAACGAAATATTATCTTGTCTTCTGCAGCGGTAAATTTTGCTGCACCCTGTATATAAATTTCGATGTCAGAACAAAATATGCTGTTTTCATATTCAACACATCAGGATAGATACGAAAGGCACAAATTAGCAGAAAAATTATAAAATGATGAAGTAAGCAAGATATATAATACATGAAAAACTTTAACCCTTACGTTTTCGATGAGAACACGTGACGCACACCTTCTGTCAAAAATTGATTCCAATTACCACTCAGTTATTCACTTTTCTTATAATTTTCTTATTTCACGTAAAACTGTTGGTTGGCAACCTTCTGACAATATATCATATGTCAATACTTACATATTGAATTGTTACGAATTGTTGTGTATTATAATCTGCTTTGGTCTATATCTTCCGAACTATTTAATATATTTTCACGAATCAAAGCTCAAACTGCAGTGCAGGCACATCTTTCATAGAGATCCCAAACCGGGATCCCTATGGTTGATATCAAGTACCTTATTCTCTACCATGTTTGGTACTAGTTTTTTTTTTGTTTTTTTCAAAAAAAAAACGCATATTTCACTGCAAACCCCTACCCTGACACACCACTATGTTGCTTGCATATGACACCCGAAGTTAAAATATGTGTATTTTTACGTAACACAAAGAGAAAATACCCTAATTATAGAAAACGTTTATATTTTCCTGAAAACGAAATATTATCTTGCCTTATGTAACGGTTAATTTTGCTGCACCCTGTATATATATATTTCGATGTCAGAACAAAATATGCTGTTTTCACATTCTACACATCAGGATAGATACGAAAGGCACAAATTAGCAGAAAAATTATAAAATGATGAAGGTAGTAAGATATATCCTACAAGAACGACTTTAACCCTTACCTTTTCGATGAGAACACGTGACGCACACTTTCTGTCAAAAATTGATTCCAATTACCACTGAGTTATTCACTTTTCTTCTAATTTTCTTATTTCACGTAAAACTGTTGGTTGGCAACCTTCTGACAATATATCATATGTCAATAGTTACATATTGAATTGTTACGAATTGTTGTGTATTATAATCTGTTTTGTTTTATATCTTCATAACTATTTAACATATTTTCACGAAATAAAGCTCAAACTGCAGTGCAAGCACATCTATCATAGAGGTCCCAAACCGGGATCCCTATGGTTGATATCAAGTATCTTATTCTCTACTATGTTTGGTAATACTTTTTTGCTTTTTTCAAAATAACGCATATTTCACTGCAAACCCTTACCGTGACACACCACTATGTTGCTTGCATATGACACCCGAGGTTCAAATATGTGTATTTTTACGTAACACAAAGAGAAAATACGCTAATTATAGAAAACGTTTATATTTTCCTGAAAACGAAATATTATCTTGTCTTCTGCAACGGTTAATTTTGCTGCACCCTGTATATATATTTCGATGTCAGAACAAAATATGCTGTTTTCATATTCAACACATCAGGATAGATACGAAAGGCACAAATTAGCAGAAAAATTATAAAATGATGAAGTAAGCAAGATATATAATACATGAACGAGTTTAAACCTTACCTTTTCAATGAGATCACATGACGCGCACCTTCGGTAAAAATTGATTCCAATTACCACTGAGTTATTCACTTTTCTTATATTTTTTTATTTTACGTAAAACTGTCGGTTAGCAACCTTCTGACAATATATCATATGTCAATATGTACAAATTGAATTGTTACTGATTGTTGCGTATTATAATCTGTTTTGGTCTATATCTTCCGAACTATTTAACATATTTTCACGAAATAAAGCTCAAATTGCAGTGCAGGCACATCTTTCATAAAAACCGCAAGCCGGAGTCCCTATGGTTGATACCAAGTACCTTATTCTCTACCAAGTTTGGAACTACTTTTTTGCTTTTTTCAAAATAACGCATATTTCACTGCAAACCCTTACCCTGACACACCACTATGTTGCTTGTATATGACACCCGAAGTTCAAATATGTGTAATTTAACGTAACACAAAGAGAAAATACCATAATTATAGAAAACGTTTATATTTTCCAGAAAACGAAATATTATCTTGTCTTCTGCAGCGGTAAATTTTGCTGCACCCTGTATATATATTTCGATGTCAGAACAAAATATGCTGTTTTCATATTCAACACATCAGGATAGATACGAAAGGCACAAATTAGCAGAAAAATTATAAAATGATGAAGTAAGCAAGATATATAATACATGAAAAACTTTAACCCTTACGTTTTCGATGAGAACACGTGACGCACACCTTCTGTCAAAAATTGATTCCAATTACCACACAGTTATTCACTTTTCTTATAATTTTCTTATTTCACGTAAAACTGTTGGTTGGCAACCTTCTGACAATATATCATATGTCAATACTTACATATTGAATTGTTACGAATTGTTGTGTATTATAATCTGCTTTGGTCTATATCTTCCGAACTATTTAATATATTTTCACGAATCAAAGCTCAAACTGCAGTGCAGGCACATCTTTCATAGAGATCCCAAACCGGGATCCCTATGGTTGATATCAAGTACCTTATTCTCTACCATGTTTGGTACTAGTTTTTTGTTTTTTTTTTGTTTTTTTCAAAAAAACCCATATTTCACTGCAAACCCCTACCCTGACACACCACTATGTTGCTTGCATATGACACCCGAAGTTCAAATATGTGTATTTTTACGTAACACAAAAAGAAATTACCCTAATTATAGAAAACGTTTATATTTTCCTGAAAACGAAATATTATCTTGCCTTATGTAACGGTTAATTTTGCTGCACCCTGTATATATATATTTCGATGTCAGAACAAAATATGCTTTTTTCACATTCTACACATCAGGATAGATACGAAAGGCAGAAATTAGCAGAAAAATTATAAAATGATGAAGGTAGTAAGATATATCCTACAAGAACGACTTTAACCCTTACCTTTTCGATGAGAACACGTGACGCACACCTTCTGTCAAAAATTGATTCCAATTACCACTGAGTTATTCACTTTTCTTCTAATTTTCTTATTTCACGTAAAACTGTTGGTTGGTAACCTTCTGACAATATATCATATGTCACTACTTACATATTGAACTGTTACGAATTGTTGTGTATTATAATCGGTTTCGGTTTATATCTTCATAACTATTTAACATATTTTCACAAAATAAAGCTCAAACTGCAGTGCAGGCACATCTATCATAGAGGTCAAAAACCGGGATCCCTATGGTTGATATCTAGTACCTTATACTCTACTATGTTTGGTACTACTTTTTTGCTTTTTTCAAAATAACGCATATTTCACTGCAAACCCCTACCCTGACACACCACTATGTTGCTTGCATATGACACCCGAGGTTCAAATATGTGTATTTTTACGTAACACAAAGAGAAAATACGCTAATTATAGAAAACGTTTATATTTTCCTGAAAACGAAATATTATCTTTTCTTCTGCAACGGTTAATTTTGCTGCACCCTGTATATATATTTCGATGTCAGAACAAAATATGCTGTTTTCACATTCTACACATCAGGATAGATACGAAAGGCACAAATTAGCAGAAAAATTATAAAATGATGAAGGAGGTAATATATATCCCACATGAACGACTTTAACCCTTACCTTTTCGATGAGGACACGTGACGCACACCTTCTGTCAAAAATGGATTCCAATTACCACTGAGTTATTTACTTTTCTTATAGTTTTCTTATTTCACGTAAAACTGTTGGTTGGCAACCTTCTGACAATATATCATATGTCAATATGTACATATTGAATTGTTACGAATTCTTGTGTATTATAATCTGTTTTGATCTATATCTTCCGAACTATTTAACATATTTTCACGAAATAAAGCTCAAACTGCAGTGCAGGCATATCTTTCATAGAGATCCCAAACCGGGATCCCTATGGTTGATATCAAGTACCTTATTCTTTACCATTTTTGGTACTACTTTTGTGTTTCTTTGAAAATAGCGCATATTTCACTGCAAACCCCTTCCCTGACACACCACTATGTTGCTTGCATATGACACCCGAACTTCAAATATGTGTATTTTTACGAACACAAAGAGAAAATACCCTAATTATAGAAAACGTTTATATTTTCCTGAAAACGAAATATTATCTTGTCTTCTGCAACGGTTAATTTTGCTGCACCCTGTATATATATTTCGATGTCAGAACAAAATATGCTGTTTTCATATTCAACACATCAGGATAGATACGAAAGGCACAAATTAGCAGAAAAATTATAAAATGATGAAGTAAGCAAGATATATAATACATGAAGGACTTTAACCCTTACGTTTTCGATGAGAACACGTGACGCACAACTTCTGTCAAAAATTGATTCCAATTACCACTCAGTTATTCACTTTTCTTATAATTTTCTTACTTCACGTAAAACTGTTGGTTGGCAACCTTCTGACAATATATCATATGTCAATACTTACATATTGAATTGTTACGAATTGTTGTGTATTATAATCTGTTTTGGTCTATATCTTCCGAACTTTTTAATATATTTTCACGAAATAAAGCTCAAACTGCAGTGCAGGCACATCTTTCATAGAGATCCCAAACCGGGATCCCTATGGTTGATATCAAGTACCTTATTCTTTACCATTTTTGGTACTAGTTTTGTGTTTTTTTCAAAATAACTCATATTTCACTGCAAACGCGTTCCCTGACACACCACTATGTTGCTTGCATATGACACCTGAAGTTAAAATATGTGTATTTTACGTAACACAAAGAGAAAATACGCTAATTATAGAAAACGTTTATATTTTCCTGAAAACGAAATATTATCTTGTCTTCTGCAACGGTTAATTTTGCTGCACCCTGTATATATATTTCGATGTCAGAACAAAATATGCTGTTTTCACATTCTACACATCAGGATAGATACGAAAGGCACAAATTAGCAGAAAAATTCTAAAATGATTAAGGTAGTAACATATATCCAACATGAACGACTTTAACCCTTACCTTTTCGATGAGAACACGTGACGCACACCTTCTGTCAAAAATTGATTCCAATTACCACTGAGTTATTCACTTTTCTTATAATTTTCTTATTTCACGTAAAACTGTTGGTTGGCAACTTTCTGACAATATATCATATGTCAATACTTACATATTGAATTGTTACGAATTGTTGTGTTATATAATGTGTTTTGGTTTATATCTTCATAACTATTTAACATATTTTCACGAAATAAAGCTCAAACTGCAGTGCAGGCACATCTATCATAGAGGTCCCAAACCGGGATCCCTATGATTGATATCAAGTACCTTATTCTCTACCATGTTTGGTACTACTTTTTTTGCTTTTTTCAAAATAACGCATATTTCACTGCAAACCCCTTCCCTGACACACCACTATGTTGCTTGCATATGACACCCGAAGTTAAAATATGTGTATTTTTACGTAACACGAAGAGAAAATACCCTAATTATAGAAAAAGTTTATATTTTCCTGAAAACGAAATATTATCTTGCCTTATGCAACGGTTAATTTTGCTGCACCCTGTATATATATATTTCGATGTCAGAACAAAATATGCTGTTTTCACATTCTACACATCAGGATAGATACGAAAGGCACAAATTAGCAGAAAAATTATAAAATGATGAAGGAGGTAAGATATATCCCACATGAACGACTTTAACCCTTACCTTTCGATGAGAACACGTGACGCACACCTTCTGTCAAAAATTGATTCCAATTACCACTCAGTTATTCACTTTTCTTTTAATTTTCTTATTTCACGTAAAACTGTTGGTTGGCAACCTTTTGACAATATATCATATGTCAATACTTACATATTGAATTGTTACGAATTGTTGTGTATTATAATCTGTTTTGGTCTATATCTTCCAAACTATTTAACATATTTTCACGAAATAAAGCTCAAACTGCAGTGCAGGAACATCTTTCATAGAGATCCCAAACCGGGATCCCTATGGTTGATATCAAGTACCTTATTCTCTACCATGTTTGGTACAACTTTTTTTGTTTTTTTGTTTTCAAAAAAACGCATATTTCACTGCAAACCCCTACCCTGGCACACCACTATGTTGCTTGCTAATGACACCCGAAGTTAAAATATGTGTATTTTTACGTAACACGAAGAGAAAATACCCTAATTATAGAAAAAGTTTATATTTTCCTGAAAACGAAATATTATCTTGCCTTATGCAACGGTTAATTTTGCTGCACCCTGTATATATATATTTCGATGTCAGAACAAAAATGCTGTTTTCACATTCTACACATCAGCATAGAAACGAAAGGCACAAATTAGCAGAAAAATTATAAAATGATGATGGTAGTAAGATATATCCAACATGAACGACTTTAACCCTTACCTTTTCGATGAGAACACGTGACGCACACCTTCTGTCAAAAATTGATTCCAATTACCACTCAGTTATTCACTTTTCTTATAATTTTCTTATTTCACGTAAAACTGTTGGTTGGCATCCTTCTGACAATATATCATATGTCAATACTTACTTATTGAATTGTTATGAATTGTTGTGTATTATAATCTGTTTTGGTCTATATCTTCCGAACTATTTAACATATTTTCACGAAATAAAGCTCAAACTGCAGTGCAGGAACATCTTTCATAGAGATCCCAAACCGGGATCCCTATGGTTGATATCAAGTACCTTATTCTCTACCATGTTTGGTACAACTTTTTTTGTTTTTTTGTTTTCAAAAAAACGCATATTTCACTGCAAACCCCTACCCTGGCACACCACTATGTTGCTTGCTAATGACACCCGAAGTTAAAATATGTGTATTTTACGTAACACAAAGAGAAAATACGCTAATTATAGAAAACGTTTATATTTTCCTGAAAACGAAATATTATCTTGTCTTCTGCAACGGTTAATTTTGCTGCACCCTGTATATATATTTCGATGTCAGAACAAAATATGCTGTTTTCACATTCTACACATCAGGATAGATACGAAAGGCACAAATTAGCAGAAAAATTCTAAAATGATTAAGGTAGTAACATATATCCAACATGAACGACTTTAACCCTTACCTTTTCGATGAGAACACGTGACGCACACCTTCTGTCAAAAATTGATTCCAATTACCACTGAGTTATTCACTTTTCTTATAATTTTCTTATTTCACGTAAAACTGTTGGTTGGCAACCTTCTGACAATATATCATATGTCAATACTTACATATTGAATTGTTACGAATTGTTGTGTTATATAATGTGTTTTGGTTTATATCTTCATAACTATTTAACATATTTTCACGAAATAAAGCTCAAACTGCAGTGCAGGCACATCTATCATAGAGGTCCCAAACCGGGATCCCTATGATTGATATCAAGTACCTTATTCTCTACCATGTTTGGTACTACTTTTTTTGCTTTTTTCAAAATAACGCATATTTCACTGCAAACCCCTTCCCTGACACACCACTATGTTGCTTGCATATGACACCCGAAGTTAAAATATGTGTATTTTTACGTAACACGAAGAGAAAATACCCTAATTATAGAAAAAGTTTATATTTTCCTGAAAACGAAATATTATCTTGCCTTATGCAACGGTTAATTTTGCTGCACCCTGTATATATATATTTCGATGTCAGAACAAAATATGCTGTTTTCACATTCTACACATCAGGATAGATACGAAAGGCACAAATTAGCAGAAAAATTATAAAATGATGAAGGAGGTAAGATATATCCCACATGAACGACTTTAACCCTTACCTTTCGATGAGAACACGTGACGCACACCTTCTGTCAAAAATTGATTCCAATTACCACTCAGTTATTCACTTTTCTTTTAATTTTCTTATTTCACGTAAAACTGTTGGTTGGCAACCTTTTGACAATATATCATATGTCAATACTTACATATTGAATTGTTACGAATTGTTGTGTATTATAATCTGTTTTGGTCTATATCTTCCAAACTATTTAACATATTTTCACGAAATAAAGCTCAAACTGCAGTGCAGGAACATCTTTCATAGAGATCCCAAACCGGGATCCCTATGGTTGATATCAAGTACCTTATTCTCTACCATGTTTGGTACAACTTTTTTTGTTTTTTTGTTTTCAAAAAAACGCATATTTCACTGCAAACCCCTACCCTGGCACACCACTATGTTGCTTGCTAATGACACCCGAAGTTAAAATATGTGTATTTTTACGTAACACGAAGAGAAAATACCCTAATTATAGAAAAAGTTTATATTTTCCTGAAAACGAAATATTATCTTGCCTTATGCAACGGTTAATTTTGCTGCACCCTGTATATATATATTTCGATGTCAGAACAAAAATGCTGTTTTCACATTCTACACATCAGCATAGAAACGAAAGGCACAAATTAGCAGAAAAATTATAAAATGATGATGGTAGTAAGATATATCCAACATGAACGACTTTAACCCTTACCTTTTCGATGAGAACACGTGACGCACACCTTCTGTCAAAAATTGATTCCAATTACCACTCAGTTATTCACTTTTCTTATAATTTTCTTATTTCACGTAAAACTGTTGGTTGGCATCCTTCTGACAATATATCATATGTCAATACTTACTTATTGAATTGTTATGAATTGTTGTGTATTATAATCTGTTTTGGTCTATATCTTCCGAACTATTTAACATATTTTCACGAAATAAGGCTCAAACTGCAGAGCAGGCACATCTTTCATAGAGATCCCAAAACGGCATCCCTAAGGTTGATATCAGGTACCTTATTTTTTACAATTTTTGGTACTACTTTTGTGTTTTTTTCAAAATAACGCATATTTCACTGCAAACCCCTACCCTGACACACCACTATGTTGCTTGCATATTACACCCGAAGTTCAAATATGTGTATTTTTACGTAACACAAAGAGAAAATACCCTAATTATAGAAAACGTTTATATTTTCCTGAAAACGAAATATTATCTTGTCTTCTGCAACGGTTAATTTTGCTGCACCCTGTATATATATTTCGATGTCAGAACAAAATATGCTGTTTTCATACTCAACACATCAGGATAGAAACGAAAGGCACAAATTAGCAGAAAAATTATAAAATGATGAAGGTAGTAAGATATATCCAACATGAACGACTTTAACCCTTACCTTTTCGATGAGAACACGTGACGCACACCTTCTGTCAAAAATTGATTCCAATTACCACTCAGTTATTCACTTTTCTTATAATTTTCATATTTCACGTAAAACTGTCGGTTAGCAACCTTCTGACAATATATCATATGTCAATAGTTACATATTGAATTGTTACGAATTGTTGTGTATTATAATCTGTTTTGGTATCTATCTTCATAACTATTTAACATATTTTCACGAAATTCAGCTCAAACTGCAGTGCAGGCACATCTTTCATAGACACCCCAAACCGGAATCTCTATGGTTGATATCAAGTACCTTATTCTTTACCATTTTTGGTACTACTTTTGTGTTTTTATCAAAATAACGCATATTTCACTGCACACCCCTTCCCTGAAACACCACTATGTTGCTTGCATATGACATCCGAAGTTCAAATATGTGTATTTTTACGTAACACAAAGAGAAAATACCCTAATTATAGAAAACGTTTATATTTTCCTGAAAACGAAATATTATCTTGTCTTCTGCAACGGTTAATTTTGCTGCAACCTGTATATATATTTCGATGTCAGAACAAAATATGCTGTTTTCACATTCTACACATCAGGATAGATACGAAAGGCACAAATTAGCAGAAAAATTATAAAATGATGAAGGTAGTAAGATATATCCTACATGACCGACTTTAACCTTTACCTTTTCGATGAGATCACGTGACGCACACCTTCTGTGAAAAATTGATTCCAATTACCACTCAGTTATTCACTTTTCTTATAATTTTCTTATTTCACGTAAAACTGTCGGTTAGCAACCTTCTGACAATATATCATATGTCAATAGTTACATATTGAATTGTTACGAATTGTTGTGTATTATAATCTGTTTTGGTATCTATCTTCATAACTATTTAACATATTTTCACGAAATTCAGCTCAAACTGCAGTGCATGCACATCTTTCATAGACACCCCAAACCGGAATCTCTATGGTTGATATCAAGTACCTTATTCTTTACCATTTTTGGTACTACTTTTGTGTTTTTATCAAAATAACGCATATTTCACTGCACACCCCTTCCCTGAAACACCACTATGTTGCTTGCATATGACATCCGAAGTTCAAATATGTGTATTTTTACGTAACACAAAGAGAAAATACCCTAATTATAGAAAACGTTTATATTTTCCTGAAAACGAAATATTATCTTGTCTTCTGCAACGGTTAATTTTGCTGCACCCTGTATATATATTTCGATGTCAGAACAGAATATGCTGTTTTCATATTCAACACATCAGGATAGATACGAAAGGCACAAATTAGCAGAAAAATTATAAAATGATGAATTAAGCAAGATATATAATACATGAAGGACTTTAACCCTTACCTTTTCAATGAGATCACATGACGCGCACCTTCTGTCAAAAATTGATTCGAATTACAAATCAGTTATTCACTTTTCTTATATTTTCTTTATTTCACGTAAAACTGTCGGTTAGCAACCTTCTGACAATATATCATATGTCAATATGTACATATTGAATTGTTACGAATTGTTGTTTATTATAATCTGTTTTGATCTATATTTTCCGAACTATTTAACATATTTTCACGAAATAAAGCTCGAACTGCAGTGCAGGCACATCTTTCATAGAGATCCCAAACCGGGATCCCTATGGTTGATATCAAGTACCTTATTCTCTACTATGTTTGGTACTACTTTTGTGTTTTTTTCAAAATAACGTATATTTCACTGCACACCCCTTCCCTGACACACCACTATGTTGCTTGCATATGACACCCGAAGTTAAAATATGAGTATTTTTACGTAACACAAAGAGAAAATACGCTAATTATAGAAAACGTTTATATTTTCCTGAAAACGAAATATTATCTTGTCTTCTGCAACGGTTAATTTTGCTGCACCCTGTATATATATATTTCGATGTCAGAACAAAATATGCTGTTTTCACATTCTACACATCAGGATAGACGAAAGGCACGAATTAGCAGAAAAATTATAAAATGATGAAGGAGGTAAGATATATCCCACATGAACGACTTTAACCCTTACCTTCTCGATGAGAACACGTGACGCACACCTTCTGTCAAAAAGTGATTCCAATTACCACTCAGTTATTCACTTTTCTTATAATTTTCTTATTTCACGTAAAACTGTTGGTTGGCAACCTTTTGACAATATATCATATGTCAATACTTACATATTGAATTGTTACGAATTGTTGTGTATTATAATCTGTTTTGGTCTTTATCTTCCGAACTATTTAACATATTTTCACGAAATCAAGCTCAAACTGCAGAGCAGGCACATCTTTCATAGAGGTCCCAAACCGGCATCCCTAAGGTTGATATCAAGTACCTTATTTTTTACAATTTTTGGTACTACTTTTGTGTTCTCTTCAAAATAACGCATATTTCACTGCAAACCCCTTCCTTGACACACCACTATGTTGCTTGTATATGACACCCGAAGTTCAAATATGTGTATTTTTACGTAACACAAAGAGAAAATACCCTAATTATAGAAAACGTTTATATTTTCCTGAAAACGAAATATTATCTTGTCTTCTGCAACGGTTCATTTTGCTGCACCCTGTATATATATTTCGATGTCAGAACAAAATATGCTGTTTTCATATTCAACACATCAGGATAGATACGAAAGGCACAAATTAGCAGAAAAATTATAAAATGATGAAGTAAGCAAGATATATAATACATGAACGAGTTTAAACCTTACCTTTTCAATGAGATCACATGACGCGCACCTTCGGTAAAAATTGATTCCAATTACCACTGAGTTATTCACTTTTCTTATATTTTTTTATTTTACGTAAAACTGTCGGTTAGCAACCTTCTGACAATATATCATATGTCAATATGTACAAATTGAATTGTTACTGATTGTTGCGTATTATAATCTGTTTTGGTCTATATCTTCCGAACTATTTAACATATTTTCACGAAATAAAGCTCAAATTGCAGTGCAGGCACATCTTTCATAAAAACCGCAAGCCGGAGTCCCTATGGTTGATACCAAGTACCTTATTCTCTACCAAGTTTGGAACTACTTTTTTGCTTTTTTCAAAATAACGCATATTTCACTGCAAACCCTTACCCTGACACACCACTATGTTGCTTGTATATGACACCCGAAGTTCAAATATGTGTAATTTAACGTAACACAAAGAGAAAATACCATAATTATAGAAAACGTTTATATTTTCCAGAAAACGAAATATTATCTTGTCTTCTGCAGCGGTAAATTTTGCTGCACCCTGTATATATATTTCGATGTCAGAACAAAATATGCTGTTTTCATATTCAACACATCAGGATAGATACGAAAGGCACAAATTAGCAGAAAAATTATAAAATGATGAAGTAAGCAAGATATATAATACATGAAAAACTTTAACCCTTACGTTTTCGATGAGAACACGTGACGCACACCTTCTGTCAAAAATTGATTCCAATTACCACACAGTTATTCACTTTTCTTATAATTTTCTTATTTCACGTAAAACTGTTGGTTGGCAACCTTCTGACAATATATCATATGTCAATACTTACATATTGAATTGTTACGAATTGTTGTGTATTATAATCTGCTTTGGTCTATATCTTCCGAACTATTTAATATATTTTCACGAATCAAAGCTCAAACTGCAGTGCAGGCACATCTTTCATAGAGATCCCAAACCGGGATCCCTATGGTTGATATCAAGTACCTTATTCTCTACCATGTTTGGTACTAGTTTTTTGTTTTTTTTTTGTTTTTTTCAAAAAAACCCATATTTCACTGCAAACCCCTACCCTGACACACCACTATGTTGCTTGCATATGACACCCGAAGTTCAAATATGTGTATTTTTACGTAACACAAAAAGAAATTACCCTAATTATAGAAAACGTTTATATTTTCCTGAAAACGAAATATTATCTTGCCTTATGTAACGGTTAATTTTGCTGCACCCTGTATATATATATTTCGATGTCAGAACAAAATATGCTTTTTTCACATTCTACACATCAGGATAGATACGAAAGGCAGAAATTAGCAGAAAAATTATAAAATGATGAAGGTAGTAAGATATATCCTACAAGAACGACTTTAACCCTTACCTTTTCGATGAGAACACGTGACGCACACCTTCTGTCAAAAATTGATTCCAATTACCACTGAGTTATTCACTTTTCTTCTAATTTTCTTATTTCACGTAAAACTGTTGGTTGGTAACCTTCTGACAATATATCATATGTCACTACTTACATATTGAACTGTTACGAATTGTTGTGTATTATAATCGGTTTCGGTTTATATCTTCATAACTATTTAACATATTTTCACAAAATAAAGCTCAAACTGCAGTGCAGGCACATCTATCATAGAGGTCAAAAACCGGGATCCCTATGGTTGATATCTAGTACCTTATACTCTACTATGTTTGGTACTACTTTTTTGCTTTTTTCAAAATAACGCATATTTCACTGCAAACCCCTACCCTGACACACCACTATGTTGCTTGCATATGACACCCGAGGTTCAAATATGTGTATTTTTACGTAACACAAAGAGAAAATACGCTAATTATAGAAAACGTTTATATTTTCCTGAAAACGAAATATTATCTTTTCTTCTGCAACGGTTAATTTTGCTGCACCCTGTATATATATTTCGATGTCAGAACAAAATATGCTGTTTTCACATTCTACACATCAGGATAGATACGAAAGGCACAAATTAGCAGAAAAATTATAAAATGATGAAGGAGGTAATATATATCCCACATGAACGACTTTAACCCTTACCTTTTCGATGAGGACACGTGACGCACACCTTCTGTCAAAAATGGATTCCAATTACCACTGAGTTATTTACTTTTCTTATAGTTTTCTTATTTCACGTAAAACTGTTGGTTGGCAACCTTCTGACAATATATCATATGTCAATATGTACATATTGAATTGTTACGAATTCTTGTGTATTATAATCTGTTTTGATCTATATCTTCCGAACTATTTAACATATTTTCACGAAATAAAGCTCAAACTGCAGTGCAGGCATATCTTTCATAGAGATCCCAAACCGGGATCCCTATGGTTGATATCAAGTACCTTATTCTTTACCATTTTTGGTACTACTTTTGTGTTTCTTTGAAAATAGCGCATATTTCACTGCAAACCCCTTCCCTGACACACCACTATGTTGCTTGCATATGACACCCGAACTTCAAATATGTGTATTTTTACGAACACAAAGAGAAAATACCCTAATTATAGAAAACGTTTATATTTTCCTGAAAACGAAATATTATCTTGTCTTCTGCAACGGTTAATTTTGCTGCACCCTGTATATATATTTCGATGTCAGAACAAAATATGCTGTTTTCATATTCAACACATCAGGATAGATACGAAAGGCACAAATTAGCAGAAAAATTATAAAATGATGAAGTAAGCAAGATATATAATACATGAAGGACTTTAACCCTTACGTTTTCGATGAGAACACGTGACGCACAACTTCTGTCAAAAATTGATTCCAATTACCACTCAGTTATTCACTTTTCTTATAATTTTCTTACTTCACGTAAAACTGTTGGTTGGCAACCTTCTGACAATATATCATATGTCAATACTTACATATTGAATTGTTACGAATTGTTGTGTATTATAATCTGTTTTGGTCTATATCTTCCGAACTTTTTAATATATTTTCACGAAATAAAGCTCAAACTGCAGTGCAGGCACATCTTTCATAGAGATCCCAAACCGGGATCCCTATGGTTGATATCAAGTACCTTATTCTTTACCATTTTTGGTACTAGTTTTGTGTTTTTTTCAAAATAACTCATATTTCACTGCAAACGCGTTCCCTGACACACCACTATGTTGCTTGCATATGACACCTGAAGTTAAAATATGTGTATTTTACGTAACACAAAGAGAAAATACGCTAATTATAGAAAACGTTTATATTTTCCTGAAAACGAAATATTATCTTGTCTTCTGCAACGGTTAATTTTGCTGCACCCTGTATATATATTTCGATGTCAGAACAAAATATGCTGTTTTCACATTCTACACATCAGGATAGATACGAAAGGCACAAATTAGCAGAAAAATTATAAAATGATGAATTAAGCAAGATATATAATACATGAAGGACTTTAACCATTACCTTTTCAATGAGATCACATGACGCGCACCTTCTGTCAAAAATTGATTCGAATTACAAATCAGTTATTCACTTTTCTTATATTTTCTTATTTCACGTAAAACTGTTGGTTGGCATCCTTCTGACAATATATCATATGTCAATACTTACTTATTGAATTGTTATGAATTGTTGTGTATTATAATCTGTTTTGGTCTATATCTTCCGAACTATTTAACATATTTTCACGAAATAAAGCTCAAACTGCAGTGCAGGAACATCTTTCATAGAGATCCCAAACCGGGATCCCTATGGTTGATATCAAGTACCTTATTCTCTACCATGTTTGGTACAACTTTTTTTGTTTTTTTGTTTTCAAAAAAACGCATATTTCACTGCAAACCCCTACCCTGGCACACCACTATGTTGCTTGCTAATGACACCCGAAGTTAAAATATGTGTATTTTACGTAACACAAAGAGAAAATACGCTAATTATAGAAAACGTTTATATTTTCCTGAAAACGAAATATTATCTTGTCTTCTGCAACGGTTAATTTTGCTGCACCCTGTATATATATATTTCGATGTCAGAACAAAAATGCTGTTTTCACATTCTACACATCAGCATAGAAACGAAAGGCACAAATTAGCAGAAAAATTATAAAATGATGATGGTAGTAAGATATATCCAACATGAACGACTTTAACCCTTACCTTTTCGATGAGAACACGTGACGCACACCTTCTGTCAAAAATTGATTCCAATTACCACTCAGTTATTCACTTTTCTTATAATTTTCTTATTTCACGTAAAACTGTTGGTTGGCATCCTTCTGACAATATATCATATGTCAATACTTACTTATTGAATTGTTATGAATTGTTGTGTATTATAATCTGTTTTGGTCTATATCTTCCGAACTATTTAACATATTTTCACGAAATAAAGCTCAAACTGCAGTGCAGGAACATCTTTCATAGAGATCCCAAACCGGGATCCCTATGGTTGATATCAAGTACCTTATTCTCTACCATGTTTGGTACAACTTTTTTTGTTTTTTTGTTTTCAAAAAAACGCATATTTCACTGCAAACCCCTACCCTGGCACACCACTATGTTGCTTGCTAATGACACCCGAAGTTAAAATATGTGTATTTTACGTAACACAAAGAGAAAATACGCTAATTATAGAAAACGTTTATATTTTCCTGAAAACGAAATATTATCTTGTCTTCTGCAACGGTTAATTTTGCTGCACCCTGTATATATATTTCGATGTCAGAACAAAATATGCTGTTTTCACATTCTACACATCAGGATAGATACGAAAGGCACAAATTAGCAGAAAAATTCTAAAATGATTAAGGTAGTAACATATATCCAACATGAACGACTTTAACCCTTACCTTTTCGATGAGAACACGTGACGCACACCTTCTGTCAAAAATTGATTCCAATTACCACTGAGTTATTCACTTTTCTTATAATTTTCTTATTTCACGTAAAACTGTTGGTTGGCAACCTTCTGACAATATATCATATGTCAATACTTACATATTGAATTGTTACGAATTGTTGTGTTATATAATGTGTTTTGGTTTATATCTTCATAACTATTTAACATATTTTCACGAAATAAAGCTCAAACTGCAGTGCAGGCACATCTATCATAGAGGTCCCAAACCGGGATCCCTATGATTGATATCAAGTACCTTATTCTCTACCATGTTTGGTACTACTTTTTTTGCTTTTTTCAAAATAACGCATATTTCACTGCAAACCCCTTCCCTGACACACCACTATGTTGCTTGCATATGACACCCGAAGTTAAAATATGTGTATTTTTACGTAACACGAAGAGAAAATACCCTAATTATAGAAAAAGTTTATATTTTCCTGAAAACGAAATATTATCTTGCCTTATGCAACGGTTAATTTTGCTGCACCCTGTATATATATATTTCGATGTCAGAACAAAATATGCTGTTTTCACATTCTACACATCAGGATAGATACGAAAGGCACAAATTAGCAGAAAAATTATAAAATGATGAAGGAGGTAAGATATATCCCACATGAACGACTTTAACCCTTACCTTTCGATGAGAACACGTGACGCACACCTTCTGTCAAAAATTGATTCCAATTACCACTCAGTTATTCACTTTTCTTTTAATTTTCTTATTTCACGTAAAACTGTTGGTTGGCAACCTTTTGACAATATATCATATGTCAATACTTACATATTGAATTGTTACGAATTGTTGTGTATTATAATCTGTTTTGGTCTATATCTTCCAAACTATTTAACATATTTTCACGAAATAAAGCTCAAACTGCAGTGCAGGAACATCTTTCATAGAGATCCCAAACCGGGATCCCTATGGTTGATATCAAGTACCTTATTCTCTACCATGTTTGGTACAACTTTTTTTGTTTTTTTGTTTTCAAAAAAACGCATATTTCACTGCAAACCCCTACCCTGGCACACCACTATGTTGCTTGCTAATGACACCCGAAGTTAAAATATGTGTATTTTTACGTAACACGAAGAGAAAATACCCTAATTATAGAAAAAGTTTATATTTTCCTGAAAACGAAATATTATCTTGCCTTATGCAACGGTTAATTTTGCTGCACCCTGTATATATATATTTCGATGTCAGAACAAAAATGCTGTTTTCACATTCTACACATCAGCATAGAAACGAAAGGCACAAATTAGCAGAAAAATTATAAAATGATGATGGTAGTAAGATATATCCAACATGAACGACTTTAACCCTTACCTTTTCGATGAGAACACGTGACGCACACCTTCTGTCAAAAATTGATTCCAATTACCACTCAGTTATTCACTTTTCTTATAATTTTCTTATTTCACGTAAAACTGTTGGTTGGCATCCTTCTGACAATATATCATATGTCAATACTTACTTATTGAATTGTTATGAATTGTTGTGTATTATAATCTGTTTTGGTCTATATCTTCCGAACTATTTAACATATTTTCACGAAATAAGGCTCAAACTGCAGAGCAGGCACATCTTTCATAGAGATCCCAAAACGGCATCCCTAAGGTTGATATCAGGTACCTTATTTTTTACAATTTTTGGTACTACTTTTGTGTTTTTTTCAAAATAACGCATATTTCACTGCAAACCCCTACCCTGACACACCACTATGTTGCTTGCATATTACACCCGAAGTTCAAATATGTGTATTTTTACGTAACACAAAGAGAAAATACCCTAATTATAGAAAACGTTTATATTTTCCTGAAAACGAAATATTATCTTGTCTTCTGCAACGGTTAATTTTGCTGCACCCTGTATATATATTTCGATGTCAGAACAAAATATGCTGTTTTCATACTCAACACATCAGGATAGAAACGAAAGGCACAAATTAGCAGAAAAATTATAAAATGATGA
The DNA here is from genome assembly GCF_964235325.1 of Thermobia domestica. Taxonomy (NCBI): domain Eukaryota; kingdom Metazoa; phylum Arthropoda; class Insecta; order Zygentoma; family Lepismatidae; genus Thermobia; species Thermobia domestica. The sequence goes on from NC_137471.1 coordinate 107,148,964, forward strand.
AGGTAGTAAGATATATCCAACATGAACGACTTTAACCCTTACCTTTTCGATGAGAACACGTGACGCACACCTTCTGTCAAAAATTGATTCCAATTACCACTCAGTTATTCACTTTTCTTATAATTTTCATATTTCACGTAAAACTGTCGGTTAGCAACCTTCTGACAATATATCATATGTCAATAGTTACATATTGAATTGTTACGAATTGTTGTGTATTATAATCTGTTTTGGTATCTATCTTCATAACTATTTAACATATTTTCACGAAATTCAGCTCAAACTGCAGTGCAGGCACATCTTTCATAGACACCCCAAACCGGAATCTCTATGGTTGATATCAAGTACCTTATTCTTTACCATTTTTGGTACTACTTTTGTGTTTTTATCAAAATAACGCATATTTCACTGCACACCCCTTCCCTGAAACACCACTATGTTGCTTGCATATGACATCCGAAGTTCAAATATGTGTATTTTTACGTAACACAAAGAGAAAATACCCTAATTATAGAAAACGTTTATATTTTCCTGAAAACGAAATATTATCTTGTCTTCTGCAACGGTTAATTTTGCTGCAACCTGTATATATATTTCGATGTCAGAACAAAATATGCTGTTTTCACATTCTACACATCAGGATAGATACGAAAGGCACAAATTAGCAGAAAAATTATAAAATGATGAAGGTAGTAAGATATATCCTACATGACCGACTTTAACCTTTACCTTTTCGATGAGATCACGTGACGCACACCTTCTGTGAAAAATTGATTCCAATTACCACTCAGTTATTCACTTTTCTTATAATTTTCTTATTTCACGTAAAACTGTCGGTTAGCAACCTTCTGACAATATATCATATGTCAATAGTTACATATTGAATTGTTACGAATTGTTGTGTATTATAATCTGTTTTGGTATCTATCTTCATAACTATTTAACATATTTTCACGAAATTCAGCTCAAACTGCAGTGCATGCACATCTTTCATAGACACCCCAAACCGGAATCTCTATGGTTGATATCAAGTACCTTATTCTTTACCATTTTTGGTACTACTTTTGTGTTTTTATCAAAATAACGCATATTTCACTGCACACCCCTTCCCTGAAACACCACTATGTTGCTTGCATATGACATCCGAAGTTCAAATATGTGTATTTTTACGTAACACAAAGAGAAAATACCCTAATTATAGAAAACGTTTATATTTTCCTGAAAACGAAATATTATCTTGTCTTCTGCAACGGTTAATTTTGCTGCACCCTGTATATATATTTCGATGTCAGAACAGAATATGCTGTTTTCATATTCAACACATCAGGATAGATACGAAAGGCACAAATTAGCAGAAAAATTATAAAATGATGAATTAAGCAAGATATATAATACATGAAGGACTTTAACCCTTACCTTTTCAATGAGATCACATGACGCGCACCTTCTGTCAAAAATTGATTCGAATTACAAATCAGTTATTCACTTTTCTTATATTTTCTTTATTTCACGTAAAACTGTCGGTTAGCAACCTTCTGACAATATATCATATGTCAATATGTACATATTGAATTGTTACGAATTGTTGTTTATTATAATCTGTTTTGATCTATATTTTCCGAACTATTTAACATATTTTCACGAAATAAAGCTCGAACTGCAGTGCAGGCACATCTTTCATAGAGATCCCAAACCGGGATCCCTATGGTTGATATCAAGTACCTTATTCTCTACTATGTTTGGTACTACTTTTGTGTTTTTTTCAAAATAACGTATATTTCACTGCACACCCCTTCCCTGACACACCACTATGTTGCTTGCATATGACACCCGAAGTTAAAATATGAGTATTTTTACGTAACACAAAGAGAAAATACGCTAATTATAGAAAACGTTTATATTTTCCTGAAAACGAAATATTATCTTGTCTTCTGCAACGGTTAATTTTGCTGCACCCTGTATATATATATTTCGATGTCAGAACAAAATATGCTGTTTTCACATTCTACACATCAGGATAGACGAAAGGCACGAATTAGCAGAAAAATTATAAAATGATGAAGGAGGTAAGATATATCCCACATGAACGACTTTAACCCTTACCTTCTCGATGAGAACACGTGACGCACACCTTCTGTCAAAAAGTGATTCCAATTACCACTCAGTTATTCACTTTTCTTATAATTTTCTTATTTCACGTAAAACTGTTGGTTGGCAACCTTTTGACAATATATCATATGTCAATACTTACATATTGAATTGTTACGAATTGTTGTGTATTATAATCTGTTTTGGTCTTTATCTTCCGAACTATTTAACATATTTTCACGAAATCAAGCTCAAACTGCAGAGCAGGCACATCTTTCATAGAGGTCCCAAACCGGCATCCCTAAGGTTGATATCAAGTACCTTATTTTTTACAATTTTTGGTACTACTTTTGTGTTCTCTTCAAAATAACGCATATTTCACTGCAAACCCCTTCCTTGACACACCACTATGTTGCTTGTATATGACACCCGAAGTTCAAATATGTGTATTTTTACGTAACACAAAGAGAAAATACCCTAATTATAGAAAACGTTTATATTTTCCTGAAAACGAAATATTATCTTGTCTTCTGCAACGGTTCATTTTGCTGCACCCTGTATATATATTTCGATGTCAGAACAAAATATGCTGTTTTCATATTCAACACATCAGGATAGATACGAAAGGCACAAATTAGCAGAAAAATTATAAAATGATGAAGGTAGTAAGATATATCCAACATGAACGACTTTAAACCTTACCTTTTCGATGAGAACACGTGACGCACACCTTCTGTCAAAAAATGATTCCAATTACCACTCAGTTATTCACTTTTCTTATAATTTTCTTATTTCACGGAAAACTGTCGGTTAGCAACCTTCTGACAATATATCATATGTCAATATGTACATATTGAATTGTTACTAATTGTTGCGTATTATAATCTGTTTTGGTCTATATCTTCATAACTATTTAACATATTTTCACGAAATAAAGCTCAAATTGCAGTACAAGCACATCTTTTATAGACACCGCAAGCCGGAATCCCTATGGTTGATATCAAGTACCTTATTCTCTACCAAGTTTGGTACTACTTTTTTGCTTTTTTCAAAATAAAGCATATTTCACTGCAAACCCTTACCCTGACACACCACTATGTTGCTTGTATATGACACCCGAAGTTCAAATATGTGTATTCTTACGTAACACAAAGAGAAAATACCGTAATTATCGAAAACGTTTATATTTTCCAGAAAACGAAATATTATCTTGTCTCATGCAGCGGTAAATTTTGCTGCACCCTGTATATATATTTCGATGTCAGAACAAAATATGCTGTTTTCATATTCAACACATCAGGATAGATACGAAAGGCACAAATTAGCAGAAAAATTATAAAATGATGAATTAAGCAAGATATATAATACATGAAGGACTTTAACCATTACCTTTTCAATGAGATCACATGACGCGCACCTTCTGTCAAAAATTGATTCGAATTACAAATCAGTTATTCACTTTTCTTATATTTTCTTTATTTCACGTAAAACTGTCGGTTAGCAACCTTCTGACAATATATCATATGTCAATATGTACATATTGAATTGTTACGAATTGTTGTTTATTATAATCTGTTTTGATCTATATTTTCCGAACTATTTAACATATTTTCACGAAATAAAGCTCGAACTGCAGTGCAGGCACATCTTTCAGAGAGATCCCAAACCGGGATCCCTATGGTTGATATCAAGTACCTTATTCTCTACTATGTTTGGTACTACTTTTGTGTTTTTTTTCAAAATAACGTATATTTCACTGCACACCCCTTCCCTGACACACCACTATGTTGCTTGCATATGACACCCGAAGTTAAAATATGAGTATTTTTACGTAACACAAAGAGAAAATACGCTAATTATAGAAAACGTTTATATTTTCCTGAAAACGAAATATTATCTTGTCTTCTGCAACGGTTAATTTTGCTGCACCCTGTATATATATATTTCGATGTCAGAACAAAATATGCTGTTTTCACATTCTACACATCAGGATAGACGAAAGGCACGAATTAGCAGAAAAATTATAAAATGATGAAGGAGGTAAGATATATCCCACATGAACGACTTTAACCCTTACCTTCTCGATGAGAACACGTGACGCACACCTTCTGTCAAAAAGTGATTCCAATTACCACTCAGTTATTCACTTTTCTTATAATTTTCTTATTTCACGTAAAACTGTTGGTTGGCAACCTTTTGACAATATATCATATGTCAATACTTACATATTGAATTGTTACGAATTGTTGTGTATTATAATCTGTTTTGGTCTTTATCTTCCGAACTATTTAACATATTTTCACGAAATAAAGCTCAAACTGCAGAGCAGGCACATCTTTCATAGAGGTCCCAAACCTGCATCCCTAAGGTTGATATCAAGTACCTTATTTTTTACAATTTTTGGTACTACTTTTGTGTTCTCTTCAAAATAACGCATATTTCACTGCAAACCCCTTCCTTGACACACCACTATGTTGCTTGTATATGACACCCGAAGTTCAAATATGTGTATTTTTACGTAACACAAAGAGAAAATACCCTAATTAGAGAAAACGATTATATATTCCTGAAAACGAAATATTATCTTGTCTTCTGCAACGGTTCATTTTGCTGCACCCTGTATATATATTTCGATGTCAGAACAAAATATGCTGTTTTCATATTCAACACATCAGGATAGATACGAAAGGCACAAATTAGCAGAAAAATTATAAAATGATGAAGGTAGTAAGATATATCCAACATGAACGACTTTAAACCTTACCTTTTCGATGAGAACACGTGACGCACACCTTCTGTCAAAAAATGATTCCAATTACCACTCAGTTATTCACTTTTCTTATAATTTTCTTATTTCACGGAAAACTGTCGGTTAGCAACCTTCTGACAATATATCATATGTCAATATGTACATATTGAATTGTTACTAATTGTTGCGTATTATAATCTGTTTTGGTCTATATCTTCATAACTATTTAACATATTTTCACGAAATAAAGCTCAAATTGCAGTACAAGCACATCTTTTATAGACACCGCAAGCCGGAATCCCTATGGTTGATATCAAGTACCTTATTCTCTACCAAGTTTGGTACTACTTTTTTGCTTTTTTTAAAATAAAGCATATTTCACTGCAAACCCTTACCCTGACACACCACTATGTTGCTTGTATATGACACCTGAAGTTCAAATATGTGTATTCTTACGTAACACAAAGAGAAAATACCGTAATTATCGAAAACGTTTATATTTTCCAGAAAACGAAATATTATCTTGTCTCATGCAGCGGTAAATTTTGCTGCACCCTGTATATATATTTCGATGTCAGAACAAAATGTGCTGTTTTCATATTCAACACATCAGGATAGACACGAAAGGCACAAATTAGCAGAAAAATTATAAAATGATGAAGGTAGTAAGATATATCCAACATGAACGACTTTAACCCTTACCTTTTCAATGAGATCACATGACGCGCACCTTCTGTCAAAAATTGATTCGAATTACAAATCAGTTATTCACTTTTCTTAAATTTTTTTTATTTCACGTAAAACTGTCGGTTAGCAACCTTCTGACAATATATCATATGTCAATATGTACATATTGAATTGTTACGAATTGTTGCGTATTATAATCTGTTTTGATCTTTATCTTCATAACTATTTAACATATTTTCACGAAACAAAGATCAAACTGCAGTGCAGGCACATCTTTCATAGAGATCCCAAACCGGGATCCCTATGGTTGATATCAAGTACCTTATTCTTTACCATTTTTGGTACTACTTTTGTGTTTTTTTCAAAATAACGCACATTTCACTGCAAACCCCTTCCCTGACACACCACTATGTTGCTTGCATATGACACCCGAAGCTCAAATATGTGTATTTTTACGTAACACAAAGAGAAAATACCCTAATTATAGAAAACGTTTATATTTTCCTGAAAACGAAATATTATCTTGTCTTCTGCAACGGTTAACTTTGCTGCACCCTGTATATATATTTCGATGTCAGAACAAAATATGCTGTTTTCATATTCAACACATCAGGATAGATACGAAAGGCACAAATTAGCAGAAAAATTATAAAATGATGAAGTAAGCAAGATATATAATACATGAAGGACTTTAACCCTTACCTTTTCAATGAGATCGCATGACGCGCACCTTCTTTCAAAAATTGATTCGAATTACCACTGAGTTCTTCACTTTTCTTATATATTTTTTATTTCACGTAAAACTGTCGGTTAGCAACCTTCTGACAATATATCATATGTCAATATGTACATATTGAATTGTTACGAATTGTTGTGTATTATAATCTGTTTTGATCTATATCTTCCGAACTATTTAACATATTTTCACGAAATAAAGCTCAAACTGCAGCGCAGGCACATCTTTCATAGAGATCCCAAACCGGGATAACTATGGTTGATATCAAGTACCTTATTCTTTACCATTTTTGGTACTACTTTTGTGTTTTTTTCAAAATAACGCATATTTCACTGCAAACCCCTTCCCTGACACACCACTATGTTGCTTGCATATGATACCCGAAGTTCAAATATGTGTATTTTTACGTAACACAAAGAGAAAATATGCTAATTATAGAAAACGTTTATATTTTCCAGAAAACGAAATTTTATCTTGTCTTCTGCAACGGTTAATTTTGCTGCACCCTGTATATATATTTCGATGTCAGAACAAAATATGCTGTTTTCATATTCAACACATCAGGATAGATACGAAAGGCACAAATTAGGAGAAAAATTATAAAATGATAAAGTAAGCAAGATATATAATACATGAAGGACTTTAACCCTTACCTTTTCAATGAGATCACATGATTCGCACCTTCTGTCAAAAATTGATTCGAATTACAAATCAGTTATTCACTTTTCTTATATTTTTCTTATTTCACGTAAAACTGTCGGTTAGCAACCTTCTGACAATATATCATATATCAATATGTACATATTGAATTGTTACGAATTGTTGCGTATTATAATCTGTTTTGATCTATATCTTCATAACTATTTAACATATTTTCACGAAATAAAGCTCAAACTGCAGTGCAGGAACATCTTTCATAGAGATCCCAAACCAGGATCCCTATGGTTGATATCAAGTACCTTATTCTTTACCATTTTTGGTACTACTTTTGTTTTTTTTTCAAAATAACGCATATTTCACTGCAAACCCATTACTTGACACACCACTATGTTGCTTGCATATGACACCCGAAGTTCAAATATGTGTATTTTTACGTAACACAAAGAGAAAATACCCTAATTATAGAAAACGTTTATATTTTCCTGAAAACGAAATATTATCTTGTCTTCTGCAACGGTTAATTTTGCTGCACCCTGTATATATATTTCGACGTCAGAACAAAATATGCTGTTTTCACATTCTACACATCAGGATAGACACGAAAGGCACAAATTAGCAGAAAAATCATAAAATGATGAAGGTAGTAAGATATATTCTACATGAACGACTTTAACTCTTACCTTTTCGATGAGTTCACGTGACGCACACCTTCTGTCAAAAATTGATTCGAATTACCACTGAGTTATTCACTTGTCTTATAATTTTCTTATTTCACGTAAAACTGTTGGTTTGCAACCTTCTGACACTATATCATATGTCGATACTTACATATTGAATTGTTACGAATTGTTGTGTAATACAATCTGTTTTGATCTATATCATCCGAACTATTTAACATATTTTCACGAAATAAAGCTCAAACTGCAGTGCAGGCACATCTTTCATAGAGATCCCAAACCGGGATCAAAATGGTTTATATCAAGTACTTTATTCTTTACCATTTTTGGTACTACTTTTGTGTATTTTTCAAAATAAAACTGCAAATCCCTTTCCTGACACACCACTATGTTGCTTGCATATGACACCCGAAGTTCAAATATGTGTACTTTTACGTAACGCAAAGAGAAAATACCCTAATTATAGAAAACGTTTATATTTTCCTGAAAACGAAATATTACCTTGTCTTCTGCAGCGGTTAATTTTGCTGCACCCTGTATATATATTTCGATGTCAGAACAAAATATGCTGTTTTCATATTCAACACATCAGGATAGATACGAAAGGCACAAATTAGCAGAAAAATTATAAAATGATGAACTAAGTAAGATATATAATACATGAAAGACTTTAAACCTTACCTTTTCAAAGAGATCACATGACGCGCACCTTCTGTCAAAAATTGATTCGAATTACAAAACAGTTATTCACTTTTCTTATATTTTTTTTATTTCACGTAAAACTGTCGGTTAGCAACCTTCTGACAATATATCATATGTCAATATGTACATATTGAATTGTTACGAATTGTTGCGTATTATAATCTGTTTTGATCTATATCTTCATAACTATTTAACATATTTTCACGAAAATCAGCTGAAACTGCAGTGCAGGCACATCTTTCATAGACACCCCAAACCGGAATCTTTATGGTTGATATCAATTACCTTATTCTTTACCATTTTTGGTACTACTTTTGTGTTTTTATCAAAATAACGCATATTTCACTGCACACCCCTTCCCTGACACAACACTATGTTGCTTGCATATGACACCCGAAGTTAAAATTTGTGTATTTTTACGTAACACAAAGAGAAAATACCCTAATTATAGAAAACGTTTATATTTTCCTGAAAACGAAATATTATCTTGTCTTCTGCAACGGTTAATTTTGCTGCACCCTGTATATATATTTCGATGTCAGAACAAAATATGCTGTTTTCACATTCTACACATCAGGACAGACACGAAAGGCACAAATTAGCAGAAAAATTATAAAATGATGAAGGTAGTAAGATATATTCTACATGAACGACTTTAACCCTTACCTTTTCGATGAGATCACGTGACGCACACCTTCTGTCAAAAATTGATTCGAATTACCACTGAGTTATTCACTTTTCTTATAATTTTCTTATTTCACGTAAAACTGTTGGTTGGCAACCTTCTGACAATATATCATATGTCGATACTTACATATTGAATTGTTACGAATTGTTGTGTATTACAATGTGTTTTGATCTATATCTTCCGAACTATTTAACATATTTTCACGAAATAAAGCTCAAACTGCAGTGCAGGAACATCTTTCATAGAGATCCCAAACCAGGATCCCTTTGGTTGATATCAAGTACCTTATTCTTTACCATTTTTGGTACTACTTTTGTTTTTTTTTTCAAAATAACGCATATTTCACTGCAAACCCATTACTTGACACACCACTATGTTGCTTGCATATGACACCCGAAGTTCAAATATGTGTATTTTTACGTAACACAAAGAGAAAGTACCCTAATTATAGAAAACGTTTATATTTTCCTGAAAACGAAATATTATCTTGTCTTCTGCAACGGTTAATTTTGCTGCACCCTGTATATATATTTCGACGTCAGAACAAAATATGCTGTTTTCACATTCTACACATCAGGATAGACACGAAAGGCACAAATTAGCAGAAAAATCATAAAATGATAAAGGTAGTAAGATATATTCTACATGAACGACTTTAACTCTTACCTTTTCGATGAGTTCACGTGACGCACACCTTCTGTCAAAAATTGATTCGAATTACCACTGAGTTATTCACTTTTCTTATAATTTTCTTATTTCACGAAAAACTGTTGGTTTGCAACCTTCTGACAATATATCATATGTCGATACTTACATATTGAATTGTTACGAATTGTTGTGTATTACAATCTGTTTTGATCTATATCTTCCGAACTATTTAACATATTTTCACGAAATAAAGCTCAAACTGCAGTGCAGGCACATCTTTCATAGAGATCCCAAACCGGGATCAAAATGATTTATATCAAGTACTTTATTCTTTACCATTTTTGGTACTACTTTTGTGTATTTTTCAAAATAAAACTGCAAATCCCTTTCCTGACACACCACTATGTTGCTTGCATATGACACCCGAAGTTCAAATATGTGTACTTTTACGTAACGCAAAGAGAAAATACCCTAATTATAGAAAACGTTTATAATTTCCTGAAAACGAAATATTATCTTGTCTTCTGCAGCGGTTAATTTTGCTGCACCCTGTATATATATTTCGATGTCAGAACAAAATATGCTGTTTTCAAATTCAACACATCAGGATAGATACGAAAGGCACAAATTAGCAGAAAAATTATAAAATGATGAACTAAGTAAGATATATAATACATGAAAGACTTTAAACCTTACCTTTTCAAAGAGATCACATGACGCGCACCTTCTGTCAAAAATTGATTCGAATTACAAAACAGTTATTCACTTTTCTTATATTTTTTTTATTTCACTTAAAACTGTCGGTTAGCAACCTTCTGACAATATATCATATGTCAATATGTACATATTGAATTGTTACGAATTGTTGCGTATTATAATCTGTTTTGATCTATATCTTCATAACTATTTAACATATTTTCACGAAAATCAGCTGAAACTGCAGTGCAGGCACATCTTTCATAGACACCCCAAACCGGAATCTTTATGGTTGATATCAATTACCTTATTCTTTACCATTTTTGGTACTACTTTTGTGTTTTTATCAAAATAACGCATATTTCACTGCACACCCCTTCCCTGACACAACACTATGTTGATTGCATATGACACCCGAAGTTAAAATTTGTGTATTTTTACGTAACACAAAGAGAAAATACCCTAATTATAGAAAACGTTTATATTTTCCTGAAAACGAAATATTATCTTGTCTTCTGCAACGGTTAATTTTGCTGCACCCTGTATATATATTTCGATGTCAGAACAAAATATGCTGTTTTCACATTCTACACATCAGGACAGACACGAAAGGCACAAATTAGCAGAAAAATTATAAAATGATGAAGGTAGTAAGATATATTCTACATGAACGACTTTAACCCTTACCTTTTCGATGAGATCACGTGACGCACACCTTCTGTCAAAAATTGATTCGAATTACCACTGAGTTATTCACTTTTCTTATAATTTTCTTATTTCACGTAAAACTGTTGGTTGGCAACCTTCTGACAATATATCATATGTCGATACTTACATATTGAATTGTTACGAATTGTTGTGTATTATAATCTGTTTTGATCTATATCTTCCGAACTATTTAACATATTTTCACGAAATAAAGCTCAAACTGCAGCGCAGGCACATCTTTCATAGAGATCCCAAACCGGGATCCCTATGGTTGATATCAAATACCTTATTCTTTACCATTTTTGGTACTACTTTTGTGTTTTTTTCAAAATAACGCATATTTCACTGCAAACCCCTTCCCTGACACACCACTATGTTGCTTGCATATGACACCCGAAGTTCAAATATGTGTATTTTTACGTAACACAAAGAGAAAATACGCTAATTATAGAAAACGTTTATATTTTCCAGAAAACGAAATTTTATCTTGTCTTCTGCAACGGTTAATTTTGCTGCACCCTGTATATATATTTCGATGTCAGAACAAAATATGCTGTTTTCATATTCAACACATCAGGATAGATACGAAAGGCACAAATTAGGAGAAAAATTATAAAATGATAAAGTAAGCAAGATATATAATACATGAAGGACTTTAACACTTACCTTTTCAATGAGATCACATGACGCGCACCTTCTGTCAAAAATTGATTCGAATTACAAATCAGTTATTCACTTTTCTTATATTTTTCTTATTTCACGTAAAACTGTCGGTTAGCAACCTTCTGACAATATATCATATGTCAATATGTACATATTGAATTGTTACGAATTGTTGCGTATTATAATCTGTTTTGATCTATATCTTCATAACTATTTAACATATTTTCACGAAATAAAGCTCAAACTGCAGTGCAGGAACATCTTTCATAGAGATCCCAAACCAGGATCCCTATGGTTGATATCAAGTACCTTATTCTTTACCATTTTCGGTACTACTTTTGTTTTTTTTTCAAAATAACGCATATTTCACTGCAAACCCATTACTTGACACACCACTATGTTGCTTGCATATGACACCCGAAGTTCAAATATGTGTATTTTTACGTAACACAAAGAGAAAATACCCTAATTATAGAAAACGTTTATATTTTCCTGAAAACGAAATATTATCTTGTCTTCTGCAACGGTTAATTTTGCTGCACCCTGTATATATATTTCGACGTCAGAACAAAATATGCTGTTTTCACATTCTACACATCAGGATAGACACGAAAGGCACAAATTAGCAGAAAAATCATAAAATGATGAAGGTAGTAAGATATATTCTACATGAACGACTTTAACTCTTACCTTTTCGATGAGTTCACGTGACGCACACCTTCTGTCAAAAATTGATTCGAATTACCACTGAGTTATTCACTTGTCTTATAATCTTCTTATTTCACGTAAAACTGTTGGTTTGCAACCTTCTGACACTATATCATATGTCGATACTTACATATTGAATTGTTACGAATTGTTGTGTATTACAATCTGTTTTGATCTATATCTTCCGAACTATTTAACATATTTTCACGAAATAAAGCTCAAACTGCAGTGCAGGCACATCTTTCATAGAGATCCCAAACCGGGATCCAAATGGTTTATATCAAGTACTTTATTCTTTACCATTTTTGGTACTACTTTTGTGTATTTTTCAAAATAAAACTGCAAATCCCTTTCCTGACACACCACTATGTTGCTTGCATATGACACCCGAAGTTCAAATATGTGTACTTTTACGTAACGCAAAGAGAAAATACCCTAATTATAGAAAACGTTTATATTTTCCTGAAAACGAAATATTATCTTGTCTTCTGCAGCGGTTAATTTTGCTGCACCCTGTATATATATTTCGATGTCAGAACAAAATATGCTGTTTTCATATTCAACACATCAGGATAGATACGAAAGGCACAAATTAGCAGAAAAATTATAAAATGATGAACTAAGTAAGATATATAATACATGAAAGACTTTAAACCTTACCTTTTCAAAGAGATCACATGACGCGCACCTTCTGTCAAAAATTGATTCGAATTACAAAACAGTTATTCACTTTTCTTATATTTTTTTTATTTCACGTAAAACTGTCGGTTAGCAACCTTCTGACAATATATCATATGTCAATATGTACATATTGAATTGTTACGAATTGTTGCGTATTATAATCTGTTTTGATCTATATCTTCATAACTATTTAACATATTTTCACGAAAATCAGCTGAAACTGCAGTGCAGGCACATCCTTCATAGACACCCCAAACCGGAATCTTTATGGTTGATATCAATTACCTTATTCTTTACCATTTTTGGTACTACTTTTGTGTTTTTATCAAAATAACGCATATTTCACTGCACACCCCTTCCCTGACACAACACTATGTTGCTTGCATATGACACCCGAAGTTAAAATTTGTGTATTTTTACGTAACACAAAGAGAAAATACCCTAATTATAGAAAACGTTTATATTTTCCTGAAAACGAAATATTATCTTGTCTTCTGCAACGGTTAATTTTGCTGCACCCTGTATATATATTTCGATGTCAGAACAAAATATGCTGTTTTCACATTCTACACATCAGGACAGACACGAAAGGCACAAATTAGCAGAAAAATTATAAAATGATGAAGGTAGTAAGATATATTCTACATGAACGACTTTAACCCTTACCTTTTCGATGAGATCACGTGACGCACCCCTTCTGTCAAAAATTGATTCGAATTACCACTGAGTTATTCACTTTTCTTATAATTTTCTTATTTCACGTAAAACTGTTGGTTGGCAACCTTCTGACAATATATCATATGTCGATACTTACATATTGAATTGTTACGAATTGTTGTGTATTACAATCTGTTTTGATCTATATCTTCCGAACTATTTAACATATTTTCACGAAATAAAGCTCAAACTGCAGTGCAGGAACATCTTTCATAGAGATCCCAAACCAGGATCCCTTTGGTTGATATCAAGTACCTTATTCTTTACCATTTTTGGTACTACTTTTGTTTTTTTTTTCAAAATAACGCATATTTCACGGCAAACCCATTACTTGACACACCACTATGTTGCTTGCATATGACACCCGAAGTTCAAATATGTGTATTTTTACGTAACACAAAGAGAAAGTACCCTAATTATAGAAAACGTTTATATTTTCCTGAAAACGAAATATTATCTTGTCTTCTGCAACGGTTAATTTTGCTGCACCCTGTATATATATTTCGACGTCAGAACAAAATATGCTGTTTTCACATTCTACACATCAGGATAGACACGAAAGGCACAAATTAGCAGAAAAATCATAAAATGATAAAGGTAGTAAGATATATTCTACATGAACGACTTTAACTCTTACCTTTTCGATGAGTTCACGTGACGCACACCTTCTGTCAAAAATTGATTCGAATTACCACTGAGTTATTCACTTTTCTTATAATTTTCTTATTTCACGAAAAACTGTTGGTTTGCAACCTTCTGACAATATATCATATGTCGATACTTACATATTGAATTGTTACGAATTGTTGTGTATTACAATCTGTTTTGATCTATATCTTCCGAACTATTTAACATATTTTCACGAAATAAAGCTCAAACTGCAGTGCAGGCACATCTTTCATAGAGATCCCAAACCGGGATCAAAATGATTTATATCAAGTACTTTATTCTTTACCATTTTTGGTACTACTTTTGTGTATTTTTCAAAATAAAACTGCAAATCCCTTTCCTGACACACCACTATGTTGCTTGCATATGACACCCGAAGTTCAAATATGTGTACTTTTACGTAACGCAAAGAGAAAATACCCTAATTATAGAAAACGTTTATAATTTCCTGAAAACGAAATATTATCTTGTCTTCTGCAGCGGTTAATTTTGCTGCACCCTGTATATATATTTCGATGTCAGAACAAAATATGCTGTTTTCAAATTCAACACATCAGGATAGATACGAAAGGCACAAATTAGCAGAAAAATTATAAAATGATGAACTAAGTAAGATATATAATACATGAAAGACTTTAAACCTTACCTTTTCAAAGAGATCACATGACGCGCACCTTCTGTCAAAAATTGATTCGAATTACAAAACAGTTATTCACTTTTCTTATATTTTTTTTATTTCACTTAAAACTGTCGGTTAGCAACCTTCTGACAATATATCATATGTCAATATGTACATATTGAATTGTTACGAATTGTTGCGTATTATAATCTGTTTTGATCTATATCTTCATAACTATTTAACATATTTTCACGAAAATCAGCTGAAACTGCAGTGCAGGCACATCTTTCATAGACACCCCAAACCGGAATCTTTATGGTTGATATCAATTACCTTATTCTTTACCATTTTTGGTACTACTTTTGTGTTTTTATCAAAATAACGCATATTTCACTGCACACCCCTTCCCTGACACAACACTATGTTGATTGCATATGACACCCGAAGTTAAAATTTGTGTATTTTTACGTAACACAAAGAGAAAATACCCTAATTATAGAAAACGTTTATATTTTCCTGAAAACGAAATATTATCTTGTCTTCTGCAACGGTTAATTTTGCTGCACCCTGTATATATATTTCGATGTCAGAACAAAATATGCTGTTTTCACATTCTACACATCAGGACAGACACGAAAGGCACAAATTAGCAGAAAAATTATAAAATGATGAAGGTAGTAAGATATATTCTACATGAACGACTTTAACCCTTACCTTTTCGATGAGATCACGTGACGCACACCTTCTGTCAAAAATTGATTCGAATTACCACTGAGTTATTCACTTTTCTTATAATTTTCTTATTTCACGTAAAACTGTTGGTTGGCAACCTTCTGACAATATATCATATGTCGATACTTACATATTGAATTGTTACGAATTGTTGTGTATTATAATCTGTTTTGATCTATATCTTCCGAACTATTTAACATATTTTCACGAAATAAAGCTCAAACTGCAGCGCAGGCACATCTTTCATAGAGATCCCAAACCGGGATCCCTATGGTTGATATCAAATACCTTATTCTTTACCATTTTTGGTACTACTTTTGTGTTTTTTTCAAAATAACGCATATTTCACTGCAAACCCCTTCCCTGACACACCACTATGTTGCTTGCATATGACACCCGAAGTTCAAATATGTGTATTTTTACGTAACACAAAGAGAAAATACGCTAATTATAGAAAACGTTTATATTTTCCAGAAAACGAAATTTTATCTTGTCTTCTGCAACGGTTAATTTTGCTGCACCCTGTATATATATTTCGATGTCAGAACAAAATATGCTGTTTTCATATTCAACACATCAGGATAGATACGAAAGGCACAAATTAGGAGAAAAATTATAAAATGATAAAGTAAGCAAGATATATAATACATGAAGGACTTTAACACTTACCTTTTCAATGAGATCACATGACGCGCACCTTCTGTCAAAAATTGATTCGAATTACAAATCAGTTATTCACTTTTCTTATATTTTTCTTATTTCACGTAAAACTGTCGGTTAGCAACCTTCTGACAATATATCATATGTCAATATGTACATATTGAATTGTTACGAATTGTTGCGTATTATAATCTGTTTTGATCTATATCTTCATAACTATTTAACATATTTTCACGAAATAAAGCTCAAACTGCAGTGCAGGAACATCTTTCATAGAGATCCCAAACCAGGATCCCTATGGTTGATATCAAGTACCTTATTCTTTACCATTTTCGGTACTACTTTTGTTTTTTTTTCAAAATAACGCATATTTCACTGCAAACCCATTACTTGACACACCACTATGTTGCTTGCATATGACACCCGAAGTTCAAATATGTGTATTTTTACGTAACACAAAGAGAAAATACCCTAATTATAGAAAACGTTTATATTTTCCTGAAAACGAAATATTATCTTGTCTTCTGCAACGGTTAATTTTGCTGCACCCTGTATATATATTTCGACGTCAGAACAAAATATGCTGTTTTCACATTCTACACATCAGGATAGACACGAAAGGCACAAATTAGCAGAAAAATCATAAAATGATGAAGGTAGTAAGATATATTCTACATGAACGACTTTAACTCTTACCTTTTCGATGAGTTCACGTGACGCACACCTTCTGTCAAAAATTGATTCGAATTACCACTGAGTTATTCACTTGTCTTATAATCTTCTTATTTCACGTAAAACTGTTGGTTTGCAACCTTCTGACACTATATCATATGTCGATACTTACATATTGAATTGTTACGAATTGTTGTGTATTACAATCTGTTTTGATCTATATCTTCCGAACTATTTAACATATTTTCACGAAATAAAGCTCAAACTGCAGTGCAGGCACATCTTTCATAGAGATCCCAAACCGGGATCCAAATGGTTTATATCAAGTACTTTATTCTTTACCATTTTTGGTACTACTTTTGTGTATTTTTCAAAATAAAACTGCAAATCCCTTTCCTGACACACCACTATGTTGCTTGCATATGACACCCGAAGTTCAAATATGTATACTTTTACGTAACGCAAAGAGAAAATACCCTAATTATAGAAAACGTTTATATTTTCCTGAAAACGAAATATTATCTTGTCTTCTGCAGCGGTTAATTTTGCTGCACCCTGTATATATATTTCGATGTCAGAACAAAATATGCTGTTTTCATATTCAACACATCAGGATAGATACGAAAGGCACAAATTAGCAGAAAAATTATAAAATGATGAACTAAGTAAGATATATAATACATGAAAGACTTTAAACCTTACCTTTTCAAAGAGATCACATGACGCGCACCTTCTGTCAAAAATTGATTCGAATTACAAAACAGTTATTCACTTTTCTTATATTTTTTTTATTTCACGTAAAACTGTCGGTTAGCAACCTTCTGACAATATATCATATGTCAATATGTACATATTGAATTGTTACGAATTGTTGCGTATTATAATCTGTTTTGATCTATATCTTCATAACTATTTAACATATTTTCACGAAAATCAGCTGAAACTGCAGTGCAGGCACATCCTTCATAGACACCCCAAACCGGAATCTTTATGGTTGATATCAATTACCTTATTCTTTACCATTTTTGGTACTACTTTTGTGTTTTTATCAAAATAACGCATATTTCACTGCACACCCCTTCCCTGACACAACACTATGTTGCTTGCATATGACACCCGAAGTTAAAATTTGTGTATTTTTACGTAACACAAAGAGAAAATACCCTAATTATAGAAAACGTTTATATTTTCCTGAAAACGAAATATTATCTTGTCTTCTGCAACGGTTAATTTTGCTGCACCCTGTATATATATTTCGATGTCAGAACAAAATATGCTGTTTTCACATTCTACACATCAGGACAGACACGAAAGGCACAAATTAGCAGAAAAATTATAAAATGATGAAGGTAGTAAGATATATTCTACATGAACGACTTTAACCCTTACCTTTTCGATGAGATCACGTGACGCACCCCTTCTGTCAAAAATTGATTCGAATTACCACTGAGTTATTCACTTTTCTTATAATTTTCTTATTTCACGTAAAACTGTTGGTTGGCAACCTTCTGACAATATATCATATGTCGATACTTACATATTGAATTGTTACGAATTGTTGTGTATTACAATCTGTTTTGATCTATATCTTCCGAACTATTTAACATATTTTCACGAAATAAAGCTCAAACTGCAGTGCAGGAACATCTTTCATAGAGATCCCAAACCAGGATCCCTTTGGTTGATATCAAGTACCTTATTCTTTACCATTTTTGGTACTACTTTTGTTTTTTTTTCAAAATAACGCATATTTCACTGCAAACCCATTACTTGACACACCACTATGTTGCTTGCATATGACACCCGAAGTTCAAATATGTGTATTTTTACGTAACACAAAGAGAAAATACCCTAATTATAGAAAACGTTTATATTTTCCTGAAAACGAAATATTATCTTGTCTTCTGCAACGGTTAATTTTGCTGCACCCTGTATATATATTTCGACGTCAGAACAAAATATGCTGTTTTCACATTCTACACATCAGGATAGACACGAAAGGCACAATTAGCAGAAAAATCATAAAATGATGAAGGTAGTAAGATATATTCTACATGAACAACTTTAACTCTTACCTTTTCGATGAGTTCACGTGACGCACACCTTCTGTCAAAAATTGATTCGAATTACCACTGAGTTATTCACTTTTCTTATAATTTTCTTATTTCACGAAAAACTGTTGGTTTGCAACCTTCTGACAATATATCATATGTCGATACTTACATATTGAATTGTTACGAATTGTTGTGTATTACAATCTGTTTTGATCTATATCTTCCGAACTATTTAACATATTTTCACGAAATAAAGCTCAAACTGCAGTGCAGGCACATCTTTCATAGAGATCCCAAACCGGGATCAAAATGATTTATATCAAGTTTTTTTTTCTTTACCATTTTTGGTACTACTTTTGTGTATTTTTCAAAATAAAACTGCAAATCCCTTTCCTGACACACCACTATGTTGCTTGCATATGACACCCGAAGTTCAAATATGTGTACTTTTACGTAACGCAAAGAGAAAATACCCTAATTATAGAAAACGTTTATATTTTCCTGAAAACGAAATATTATCTTGTCTTCTGCAGCGGTTAATTTTGCTGCACCCTGTATATATATTTCGATGTCAGAACAAAATATGCTGTTTTCATATTCAACACATCAGGATAGATACGAAAGGCACAAATTAGCAGAAAAATTATAAAATGATGAACTAAGTAAGATATATAATACATGAAAGACTTTAAACCTTACCTTTTCAAAGAGATCACATGACGCGCACCTTCTGTCAAAAATTGATTCGAATTACAAAACAGTTATTCACTTTTCTTATATTTTTTTTATTTCACGTAAAATTGTCGGTTAGCAACCTTCTGACAATATATCATATGTCAATATGTACATATTGAATTGTTACGAATTGTTGCGTATTATAATCTGTTTTGATCTATATCTTCATAACTATTTAACATATTTTCACGAAAATCAGCTGAAACTGCAGTGCAGGCACATCTTTCATAGACACCCCAAACCGGAATCTTTATGGTTGATATCAATTACCTTATTCTTTACCATTTTTGGTACTACTTTTGTGTTTTTATCAAAATAACGCATATTTCACTGCACACCCCTTCCCTGACACAACACTATGTTGATTGCATATGACACCCGAAGTTAAAATTTGTGTATTTTTACGTAACACAAAGAGAAAATACCCTAATTATAGAAAACGTTTATATTTTCCTGAAAACGAAATATTATCTTGTCTTCTGCAACGGTTAATTTTGCTGCACCCTGTATATATATTTCGATGTCAGAACAAAATATGCTGTTTTCACATTCTACACATCAGGACAGACACGAAAGGCACAAATTAGCAGAAAAATTATAAAATGATGAAGGTAGTAAGATATATTCTACATGAACGACTTTAACCCTTACCTTTTCGATGAGATCACGTGACGCACACCTTCTGTCAAAAATTGATTCGAATTACCACTGAGTTATTCACTTTTCTTATAATTTTCTTATTTCACGTAAAACTGTTGGTTGGCAACCTTCTGACAATATATCATATGTCGATACTTACATATTGAATTGTTACGAATTGTTGTGTATTACAATCTGTTTTGATCTATATCTTCCGAACTAATTAACATATTTTCACGAAATAAAGTTCAAACTGCAGTGCAGGCACATCTTTCATAGAGATCCCAAACCGGGGTCCCTATGGTTGATATCAAGTACCTTATTCTTTACCATTTTTGGTACTACTTTTGTGTTTTTTTCAAAATAAAACTGCAAATCCCTTTCCTGACACACCACTATGTTGCTCTCATATGACACCCGAAGTTCAAATATGTGTACTTTTACGTAACGCAAAGAGAAAATACCCTAATTATAGAAAACGTTTATATTTTCCAGAAAACGAAATATTATCTTGTCTCATGCAGCGGTAAATTTTGCTGAACCCTGTATATATATTTCGATGTCAGAACAAAATATGCTGTTTTCATATTCAACACATCAGGATAGATACGAAAGGCACAAATTAGCAGAAAAATTATAAAATGATGAAGGTAGTAAGATATATCCAACATGACCGACTTTAACCTTTACCTTTTCGATGAGATCACGTGACGCACACCTTCTGTCAAAAATTGATTCGAATTACCACTGAGTTATTCACATTTCTTATAATTTTCTTATTTCACGTAAAACTATTGGTTGGCAACCTTCTGACAATATATCATATGTCAATATGTACATATTGAATTGTTACGAATTGTTGTGTATTATAATCTGTTTTGATCTATATCTTCCGAACTATTTAACATATTTTCACGAAATAAAGCTCAAACTGCAGTGCAGGCACATCTTTCATAGAGATCCCAAACCGGGATCCCTATGGTTGATATCAAATACCTTATTCTTTACCATTTTTGGTACTACTTTTGTGTTTTTTTTCAAAATAACGCATATTTCACTGCACACCCCTTCCCTGACACACCACTATGTTGCTTGCATATGACACCCGAAGTTCAAATATGTGTATTTTTACGTAACACAAAGAGAAAATACCCTAATTATAGAAAACGTTTATATTTTCCTGAAAACGAAATATTATCTTGTCTTCTGCAACGGTTAATTTTGCTGCACCCTGTATATATATTTCGATGTCAGAACAAAATATGCTGTTTTCACATTCTACACATCAGGATAGACACGAAAGTCACAAATTAGCAGAAAAATTATAAAATGATGAAGGTAGTAAGATATATTCTACATGAACGACTTTAACCCTTACCTTTTCGATGAGATCACGTGACGCACACCTTCTTTCAAAAATTGATTCCAATTACCACTGAGTTATTCACTTTTCTTATAATTTTCTTATTTCACGTAAAACTGTTGGTTGGCAACCTTCTGACAATATATCATATGTCGATACTTACATATTGAATTGTTACGAATTGTTGTGTATTACAATCTGTTTTGATCTATATCTTCCGAACTATTTAACATATTTTCACGAAATAAAGATCAAACTGCAGTGCAGGCACATCTTTCATAGAGATCCCAAACCGGGATCCCTATGGTTGATATCAAGTACCTTATTCTTTACCATTTTTGGTACTACTTATGTGTTTTTATCAAAATAACGCATATTTCACTGCACACCCCTTCCCTGAAACACCACTATGTTGCTTGCATATGACATCCGAAGTTCAAATATGTGTATTTTTACGTAACACAAAGAGAAAATACCCTAATTATAGAAAACGTTTATATTTTCCTGAAAACGAAATATTATCTTGTCTTCTGCAACGGTTAATTTTGCTGCACCCTGTATATATATTTCGATGTCAGAACAAAATATGCTGTTTTCACATTCTACACATCAGGATAGATACGAAAGGCACAAATTAGCAGAAAAATTATAAAATGATGAAGGTAGTAAGATATATCCTACATGACCGACTTTAACCTTTACCTTTTCGATGAGATCACGTGACGCACACCTTCTGTCAAAAATTGATTCGAAATACCACTGAGTTATTCACTTTTCTTTTAATTTTCTTATTTCACGTAAAACTATTGGTTGGCAACCTTCTGACAATATATCATATGTCAATAGTTACATATTGAATTGTTACGAATTGTTGTGTATTATAATCTGTTTTGGTATCTATCTTCATAACTATTTAACATATTTTCACGAAATTCAGCTCAAACTGCAGTGCAGGCACATCTTTCATAGACACCCCAAACCGGAATCCCTATGGTTGATATCAAGTACCTTATTCTTTACCATTTTTGGTACTACTTTTGTGTTTTTATCAAAATAACGCATATTTCACTGCACACCCCTTCCCTGAAACACCACTATGTTGCTTGCATATGACATCCGAAGTTAAAATATGTGTATTTTTACGTAACACAAAGAGAAAATACCCTAATTATAGAAAACGTTTATATTTTCCTGAAAACGAAATATTATCTTGTCTTCTGCAACGGTTAATTTTGCTGCACCCTGTATATATATTTCGATGTCAGAACAAAATATGCTGTTTTCACATTCTACACATCAGGATAGATACGAAAGGCACAAATTAGCAGAAAAATTATAAAATGATGAAGGTAGTAAGATATATCCTACATGACCGACTTTAACCTTTACCTTTTCGATGAGATCACGTGACGCACACCTTCTGTCAAAAATTGATTCGAAATACCACTGAGTTATTCACTTTTCTTTTAATTTTCTTATTTCACGTAAAACTATTGGTTGGCAACCTTCTGACAATATATCATATGTCAATAGTTACATATTGAATTGTTACGAATTGTTGTGTATTATAATCTGTTTTGGTATCTATCTTCATAACTATTTAAAATATTTTCACGAAATTCAGCTCAAACTGCAGTGCAGGCACATCTTTCATAGACACCCCAAACCGGAATCCCTATGGTTGATATCATGTACCTTATTCTTTACCATTTTTGGTACTACTTTTGTGTTTTTTTTTTCAAAATAAAACTGCAAATCCCTTTCCTGACACACCACTATGTTGCTTGCATATGACACCCGAAGTTCAAATATGTGTACTTTTACGTAACGCAAAGAGAAAATACCCTAATTATAGAAAACGTTTATATTTTCCAGAAAACGAAATATTATCTTGTCTCATGCAGCGGTAAATTTTGCTGCACCCTGTATATATATATTTCGATGTCAGAACAAAATATGCTGTTTTCATATTCAACACATCAGGATAGATACGAAAGGCACAAATTAGCAGAAAAATTATAAAATGATGAAGTAAGCAAGATATATAATACATGAAGGACTTTAACCCTTACCTTTTCAATGAGATCACATGACGCGCACCTTCTTTCAAAAATTGATTCGAATTACCACTGAGTTATTCACTTTTCTTATATATTTTTTTATTTCACGTAAAACTGTCGGTTAGCAACCTTCTGACAATATATCATATGTCAATATGTACATATTGAATTGTTACGAATTGTTGCGTATTATAATCTGTTTTGATCTATATCTTCATAACTGTTTAACATATTTTCACGAAATAAAGCTCAAACTGCAGTGCAGGCACATCTTTCATAGAGATCCCAAATAGGGATGCATTCGAGTCGAGTCGAGTCGAGATTTAAGCCTGTCTCGACTCGTCTCGAGAAAATGTTGTCTCGACTCGTGTCTCGACTCGAAAATATGTTTCTGTCTCGACTCGTGTCTCGACTCGACAGTCTCTGTCTCGACTCGACTCGAATTCGAGTCGAGACGTCTCGAAATTCGAGTCGAGACAAAATGTACGAGTTAAAATATACCCACACATCAGCCAGACCATCATGACTACCTACCTAATTGTCAGTATGTCGACTTTTGGCATGGATAAAACGGCGACACGTCTGGGCATACACGCAATGATCCTTGATAGGTCGCTGGAGAGAGCTGGCACCACATGTGCTCACTCAGGTCACCTAATTCCCGTAAATTCCGGGAAGGGGGGCGATGTGTTCTGACGTCACGTTCAATCACATCCCACAAGGGAGATCACTCAAATGTCCGGCTCCAATTTCAACGAAACTTTTTTTGCTGATAGAAGGCATGTATGCACCATTACTTGTGATGACAAATTTTTGCCATGGTGCATGTTTTCTATTTTTTTTAATAACTTTTAAGAGTTGTGATGTGGTTGTTAGAGATTACTACAGAAGTCCCTTACTACCCTTTGTAAACGGAGCGTTAATGAAGAAAAATGAAGAAAAACCATGTGGATACATATAAGTCCTAGGGGGAAGTCGTATGGTAGATATGACCTTGATGGCAGCCATCTTGAAATCCGCCATTTTGAATTAAGGTCAAGTTTTCAAAATGGGAATAGGGTAATATGATACATAATTTCGGGCTAGAATTTAATTAGAAAAATAATGGTGAGGCTAGTTTTAAGATACACGTATTTAGGGGAAAGTTACAGGCATATTAATTGTTTTTACTTACTGTGTGCGTAAGTCCCTTCTTACTTTCGTCTCAAGACCTGTAAATCGATCGCAACGGCAGAGCCCGGTTTTGCACTAGTGTTTAGAAATCTTTAAACTCACTTGATTATTGTATTGTATTATATTGTGGATTATTGTATTGTATTTTGCCTTTAATTAAATTTGAACCCACTTCATGATCTTGTGTAAAGTATCACTAAAAGAGAATTTCTGTTTTTATGGAGAACGTAAGCATAGCAATTATAAAAGGTGAGTAAGGTCCATATGTATTTATAAGAAAGTTCATTTTACGAGTCTTTTGTGGTTCCGCCAACCTATTCTTTAGTTGTTTTTTTTTTTCAAAATACTCATATCTCATAAATAAAAGAGCTATTATAAAATCTCTTACCACTATTCTTTAGTACTTATAAAATTTTATTTATTGTAAAAGCACTGGCGAGATATTTCTTATCGCCCACTAAAATTATGGTGGAGCTCCTTCGTGGCTAACGGTTAGCATACTTGCCTTTGGCCTGGGAAACCTGGGCTTGATTCCCGGTGGGTGTTCGTGTAATTCGGATTCCACGTTAATCAGTAGGTCCACGTCTCACATAGCCTCGCTGCTGAACGGGACGTTAAACTCAGAATCAATTCAACTCAAAATTATGGTTTTGACTTTATTATGATGTCATTAGTTTAAACGCCCAACTGCCCAGTAATTATAAACATTGACTACATTATAAAATTGTAATTTGTGACGACTAAAATATCAGAAATTAAAGATTATTCTTTGGGTTTTGGAACATTTTGAAAAACGTGAAAAACTGGTACTGCACCGATACAACACACCTTTTGGATTTGTCATTGTGTAAAGTGATACAATCTAAATAAGAATTACAACTTTATGAAATTGTATTAGGACTTATTATTTAGAAATAAACACCAAATAAGTGTAATAGTTCATATCCGTATCAAATACCAGGTTTATGATGAATCAACTACACAAAGTAGGATTCAAAAACGCTCATTGCAATTTGTTCCATTCTTCAGTCGAACCCGGAACTGAAACATAAAGAGTGACATTTTCTTTTTAAAGATACTTTCTCCAGCTAAGTATTGTGAAGGTTTATGTCAGTAGAAGGAATTGCATTCCATTATACAAGCGCAATTTCACAACTTTATGTGCACATTACTAAATATCGAACACCCTTGTCCATATGATTAGCGTACGCGTCTTTGGTGCGGGAGACGTAGGTTCGATTTCCGATGGGAACTCCTGTGGTTCTGAACCCACGTTAATTTGTAAGTTCACGTCTCATATAGCCTTGATGCTGAAAGGGACACTAAACTCTAATCTAATACTAAATACAAATATTTAAAGAAAAATGATGACGCACCAAGATGACGTGAATTTGGCTATCAAATCCATTTTGTGTTTTCAGTTATTTTCTAGTAGTATTTTTTCTAAGCATCCTTTCAAAAGACAGTGATGCAAATTTCGTAACTGCGAATTCCTGTTAGAAGCCATGAAACTATCCGATTAGATGCAAAATTTCCCGTCCACAAAAATAGATACCGTAAATTTACAATATCTAACAATAAATAATTTTGAAAGATATCGCTTTCGAGGGAAAAAATGAAGTGAAATCTTTGAGTTTTACGTCCCACGGTTATGCCGGTTAGGCTAAAGGAGAGGGGTGATGATGAGAAATTAGTGAAATCGTGGAATGAAGAAAGTGGGAGGAACGGAAGAACCCCGAGGAAACCCACGCACACGGTGTTTGTCCACCACAAAGTTCACTTGGTGCGAGCTGGGATCGAACCAGGGTCCCCAAGCACCAGAGGTGAACGATCTACCACTGAGCCATAGCGGCCCCGCTTTAGAGGGGCCATGACGTATAGTTGAACTCATTCTCGTAGTATGAAAGGCATTATTTATAATTATGCATGATAGAATCACAAACAAAATTTAAAAATATTATGTGCACTGTCTTTTAACAAACATTATGTTGTCTTTTATGGTGTGGAAGGGAATGTTATGTTCGAAAAAAAGTCCTTAACACGATTCTTGTTGCTACACACTGCATGTTCCTAGCCACAGAAAAGATGCAGCGATAGGTAGGCTATTTTTCAATTGCTTTACATTAGTTTGATGTTTCAAGTCTTTTATGTGTTTCTGAAGGTCACTTTTACCACAAAAGAGCTCAATATTAACATGTCTTACATAGCTTTGGTTCGATTCTCAACACGGACTGCAACTACCCGTTAAATTGTGCATCCGAAAGGCACTCTTTGTTAAACCTCGCTTATCACCGCTCATCTTAATAATATATAACTTCACCGCGAAGCAAATGTTGAATTTCTCTCTTTCATCCTAACACAAAACAAAACTAACCACAGCTGTGACACGAAGAAGCTATTTCGAAAAGAAACAAGCTGTGCTTCATAGAGACGTGTACCAAATGATAGAAGTATAAAGTATTGTTTTCTTTCCTGTTTATTGATATCAGTTGGTGTTCTTAATGAGTTTACTCATTAGTTTAGAAAGAGTATATATGGAATTTGGACATATGTTGTACGTATTCTCCTGAGAAATTGATGAGACCAGAAAAATTATAAGGACAGATGGAATAGGTTTAAGTGCATCTACGTGACTTTATCAAATATTTATTCTCCATAATGGTACCACGCGGAAAACTTGGTATAGGCCTACTTTTATCTTTGCCTCCCTCTGTTAGCTGTTTTGTATCATATATATTGGATGTTTTTGATATTTCTTCTGATCATTAAAACAACAATGGTACCTCTGTGCGTGCAGAAATGCAAAAGCACAAGGTAACTTCCTATTTGTTTTGGAAACAACAAACCCATTTCACGTGTGCGAGAGAAATTGAGCACAGCGAGATCGGGTGTTTACTCACGGTCAGTTCGCAGCAGGACTCCATGGTAAAAGATTTGGCTATCTCGAAAACACTCGCAAAACCTTACAAATACAAAAGACTGCGCTTCAAAGAAAGTTTAGACACAGATGTTTCAATTTTCTTTTAGCATCTTTCTTCAGCAAAAGAGTCGGTTCATTGTATTCGAAAAAGGGAAGGGAGAAAGGGTGAATTTATATTTTATGTGGGGGGTAACGTTATAAGTAGTATACATACCGCTTCCGACTCTGTACTGAAGCACTTCCTTTAGCGGTACATCACTAGATCTATCCTGACCCTCATCCCACCTCAAGTTGTAAAGTAGAAAGGGACTGAAGTATTCAACATGACTGCGTACTTGAGTTTCAGTTCACAATACTAAAACCAGTGAGCAAGTAAACAGTCTTTTGTAGGATCGTGTTTTACTTCTTGAATTTATTTTTGAACATTTCTGTGAATTCAACAACAGAACGCAGTAGAAATACGGACTAGTTTTTACTCCAACCATTGCTTTCGCTCCAACCCAGGGATGCCACATTTATGATTTCGTACTAGATTTAGTGATTTTACTATTGAACTAGTGATCTAGTACGTACTTTGGGTAAATGGGCACATTCTAGTGAGTTTTTTTTGCATTTTTTTCTGATGCAGACAAATGGGAAGGAAATGATTCTTAAAATAAAAGGAAGAAGTATATTGCAGTTCAAAACAAATGTAGAAACCTTAAATTATTTTTTCTTTTCCCTCTGACTGAATGAAATCCCTGCTGTGTAACGACCTTAGGTAAACAACGGCTATCTTTGGTCCGCTACCTTCTTTTGTGAGCCGACATGAGATGGGTTACTTTTTTTTCTGGAAGAAAGTGAAGAAATAATTATCCAGTACATTTACGTTCTGTCAGGCACACAGGCGCAGTCTGTACTTGTTTCCTAACGAATTTTAACGACATAACATAAATGAAACATATGTACCAGAAAATAGAGGCAGTACAAACGAAAATTTTCATCTGTGACACATTTGATGAGAAATATAGTTAGATGTCACGTGCAAGCACTCTAAACATGTCCTATCCTGTAATTCTATTCGTATGTTTATGTAGGTGAGACTGAGAAATCAAGAAACAATAATAACTGGTTTTCTTCCAGGGGAAAAATTTAAATGTGATGGGGTGTTACACTGGGACTTTAATTGCGTCATTTGTACAAGATTAACAAGTAATAGCAATTTTTTAATTTATTTTAGTTATTGGGGAGAGGAAGATGGAAGCGAACCCTCGTAAGGACCTCTGCAAGGAAACATGAATACTATGTTTCACAAAATAGTTTTACATTACACAAAATAGTTTTATATATATATATATATATATATATATATATATATATATATATATATATAGAGTTTTAGTCAGGGTTTTCATTCTGCAGGAGAGGGGGGATAGTAATACCTGACGAACATTTTCTATTCTCAGAGTGTTGCAATTATAGCATTTCCTCCATTATAACTTGGCCAAGCTAGTTGCATTATATGTAAGGATTAAGTTAGCCTAAAAAGCTTAAATTTCTATGGCTGTTTTACTCTGTACCCATGTTTCTCGTTTTCGGTCTACGGGATTCTGTGTCCGGAAATTTTCGATGGCTTCCAAGTCGGAAAATAAGTGTATCAAAGGCATATATATTATATCTATGGTTATATGAGGCAGGGATCTACAGTTTAAAGTGGGATACCGGTAACAACTTCATGAGCTTCCACCGTAAATCGAACCAGAGTCTCTCGCGATCAAGGCGTATGTGTTAACCATACAGCCACGAGGAAATTCACATAAGTACACACACATATATATTGTTGAGTTGATTTTGACTTTACCGTCTCTTTCAGCAGCGAGGATATATGAAATGTAGACCTACTGATTAACGTATAATCCGAACTACATGAGCTCGCGCCGGGAATTGAACCCGAGTCTTCCACGGCAAAGACGCGTACACTAGCCGCGGAGTTCACACACACACACAGAATCAGAGTCCTCATACACCAAGGGTGAGAGCTGTGCCACTGAGTCACAGCGGCCACGGGGCTAGGTCGAGTCCACTTTACGTTCATAGTTTCTTAGTACATAAATGTTACGATTATGAAATAGATTTTCCTTAATGAGCTGCATAAAAACCAAAGCTTTCGAAATGCATTAAACAATTAGCTCGATTTCAGTGTGAACTTAAAGTTATATCAGAGTGTAAATACGGATACGCACCAAAGCTCGAAAACTTAATACACTATTTCTCCTATATAGTCAGCATGTATCAAGCAATCGTTCAGCTTTCATTTGAGAGGATGGAAATCGAAGGCCCCTGAACAACTATGTTACTAATGTGCGAAATGTATTTATCTTACAGT
The DNA here is from genome assembly GCF_964235325.1 of Thermobia domestica. NCBI lineage: Eukaryota > Metazoa > Arthropoda > Insecta > Zygentoma > Lepismatidae > Thermobia > Thermobia domestica. The sequence continues at coordinate 107,179,433 of NC_137471.1, forward strand.
GAACTGCTTTGATGCCAAGTGGCCTAACTCCAAAATTGAAATTTTCCAGGAGTGAAAGTTGAAGTTCAATATCTCATGAACAATCCATATTTCTTTTATGTTGGGAACCAAAAGCATAACTACTGTATGTAGTTCATTGTTTTATAATTTAGTGTTTACAAAAATCCTTTTAAAAAATACCTATTCATAGAAGTGAATGGTACTTATCTGTACTAGCTCTTGGCATCCAAGCAGTCCATTTATTGTAATACTGGCTTAATATACCCATTCTTCGCATGGGGGCTGTATTTGGAAGTCAACACCTGTGGAAGTATCACCATTCATTTCAGTGACCGCGAAAACTATGGATTTGACACTAGTATCAATCAATATGGGCTATTTATACATGTCTCGGTATTCCTCACCCGCTGACATCCGGCCCGCATACAGTAGTAGCTGAATTTGCAAGTCATCGCTGATGGAAGTGTCACCATTGATCTCAGCGACCGTGAAAACTATGGATTTGACACTAATGTCGATCAATTTCGATTACTTTTACTACATGTCTCGCTAAATGCCCACCTGAGACCCCCTGGTTCCAATTTTGACAAAAACGCTTCGCCTTAGACTGGGACCTGGACCAAGGTATCCGTGACCACAATTTGGTAACTCTCGGTCAACTTGTCTGGTCCCCAGGTCGGTCCCAGTAAACGTCCCCCCCCCGAGACCCCCCTGGTTCGAAATTTAAAAAAAAAACGCTTCGTCTTGATCTGGGGCCTGGACTAAGGTACCCGTGACCAAATTTTGGGAACTCTCGGTCCACTCGTCTGGTCCCCAGGTCGCACACAGACAGACAGACAAACACACAAACAAACTCTTTATTTTATTTATATTAGATAAGATATACTATGTAAAATAGTCTCGTATCATAATATGTGATGTAGAACAAATGTTACATTATATATTATCCGTAGCTCGTGATATGCTGTGCAATGAGCACTTTCAGGCCCATTGCTAGTTTTGTACATATATGCATATATTTAAAGGAAATTTAATATTCATATTATTTCTTGTTTACTAATACATATATAATTAGGTTAAAAAAAACCAGCGCTGGTAAAATTATTATAGTTTGGTATTTTGTCTATTAATCTTTATATAAATTTATATATTCATGTGTGCATTTATGTATTGTGTAATGTATGTATATATATGTATATGTTAATCTTTAAAAGTTATTCTTTTCAGTTTATAAAAAAAATAATAATTCCAAGTAAGGCAAAAGTTCAGTAGCTAGCTAGCTCATTTGGAAACACTGCTAAGCTCAGTGACAGTTTCTTCTCGTCGTAGCGGAGAGGGGGAAAGCTGTTAAATCGTATATAAGTAAGAAGGGAATGGCAGCGAAGAGGCAGATTTTGGATTCTTTTGATAGAATCGAGACGGAATTTTTAGCGGGGGGAGCTTTCGTGCTCCTTGGGTCTCTTTTTTCTTCGCGACTTTTCTTTTTAAGTCAGAGCAGGGGTACAGCCGAAAGAGATGGCTGTGTATAGGGTCAACCTTTAGACTTGTTAAGCGGAATACAATTCAGAATATTTGAGTTCTGGTTGTATGTCCAAGGGTAAGGTCTAAGGATAGGTTCGATTCCCGGTTAGGAATATTTTAAGAAATGAATTGTAGTAGGGATTTTTAGATTTATTGTGACATCGCTCCTTCCGAGCGCTGTATGTTTTCAGAAATTTTTCTTTATTTTGATTTTAGGGAAGGCTGTTGCTACGGCAACCGAGCCGGATGAGTAATATATACTTTTTTTTCCTCGGCTAGTTGTTTCCGATTAGCCGATTAGATTTTTCACAGCTGATTCCTCACATAAGGGGATGGTAGGCTGTTGTTTGTTTTGAATTTTATTCCTACTACCGAGCCTGAGATAAGGTGCTTTATTCCTAAGTGAAGGAATTTTCCATTTCCCTTTACCTTTTAAAGTCTGTTAGCTAGCTGATTTCCTTAAGGGTTGTCCAATAAAGGGCGATTCCTGAATTAGGGACTTAGGCCAGACAGTTCTCAGAATGTTGGGTCTGTCTTTAGAGTATGTGAGGTTCATGATGGCTTGTACGAGGACGCATGTTCAGAACCTCTCTTAAGGAATTTTAGACAAATTTTAAAGGAAGCTTCATGTTTGGAGCGAACTGTTATTTAAGGTTTTAAATAGGTGGGGACCTCTGGGTCTAGAGGTGTACCTGAACGAACTTTTTTTTGATTAGAGAAATCATTTACATTAAGGAATATTAATCTCAGAGAGCATTTCTTTTTTGTTTTGGTTTTTAAAATTTTGAATAAACTAGTCTACTTGGAAAAGTCTGATTGATATAAAATTCCCTGAACCTTGGGTATTGATTTTAAGTTTATTGTTTACTAGTTACCTAGACGATTAGTAAGCAAATTTATTTATATTATGTGAGTGTCTCTCGAATTAATTTTCAGGTTTTGAAGCGAAGTATAAGATAGTAGAACGAACATACTATATTATATACGTGTAATATAGGGCGCATCACAGCTGCAACATATTAAAGCCTCAGAATAGTTGGGCAAGCGAATAATCCAGAAGTTACGTAACCCTATTGTGTTCATGGGAACGAAGACACAATAATTATAACTATGCTAAATTACTATAGACTACCAACTGCTCATTCAGAGAATTTATGAAGTTCACTTTATCGCAATAGTTTTATACAAACTAGATTTAGACTACGGATAATAGTTTTATACAAACTAGATAATCAATTATTATTATTATCATTATATTTGCAGTACAACCAAATACAACGACATTAACTATTAGTTCTAATTAACTGAATTGAGCTGAAAATTAAATCTTGATCTTTAAATATTAACTATTAATTTTATGCGTTCTGTACCTTTCTGAAGGAACAAAAGCTGGAATTGGTTTCAAGGCTGTTTCTGAGTGATTACTTTCTTCAAAATAATATTAAAAATTATAGAAAGATTTTCGAGACATTCGAGTCGAGTCGAGATTTTTAAGAGCCGTCTCGACTCGACTCGTGTCTCGACTCGAAAATTCGAGTCGAGAAATACGTTTGTCTCGACTCGTCTCGAATTTTACAAAGTGTGTCTCGACTCGAATCTCGACTCGAATTCGAGTCGAGTCGAGTCGAGATTCGAGACATGTCTCGACTCGAGCGCATCCCTAATCCCAAACCGGGATCCCTATGGTTGATATCAAGTACCTTATTCTTTACCATTTTTGGTACTACTTTTGTGTTTTTTCCAAAATAACGCATATTTCACTGCAAACCCCTTACTTGACACACCACTATGTTGCTTGCATATGACACCCGAAGTTCAAATATGTGTATTTTTACGTAACACAAAGAGAAAATACCCTAATTATAGAAAACGTTTATATTTTCCTGAAAACGAAATATTATCATGTCTTCTGCAACTGTTAATTTTGCTGCACCCTGTATATATATTTCGATGTCAGAACAAAATATGCTGTTTTCATATTCAACACATCAGGATAGATACGAAAGGCACAAATTAGCAGAAAAATTATAAAATGATGAAGTAAGCAAGATATATAATTCATGAAGGACTTTAACCCTTACCTTTTCAATGAGATCACATGACGCGCACCTTCTTTCAAAAATTGATTCGAATTACCACTGAGTTATTCACTTTTCTTATATATTTTTTTATTTCACGTAAAACTGTCGGTTAGCAACCTTCTGACAATATATCATATGTCAATATGTACATATTGAATTGTTACGAATTGTTGTGTATTATAATCTGTTTTGATCTATATCTTCCGAACTATTTAACATATTTTCACGAAATAAAGCTCAAACTGCAGTGCAGGCACATCTTTCATAGAGATCCCAAACCGGGATCCCTATGGTTGATATCAAGTACCTTATTCTTTACCATTTTTGGTACTACTTTTGTGTTTTTTTCAAAATAAAACTGCAAATCCCTTTCCTGACACACCACTATGTTGCTTGCATATGACACCCGAAGTTCAAATATGTGTACTTTTACGTAACGCAAAGAGAAAATACCCTAATTATAGAAAACGTTTATATTTTCCTGAAAACGAAATATTATCTTGTCTTCTGCAGCGGTTAATTTTGCTGCACCCTGTATATATATTTCGATGTCAGAACAAAATATGCTGTTTTCATATTCAACACATCAGGAAAGATACGAAAGGCACAAATTAGGAGAAAAATTATAAAATGATGAAGTAAGCAAGATATATAATACATGAAGGACTTTAACCCTTACCTTTTCAATGAGATCACATGACGCGCACCTTCTTTCAAAAATTGATTCGAATTACCACTGAGTTATTCACTTTTCTTATATATTTTTTTTATTTCACGTAAAACTGTCGGTTAGCAACCTTCTGACAATATATCATATGTCAATATGTACATATTGAATTGTTACGAATTGTTGTGTATTATAATCAGTTTTGATCTATATCTTCCGAACTATTTAACATATTTTCACGAAATAAAGCTCAAACTGCAGTGCAGGCACATATTTCATAGAGATCCCAAACCGGGATCCCTATGGTTGATATCAAGTACCTTATTCTTTACCATTATTGGTACTACTTTTGTGTTTTTATCAAAATAACGCATATTTCACTGCACACCCCTTCCCTGAAACACCACTATGTTGCTTGCATATGACATCCGAAGTTCAAATATGTGTATTTTTACGTAACACAAAGAGAAAATACCCTAATTATAGAAAACGTTTATATTTTCCTGAAAACGAAATATTATCTTGTCTTCTGCAACGGTTAATTTTGCTGCACCCTGTATATATATTTCGATGTCAGAACAAAATATGCTGTTTTCACATTCTACACATCAGGACAGACACGAAAGGCACAAATTAGCAGAAAAATTATAAAATGATGAAGGTAGTAAGATATATTCTACATGAACGACTTTAACCCTTACCTTTTCGATGAGATCACGTGACGCACACCTTCTGTCAAAAATTGATTCGAATTACCACTGAGTTATTCACTTTTCATATAATTTTCTTATTTCACGTAAAACTGTTGGTTGGCAACCTTCTGACAATATATCATATGTCGATACTTACATATTGAATTGTTACGAATTGTTGTGTATTACAATCTGTTTTGATCTATATCTTCCGAACTAATTAACATATTTTCACGAAATAAAGTTCAAACTGCAGTGCAGGCACATCTTTCATAGAGATCACAAACCGGGATCCCTATGGTTGATATCAAGTACCTTATTCTTTACCATTTTTGGTACTACTTTTGTGTTTTTTTCAAAATAAAACTGCAAATCCCTTTCCTGACACACCACTATGTTGCTTGCATATGACACCCGAAGTTCAAATATGTGTACTTTTACGTAACGCAAAGAGAAAATACCCTAATTATAGAAAACGTTTATATTTTCCAGAAAACGAAATATTATCTTGTCTCATGCAGCGGTAAATTTTGCTGCACCCTGTATATATATTTCGATGTCAGAACAAAATATGCTGTTTTCATATTCAACACATCAGGATAGATACGAAAGGCACAAATTAGCAGAAAAATTATAAAATGATGAAGTAAGCAAGATATATAATACATGAATGACTCTAACCCTTACCTTTTCAATGAGATCACATGACGCGCACCTTCTGTCAAAAATTGATTCGAATTACAAATCAGTTATTCACTTTTCTTATATTTTTTTTATTTCACGTAAAACTGTCGGTTAGCAACCTTCTGACAATATATCATATGTCAATATGTACATATTGAATTGTTACGAATTGTTGCGTATTATAATCTGTTTTGATCTATATCTTCATAACTGTTTAACATATTTTCACGAAATAAAGCTCAAACTCAGTGCAGGCACATCTTTCATAGAGATCCCAAACCGGGATCCCTATGGTTGATATCAAGTACCTTATTCTTTACAATTTTTGGTACTACTTTTGTGTTTTTTTCAAAATAAAACTGCAAATCCCTTTCCTGACACACCACTATGTTGCTTGCATATGACACCCGAAGTTCAAATATGTGTACTTTTACGTAACGCAAAGAGAAAATACCCTAATTATAGAAAACGTTTATATTTTCCTGAAAACGAAATAATATCTTGTCTTCTGCACCGGTTAATTTTGCTGCACCCTGTATATATATTTCGATGTCAGAACAAAATATGCTGTTTTCATATTCAACACATCAGGATAGATACGAAAGGCACAAATTAGGAGAAAAATTATAAAATGATGAAGTAAGCAAGATATATAATACATGAAGGACTTTAACCCTTACCTTTTCAATGAGATCACATGACGCGCACCTTCTTTCAAAAATTGATTCGAATTACCACTGAGTTATTCACTTTTCTTATATATTTTTTTATTTCACGTAAAACTGTCGGTTAGCAACCTTCTGACAATATATCATATGTCAATATGTACATATTGAATTGTTACGAATTGTTGTGTATTATAATCTGTTTTGATCTATATCTTCCGAACTATTTAACATATTTTCACGAAATAAAGCTCAAACTGCAGTGCAGGCATATCTTTCATAGAGATCCCAAACCAGGATCCCTATGGTTGACATCAAGTACCTTATTCTTTACCATTTTTGGTACTACTTTTGTGTTTTTATCAAAATAACGCATATTTCACTGCACACCCCTTCCCTGAAACACCACTATGTTGCTTGCATATGACATCCGAAGTTCAAATATGTGTATTTTTACGTAACACAAAGAGAAAATACCCTAATTATAGAAAACGTTTATATTTTCCAGAAAACGAAATATTATCTTGTCTTCTGCAACGGTTAATTTTGCTGCACCCTGTATATATATTTCGATGTCAGAACAAAATATGCTGTTTTCACATTCTACACATCAGGATAGATACGAAAGGCACAAATTAGGAGAAAAATTATAAAATGATGAAGGTAGTAAGATATATCCTACATGACCGACTTTAACCTTTACCTTTTCGATGAGATCACAAGACGCACACCTTCTGTCAAAAATTGATTCGAATTACCACTGAGTTATTCACATTTCTTATAATTTTCTTATTTCACGTAAAACTATTGGTTGGCAACCTTCTGACAATATATCATATGTCAATATGTACATATTGAATTGTTACGAATTGTTGTGTATTATAATCTGTTTTGATCTATATCTTCCGAACTATTTAACATATTTTCACGAAATAAAGCTCAAACTGCAGTGCAGGAACATCTTTCATAGAGATCCCAAACCGGGATCCCTATGGTTGATATCAAACACCTTATTCTTTACCATTTTTGGTACTACTTTTGTGTTTTTATCAAAATAACGCATATTTCACTGCACACCCCTTCCCTGACACACCACTATGTTGCTTGCATATGACACCCGAAGTTAAAATATGTGTATTTTTACGTAACACAAAGAGAAAATACCCTAATTATAGAAAACGTTTATATTTTCCTGAAAACGAAATATTATCTTGTCTTCTGCAACGGTTAATTTTGCTGCACCCTGTATATATATTTCGATGTCAGAACAAAATATGCTGTTTTCACATTCTACACATCAGGACAGACACGAAAGGCACAAATTAGCAGAAAAATTATAAAATGATGAAGGTAGTAAGATATATTCTACATGAACGACTTTACCCCTTACCTTTTCGATGAGATCACGTGACGCACACCTTCTGTCAAAAATTGATTCGAATTACCACTGAGTTATTCACTTTTCTTATAATTTTCTTATTTCACGTAAAACTGTTGGTTGGCAACCTTCTGACAATATATCATATGTCGATACTTACATATTGAATTGTTACGAATTGTTGTGTATTACAATCTGTTTTTATCTATATCTTCCGAACTAATTAACATATTTTCACGAAATAAAGTTCGAACTGCAGTGCAGGCACATCTTTCATAGAGATCCCAAACCGGGATCCCTATGGTTGATATCAAGTACCTTATTCTTTACCATTTTTGGTACTACTTTTGTGTTTTTTTCAAAATAAAACTGCAAATCCCTTTCCTGACACACCACTATGTTGCTTGCATATGACACCCGAAGTTCAAATATGTGTACTTTTACGTAACGCAAAGAGAAAATACCCTAATTATAGAAAACGTTTATATTTTCCAGAAAACGAAATATTATCTTGTCTCATGCAGCGGTAAATTTTGCTGCACCCTGTATATATATTTCGATGTCAGAACAAAATATGCTGTTTTCATATTCAACACATCAGGATAGATACGAAAGGCACAAATTAGCAGAAAAATTATAAAATGATGAAGTAAGCAAGATATATAATACATGAATGACTCTAACCCTTACCTTTTCAATGAGATCACATGACGCGCACCTTCTGTCAAAAATTGATTCGAATTACAAATCAGTTATTCACTTTTCTTATATTTTTTTTATTTCACGTAAAACTGTCGGTTAGCAACCTTCTGACAATATATCATATGTCAATATGTACATATTGAATTGTTACGAATTGTTGCGTATTATAATCTGTTTTGATCTATATCTTCATAACTGTTTAACATATTTTCACGAAATAAAGCTCAAACTGCAGTGCAGGCACATCTTTCATAGAGATCCCAAACCGGGATCCCTATGGTTGATATCAAGTACCTTATTCTTTACAATTTTTGGTACTACTTTTGTGTTTTTTTCAAAATAAAACTGCAAATCCCTTTCCTGACACACCACTATGTTGCTTGCATATGACACCCGAAGTTCAAATATGTGTACTTTTACGTAACGCAAAGAGAAAATACCCTAATTATAGAAAACGTTTATATTTTCCTGAAAACGAAATAATATCTTGTCTTCTGCACCGGTTAATTTTGCTGCACCCTGTATATATATTTCGATGTCAGAACAAAATATGCTGTTTTCATATTCAACACATCAGGATAGATACGAAAGGCACAAATTAGGAGAAAAATTATAAAATGATGAAGTAAGCAAGATATATAATACATGAAGGACTTTAACCCTTACCTTTTCAATGAGATCACATGACGCGCACCTTCTTTCAAAAATTGATTCGAATTACCACTGAGTTATTCACTTTTCTTATATATTTTTTTATTTCACGTAAAACTGTCGGTTAGCAACCTTCTGACAATATATCATATGTCAATATGTACATATTGAATCGTTACGAATTGTTGTGTATTATAATCTGTTTTGATCTATATCTTTCGAACTATTTAACATATTTTCACGAAATAAAGCTCAAACTGCAGTGCAGGCACATATTTCATAGAGATCCCATACCGGGATCCCTATGGTTGACATCAAGTACCTTATTCTTTACCATTTTTGGTACTACTTTTGTGTTTTTATCAAAATAACGCATATTTCACTGCACACCCCTTCCCTGAAACACCACTATGTTGCTTGCATATGACATCCGAAGTTCAAATATGTGTATTTTTACGTAACACAAAGAGAAAATACCCTAATTATAGAAAACGTTTATATTTTCCAGAAAACGAAATATTATCTTGTCTTCTGCAACGGTTAATTTTGCTGCAACCTGTATATATATTTCGATGTCAGAACAAAATATGCTGTTTTCACATTCTACACATCAGGATAGACACGAAAGGCACAAATTAGCAGAAAAATTATAAAATGATGAAGGTAGTAAGATATATTCTACATGAACGACTTTAACCCTTACCTTTTCGATGAGATCACGTGACGCACACCTTCTGTCAAAAATTGATTCCAATTACCACTGAGTTATTCACTTTTCTTATAATTTTCTTATTTCACGTAAAACTGTTGGTTGGCAACCTTCTGACAATATATCATATGTCGATACTTACATATTGAATTGTTACGAATTGTTGTGTATTACAATCTGTTTTGATCTATATCTTCCGAACTATTTAACATATTTTCACGAAATAAAGCTCAAACTGCAGTGCAGGCACATCTTTCATAGAGATCCCAAACCGGGATCCCTATGGTTGATATCAAGTACCTTATTCTTTACCATTTTTGGTACTACTTATGTGTTTTTATCAAAATAACGCATATTTCACTGCACACCCCTTCCCTGAAACACCACTATGTTGCTTGCATATGACATCCGAAGTTCAAATATGTGTATTTTTACGTAACACAAAGAGAAAATACCCTAATTATAGAAAACGTTTATATTTTCCTGAAAACGAAATATTATCTTGTCTTCTGCAACGGTTAATTTTGCTGCACCCTGTATATATATTTCGATGTCAGAACAAAATATGCTGTTTTCACATTCTACACATCAGGATAGATACGAAAGGCACAAATTAGCAGAAAAATTATAAAATGATGAAGGTAGTAAGATATATCCTACATGACCGACTTTAACCTTTACCTTTTCGATGAGATCACGTGACGCACACCTTCTGTCAAAAATTGATTCGAAATACCACTGAGTTATTCACTTTTCTTTTAATTTTCTTATTTCACGTAAAACTATTGGTTGGCAACCTTCTGACAATATATCATATGTCAATAGTTACATATTGAATTGTTACGAATTGTTGTGTATTATAATCTGTTTTGGTATCTATCTTCATAACTATTTAACATATTTTCACGAAATTCAGCTCAAACTGCAGTGCAGGCACATCTTTCATAGACACCAAAAACCGGAATCCCTATGGTTGATATCAAGTACCTTATTCTTTACCATTTTTGGTACTACTTTTGTGTTTTTATCAAAATAACGCATATTTCACTGCACACCCCTTCCCTGACACACCACTATGTTGCTTGCATATGACACCCGAAGTTAAAATATGTGTATTTTTACGTAACACAAAGAGAAAATACCCTAATTATAGAAAACGTTTATATTTTCCTGAAAACGAAATATTATCTTGTCTTCTGCAACGGTTAATTTTGCTGCACCCTGTATATATATTTCGATGTCAGAACAAAATATGCTGTTTTCACATTCTACACATCAGGACAGACACGAAAGGCACAAATTAGCAGAAAAATTATAAAATGATGAAGGTAGTAAGATATATTCTACATGAACGACTTTAACCCTTACCTTTTCGATGAGATCACGTGACGCACACCTTCTGTCAAAAATTGATTCGAATTACCACTGAGTTATTCACTTTTCTTATAATTTTCTTATTTCACGTAAAACTGTTGGTTGGCAACCTTCTGACAATATATCATATGTCGATACTTACATATTGAATTGTTACGAATTGTTGTGTATTACAATCTGTTTTGATCTATATCTTCCGAACTAATTAACATATTTTCACGAAATAAAGTTCAAACTGCAGTGCAGGCACATCTTTCATAGAGATCCCAAACCGGGATCCCTATGGTTGATATCAAGTACCTTATTCTTTACCATTTTTGGTACTACTTTTGTGTTTTTTTCAAAATAAAACTGCAAATCCCTTTCCTGACACACCACTATGTTGCTTGCATATGACACCCGAAGTTCAAATATGTGTACTTTTACGTAACGCAAAGAGAAAATACCCTAATTATAGAAAACGTTTATATTTTCCAAAAAACGAAATATTATCTTGTCTCATGCAGCGGTAAATTTTGCTGCACCCTGTATATATATTTCGATGTCAGAACAAAATATGCTGTTTTCATATTCAACACATCAGGATAGATACGAAAGGCACAAATTAGCAGAAAAATTATAAAATGATGAAGTAAGCAAGATATATAATACATGAATGACTCTAACCCTTACCTTTTCAATGAGATCACATGACGCGCACCTTCTGTCAAAAATTGATTCGAATTACAAATCAGTTATTCACTTTTCTTATATTTTTTTTATTTCACGTAAAACTGTCGGTTAGCAACCTTCTGACAATATATCATATGTCAATATGTACATATTGAATTGTTACGAATTGTTGCGTATTATAATCTGTTTTGATCTATATCTTCATAACTGTTTAACATATTTTCACGAAATAAAGCTCAAACTGCAGTGCAGGCACATCTTTCATAGAGATCCCAAACCGGGATCCCTATGGTTGATATCAAGTACCTTATTCTTTACAATTTTTGGTACTACTTTTGTGTTTTTTTCAAAATAAAACTGCAAATCCCTTTCCTGACACACCACTATGTTGCTTGCATATGACACCCGAAGTTCAAATATGTGTACTTTTACGTAACGCAAAGAGAAAATACCCTAATTATAGAAAACGTTTATATTTTCCTGAAAACGAAATAATATCTTGTCTTCTGCACCGGTTAATTTTGCTGCACCCTGTATATATATTTCGATGTCAGAACAAAATATGCTGTTTTCATATTCAACACATCAGGATAGATACGAAAGGCACAAATTAGGAGAAAAATTATAAAATGATGAAGTAAGCAAGATATATAATACATGAAGGACTTTAACCCTTACCTTTTCAATGAGATCACATGACGCGCACCTTCTTTCAAAAATTGATTCGAATTACCACTGAGTTATTCACTTTTCTTATATATTTTTTTATTTCACGTAAAACTGTCGGTTAGCAACCTTCTGACAATATATCATATGTCAATATGTACATATTGAATTGTTACGAATTGTTGTGTATTATAATCTGTTTTGATCTATATCTTCCGAACTATTTAACATATTTTCACGAAATAAAGCTCAAACTGCAGTGCAGGCATATCTTTCATAGAGATCCCAAACCGGGATCCCTATGGTTGACATCAAGTACCTTATTCTTTACCATTTTTGGTACTACTTTTGTGTTTTTATCAAAATAACGCATATTTCACTGCACACCCCTTCCCTGAAACACCACTATGTTGCTTGCATATGACATCCGAAGTTCAAATATGTGTATTTTTACGTAACACAAAGAGAAAATACCCTAATTATAGAAAACGTTTATATTTTCCAGAAAACGAAATATTATCTTGTCTTCTGCAACGGTTAATTTTGCTGCACCCTGTATATATATTTCGATGTCAGAACAAAATATGCTGTTTTCACATTCTACACATCAGGATAGATACGAAAGGCACAAATTAGCAGAAAAATTATAAAATGATGAAGGTAGTAAGATATATCCTACATGACCGTTTTTAACCTTTACCTTTTCGATGAGATCACAAGACGCACACCTTCTGTCAAAAATTGATTCGAATTACCACTGAGTTATTCACATTTCTTATAATTTTCTTATTTCACGTAAAACTATTGGTTGGCAACCTTCTGACAATATATCATATGTCAATATGTACATATTGAATTGTTACGAATTGTTGTGTATTATAATCTGTTTTGATCTATATCTTCCGAACTATTTAACATATTTTCACGAAATAAAGCTCAAACTGCAGTGCAGGAACATCTTTCATAGAGATCCCAAACCGGGATCCCTATGGTTGATATCAAACACCTTATTCTTTACCATTTTTGGTACTACTTTTGTGTTTTTATCAAAATAACGCATATTTCACTGCACACCCCTTCCCTGACACACCACTATGTTGCTTGCATATGACACCCGAAGTTAAAATATGTGTATTTTTACGTAACACAAAGAGAAAATACCCTAATTATAGAAAACGTTTATATTTTCCTGAAAACGAAATATTATCTTGTCTTCTGCAACGGTTAATTTTGCTGCACCCTGTATATATATTTCGATGTCAGAACAAAATATGCTGTTTTCACATTCTACACATCAGGACAGACACGAAAGGCACAAATTAGCAGAAAAATTATAAAATGATGAAGGTAGTAAGATATATTCTACATGAACGACTTTACCCCTTACCTTTTCGATGAGATCACGTGACGCACACCTTCTGTCAAAAATTGATTCGAATTACCACTGAGTTATTCACTTTTCTTATAATTTTCTTATTTCACGTAAAACTGTTGGTTGGCAACCTTCTGACAATATATCATATGTCGATACTTACATATTGAATTGTTACGAATTGTTGTGTATTACAATCTGTTTTGATCTATATCTTCCGAACTAATTAACATATTTTCACGAAATAAAGTTCAAACTGCAGTGCAGGCACATCTTTCATAGAGATCCCAAACCGGGATCCCTATGGTTGATATCAAGTACCTTATTCTTTACCATTTTTGGTACTACTTTTGTGTTTTTTTCAAAATAAAACTGCAAATCCCTTTCCTGACACACCATTATGTTGCTTGCATATGACACCCGAAGTTCAAATATGTGTACTTTTACGTAACGCAAAGAGAAAATACCCTAATTATAGAAAACGTTTATATTTTCCAGAAAACGAAATATTATCTTGTCTCATGCAGCGGTAAATTTTGCTGCACCCTGTATATATATTTCGATGTCAGAACAAAATATGCTGTTTTCATATTCAACACATCAGGATAGATACGAAAGGCACAAATTAGCAGAAAAATTATAAAATGATGAAGTAAGCAAGATATATAATACATGAATGACTTTAACCCTTACCTTTTCAATGAGATCACATGACGCGCACCTTCTGTCAAAAATTGATTCGAATTACAAATCAGTTATTCACTTTTCTTATATTTTTTTTATTTCACGTAAAACTGTCGGTTAGCAACCTTCTGACAATATATCATATGTCAATATGTACATATTGAATTGTTACGAATTGTTGCGTATTATAATCTGTTTTGATCTATATCTTCATAACTGTTTAACATATTTTCACGAAATAAAGCTCAAACTGCAGTGCAGGCACATCTTTCATAGAGATCCCAAACCGGGATCCCTATGGTTGATATCAAGTACCTTATTCTTTACCATTTTTGGTACTACTTTGTGTTTTTTTTCAAAATAACGCATATTTCACTGCAAACCCCTTACTTGACACACCACTATGTTGCTTGCATATGACACCCGAAGTTCAAATATGTGTATTTTTACGTAACACAAAGAGAAAATACCCTAATTATAAAAAACGTTTATATTTTCCTGAAAACGAAATATTATCTTGTCTTCTGCAACTGTTAATTTTGCTGCACCCTGTATATATATTTCGATGTCAGAACAAAATATGCTGTTTTCATATTCAACACATCAGGATAGATACGAAAGGCACAAATTAGCAGAAAAATTATAAAATGATGAAGTAAGCAAGATATATAATTCATGAAGGACTTTAACCCTTACCTTTTCAATGAGATCACATGACGCGCACCTTCTTTCAAAAATTGATTCGAATTACCACTGAGTTATTCACTTTTCTTATATATTTTTTTATTTCACGTAAAACTGTCGGTTAGCAACCTTCTGACAATATATCATATGTCAATATGTACATATTGAATTGTTACGAATTGTTGTGTATTATAATCTGTTTTGATCTATATCTTCCGAACTATTTAACATATTTTCACGAAATAAAGCTCAAACTGCAGTGCAGGCACATCTTTCATAGAGATCCCAAACCCGGATCCCTATGGTTGATATCAAGTACCTTATTCTTTACCATTTTTGGTACTACTTTTGTGTTTTTTTCAAAATAAAACTGCAAATCCCTTTCCTGACACACCACTCTGTTGCTTGCATATGACACCCGAAGTTCAAATATGTGTATTTTTACGTAACGCAAAGAGAAAATACCCTAATTATAGAAAACGTTTATATTTTCCTGAAAACGAAATATTATCTTGTCTTCTGCAGCGGTTAATTTTGCTGCACCCTGTATATATATTTCGATGTCAGAACAAAATATGCTGTTTTCATATTCAACACATCAGGATAGATACGAAAGGCACAAATTAGGAGAAAAATTATAAAATGATGAAGTAAGCAAGATATATAATACATGAAGGACTTTAACCCTTACCTTTTCAATGAGATCACATGACGCGCACCTTCTTTCAAAAATTGATTCGAATTACCACTGAGTTATTCACTTTTCTTATATATTTTTTTATTTCACGTAAAACTGTCGGTTAGCAACCTTCTGACAATATATCATATGTCAATATGTACATATTGAATTGTTACGAATTGTTGCGTATTATAATCTGTTTTGATCTATATCTTCCGAACTATTTAACATATTTTCACGAAATAAAGCTCAAACTGCAGTGCAGGCACATCTTTCATAGAGATCCCAAACCGGGATCCCTATGGTTGATATCAAGTACCTTATTCTTTACCATTTTTGGTACTACTTTTGTGTTTTTATCAAAATAACGCATATTTCACTGCACACCCCTTCCCTGAAACACCACTATGTTGCTTGCATATGACATCCGGAGTTCAAATATGTGTATTTTTACGTAACACAAAGAGAAAATACCCTAATTATAGAAAACTTTTATATTTTCCTGAAAAAGAAATATTATCTTGTCTTCTGCAACGGTTAATTTTGCTGCACCCTGTATATATATTTCGATGTCAGAACAAAATATGCTGTTTTCACATTCTACACATCAGGATAGATACGAAAGGCACAAATTAGCAGAAAAATTATAAAATGATGAAGGTAGTAAGATATATCCTACATGACCGACTTTAACCTTTACCTTTTCGATGAGATCACGTGACGCACACCTTCTGTCAAAAATTGATTCGAATTACCACTGAGTTATTCACATTTCTTATAATTTTCTTATTTCACGTAAAACTATTGGTTGGCAACCTTCTGACAATATATCATATGTCAATATGTACATATTGAATTGTTAGGAATTGTTGTGTATTATAATATGTTTTGATCTGTATCTTCCGAACTATTTAACATATTTTCACGAAATAAAGCTCAAACTGCAGTGCAGGAACATCTTTCATAGAGATCCCAAACAGGGATCCCTATGGTTGATATCAAGTACCTTATTCTTTACCATTTTTGGTACTACTTTTGTGTTTTTTTCAAAATAACGCATATTTCACTGCACACCCCTTCCCTGACACACCACTATGTTGCTTGCATATGACACCCGAAGTTAAAATATGTGTATTTTTACGTAACACAAAGAGAAAATACCCTAATTATAGAAAACGTTTATATTTTCCTGAAAACGAAATATTATCTTGTCTTCTGCAACGGTAAATTTTGCTGCACCCTGTATATATATTTCGATGTCAGAACAAAATATGCTGTTTTCACATTCTACACATCAGGATAGACACGAAAGGCACAAATTAGCAGAAAAATTATAAAATGATGAAGGTAGTAAGATATATTCTACATGAACGACTTTAACCCTTACCTTTTCGATGAGATCACGTGACGCACACCTTCTGTCAAAAATTGATTCCAATTACCACTGAGTTATTCACTTTTCTTATAATTTTCTTATTTCACGTAAAACTGTTGGTTGGCAACCTTCTGGCAATATATCATATGTCGATACTTACATATTGAATTGTTACGAATTGTTGTGTATTACAATCTGTTTTGATCTATATCTTCCGAACTATTTAACATATTTTCACGAAATAAAGCTCAAACTGCAGTGCAGGCACATCTTTCATAGAGATCCCAAACCGGGATCCCTATGGTTGATATCAAGTACCTTATTCTTTACCATTTTTGGTACTACTTTTGTGTTTTTATCAAAATAACGCATATTTCACTGCACACCCCTTCCCTGAAACACCACTATGTTGCTTGCATATGACATCCGAAGTTCAAACATGTGTATTTTTACGTAACACAAAGAGAAAATACCCTAATTATAGAAAACGTTTATATTTTCCTGAAAACGAAATATTATCTTGTCTTCTGCAACGGTAAATTTTGCTGCACCCTGTATATATATTTCGATGTCAGAACAAAATATGCTGTTTTCACATTCTACACATCAGGATAGATACGAAAGGCACAAATTAGCAGAAAAATTATAAAATGATGAAGGTAGTAAGATATATCCTACATGACCGACTTTAACCTTTACCTTTTCGATGAGATCACGTGACGCACACCTTCTGTCAAAAATTGATTCGAAATACCACTGAGTTATTCACTTTTCTTTTAATTTTCTTATTTCACGTAAAACTATTGGTTGGCAACCTTCTGACAATATATCATATGTCAATAGTTACATATTGAATTGTTACGAATTGTTGTGTATTATAATCTGTTTTGGTATCTATCTTCATAACTATTTAACATATTTTCACGAAATTCAGCTCAAACTGCAGTGCAGGCACATCTTTCATAGACACCCCAAACCGGAATCCCTATGGTTGATATCAAGTACCTTATTCTTTACCATTTTTGGTACTACTTTTGTGTTTTTTTTTTCAAAATAAAACTGCAAATCCCTTTCCTGACACACCACTATGTTGCTTGCATATGACACCCGAAGTTCAAATATGTGTACTTTTACGTAACGCAAAGAGAAAATACCCTAATTATAGAAAACGTTTATATTTTCCAGAAAACGAAATATTATCTTGTCTCATGCAGCGGTAAATTTTGCTGCACCCTGTATATATATTTCGATGTCAGAACAAAATATGCTGTTTTCATATTCAACACATCAGGATAGATACGAAAGGCACAAATTAGCAGAAAAATTATAAAATGATGAAGTAAGCAAGATATATAATACATGAATGACTTTAACCCTTACCTTTTCAATGAGATCACATGACGCGCACCTTCTGTCAAAAATTGATTCGAATTACAAATCAGTTATTCACTTTTCTTATATTTTTTTTATTTCACGTAAAACTGTCGGTTAGCAACCTTCTGACAATATATCATATGTCAATATGTACATATTGAATTGTTACGAATTGTTGCGTATTATAATCTGTTTTGATCTATATCTTCATAACTGTTTAACATATTTACACGAAATAAAGATCAAACTGCAGTGCAGGCACATCTTTCATAGAGATCCCAAACCGGGATCCCTATGGTTGATATCAAGTACCTTATTCTTTACCATTTTTGGTACTACTTTTGTGTTTTTTTCAAAATAACGCATATTTCACTGCAAACCCCTTACTTGACACACCACTCTGTTGCTTGCATATGACACCCGAAGTTCAAATATGTGTATTTTTACGTAACACAAAGAGAAAATACCCTAATTATAGAAAACGTTTATATTTTCCTGAAAACGAAATATTATCTTGTCTTCTACAACTGTTAATTTTGCTGCACCCTGTATATATATTTCGATGTCAGAACAAAATATGCTGTTTTCATACTCAACACATCAGGATAGATACGAAAGGCACAAATTAGCAGAAAAATTATAAAATGATGAAGTAAGCAAGATATATAATTCATGAAGGACTTTAACCCTTACCTTTTCAATGAGATCACATGACGCGCACCTTCTTTCAAAAATTGATTCGAATTACCACTGAGTTATTCACTTTTCTTATATATTTTTTTATTTCACGTAAAACTGTCGGTTAGCAACCTTCTGACAATATATCATATGTCAATATGTACATATTGAATTGTTACGAATTGTTGTGTATTATAATCTGTTTTGATCTATATCTTCGAACTATTTAACATATTTTCACGAAATAAAGCTCAAACTGCAGTGCAGGCACATCTTTCATAGAGATCCCAAACCGGGATCCCTATGGTTGATATCAAGTACCTTATTCTTTACCATTTTTGGTACTACTTTTGTGTTTTTTTCAAAATAAAACTGCAAATCCCTTTCCTGACACACCACTATGTTGCTTGCATATGACACCCGAAGTTCAAATATGTGTACTTTTACGTAACGCAAAGAGAAAATACCCTAATTATAGAAAACGTTTATATTTTCCTGAAAACGAAATATTATCTTGTCTTCTGCAGCTGTTAATTTTGCTGCACCCTCTATATATATTTCGATGTCAGAACAAAATATGCTGTTTTCATATTCAACACATCAGGATAGATACGAAAGGCACAAATTAGGAGAAAAATTATAAAATGATGAAGTAAGCAAGATATATAATACATGAAGGACTTTAACCCTTACCTTTTCAATGAGATCACATGACGCGCACCTTCTTTCAAAAATTGATTCGAATTACCACTGAGTTATTCACTTTTCTTATATATTTTTTTATTTCACGTAAAACTGTCGGTTAGCAACCTTCTGACAATATATCATATGTCAATATGTACATATTGAATTGTTACGAATTGTTGTGTATTATAATCTGTTTTGATCTATATCTTCCGAACTATTTAACATATTTTCACGAAATAAAGCTCAAATTGCAGTGCAGGCACATCTTTCATAGAGATCCCAAACCGGGATCCCTATGGTTGATATCAAGTACCTTATTCTTTACCATTTTTAGTACTACTTTTGTGTTTTTATCAAAATAACGCATATTTCACTGCACACCCCTTCCCTGAAACACCACTATGTTGCTTGCATATGACATCCGAAGTTCAAATATGTGTATTTTTACGTAACACAAAGAGAAAATACCCTAATTATAGAAAACGTTTATATTTGCTTAAAAAGAAATATTATCTTGTCTTCTGCAACGGTTAATTTTGCTGCACCCTGTATATATATTTCGATGTCAGAATAAATATGCTGTTTTCACATTCTACACATCAAGATAGATACGAAAGGCACAAATTAGCAGAAAAATTATAAAATGATGAAGGTAGTAAGATATATCCTACATGACCGACTTTAACCTTTACCTTTTCGATGAGATCACGTGACGCACACCTTCTGTCAAAAATTGATTCGAAATACCACTGAGTTATTCACTTTTCTTTTAATTTTCTTATTTCACGTAAAACTATTGGTTGGCAACCTTCTGACAATATATCATATGTCAATAGTTACATATTGAATTGTTACGAATTGTTGTGTATTATAATCTGTTTTGGTATCTATCTTCATAACTATTTAACATATTTTCACGAAATTCAGCTCAAACTGCAGTGCAGGCACATCTTTCATAGACACCCCAAACCGGAATCCCTATGGTTGATATCAAGTACCTTATTCTTTACCATTTTTGGTACTTCTTTTGTGTTTTTTTTTCAAAATAAAACTGCAAATCCCTTTCCTGACACACCACTATGTTGCTTGCATATGACACCCGAAGTTCAAATATGTGTACTTTTACGTAACGCAAAGAGAAAATACCCTAATTATAGAAAACGTTTATATTTTCCAGAAAACGAAATATTATCTTGTCTCATGCAGCGGTAAATTTTGCTGCACCCTGTATATATATTTCGATGTCAGAACAAAATATGCTGTTTTCATATTCAACACATCAGGATAGATACGAAAGGCACAAATTAGCAGAAAAATTATAAAATGATGAAGTAAGCAAGATATATAATACATGAATGACTTTAACCCTTACCTTTTCAATGAGATCACATGACGCGCACCTTCTGTCAAAAATTGATTCGAATTACAAATCAGTTATTCACTTTTCTTATATTTTTTTTTATTTCACGTAAAACTGTCGGTTAGCAACCTTCTGACAATATATCATATGTCAATATGTACATATTGAATTGTTACGAATTGTTGCGTATTATAATCTGTTTTGATCTATATCTTCATAACTGTTTAACATATTTTCACGAAATAAAGCTCAAACTGCAGTGCAGGCACATCTTTCATAGAGATCCCAAACCGGGATCCCTATGGTTGATATCAAGTACCTTATTCTTTACCATTTTTGGTACTACTTTTGTGTTTTTTTCAAAATAACGCATATTTCACTGCAAACCCCTTACTTGACACACCACTATGTTGCTTGCATATGACACCCGAAGTTCAAATATGTGTATTTTTACGTAACACAAAGAGAAAATACCCTAATTATAGAAAACGTTTATATTTTCCTGAAAACGAAATATTATCTTGTCTTCTGCAACTGTTAATTTTGCTGCACCCTGTATATATATTTCGATGTCAGAACAAAATATGCTGTTTTCATATTCAACACATCAGGATAGATACGAAAGGCACAAATTAGCAGAAAAATTATAAAATGATGAAGTAAGCAAGATATATAATTCATGAAGGACTTTAACCCTTACCTTTTCAATGAGATCACATGACGCGCACCTTCTTTCAAAAATTGATTCGAATTACCACTGAGTTATTCACTTTTCTTATATATTTTTTTATTTCACGTAAAACTGTCGGTTAGCAACCTTCTGACAATATATCATATGTCAATATGTACATATTGAATTGTTACGAATTGTTGTGTATTATAATCTGTTTTGATCTATATCTTCGAACTATTTAACATATTTTCACGAAATAAAGCTCAAACTGCAGTGCAGGCACATCTTTCATAGAGATCCCAAACCGGGATCCCTATGGTTGATATCAAGTACCTTATTCTTTACCATTTTTGGTACTACTTTTGTGTTTTTTTCAAAATAAAACTGCAAATCCCTTTCCTGACACACCACTATGTTGCTTGCATATGACACCCGAAGTTCAAATATGTGTACTTTTACGTAACGCAAAGAGAAAATACCCTAATTATAGAAAACGTTTATATTTTCCTGAAAACGAAATATTATCTTGTCTTCTGCAGCTGTTAATTTTGCTGCACCCTCTATATATATTTCGATGTCAGAACAAAATATGCTGTTTTCATATTCAACACATCAGGATAGATACGAAAGGCACAAATTAGGAGAAAAATTATAAAATGATGAAGTAAGCAAGATATATAATACATGAAGGACTTTAACCCTTACCTTTTCAATGAGATCACATGACGCGCACCTTCTTTCAAAAATTGATTCGAATTACCACTGAGTTATTCACTTTTCTTATATATTTTTTTATTTCAAGTAAAACTGTCGGTTAGCAACCTTCTGACAATATATCATATGTCAATATGTACATATTGAATTGTTACGAATTGTTGTGTATTATAATCTGTTTTGATCTATATCTTCCGAACTATTTAACATATTTTCACGAAATAAAGCTCAAATTGCAGTGCAGGCACATCTTTCATAGAGATCCCAAACCGGGATCCCTATGGTTGATATCAAGTACCTTATTCTTTACCATTTTTAGTACTACTTTTGTGTTTTTATCAAAATAACGCATATTTCACTGCACACCCCTTCCCTGAAACACCACTATGTTGCTTGCATATGACATCCGAAGTTCAAATATGTGTATTTTTACGTAACACAAAGAGAAAATACCCTAATTATAGAAAACGTTTATATTTGCTTAAAAAGAAATATTATCTTGTCTTCTGCAACGGTTAATTTTGCTGCACCCTGTATATATATTTCGATGTCAGAATAAATATGCTGTTTTCACATTCTACACATCAAGATAGATACGAAAGGCACAAATTAGCAGAAAAATTATAAAATGATGAAGGTAGTAAGATATATCCTACATGACCGACTTTAACCTTTACCTTTTCGATGAGATCACGTGACGCACACCTTCTGTCAAAAATTGATTCGAAATACCACTGAGTTATTCACTTTTCTTTTAATTTTCTTATTTCACGTAAAACTATTGGTTGGCAACCTTCTGACAATATATCATATGTAAATAGTTACATATTGAATTGTTACGAATTGTTGTGTATTATAATCTGTTTTGGTATCTATCTTCATAACTATTTAACATATTTTCACGAAATTCAGCTCAAACTGCAGTGCAGGCACATCTTTCATAGACACCCCAAACCGGAATCCCTATGGTTGATATCAAGTACCTTATTCTTTACCATTTTTGGTACTTCTTTTGTGTTTTTTTTTCAAAATAAAACTGCAAATCCCTTTCCTGACACACCACTATGTTGCTTGCATATGACACCCGAAGTTCAAATATGTGTACTTTTACGTAACGCAAAGAGAAAATACCCTAATTATAGAAAACGTTTATATTTTCCAGAAAACGAAATATTATCTTGTCTCATGCAGCGGTAAATTTTGCTGCACCCTGTATATATATTTCGATGTCAGAACAAAATATGCTGTTTTCATATTCAACACATCAGGATAGATACGAAAGGCACAAATTAGCAGAAAAATTATAAAATGATGAAGTAAGCAAGATATATAATACATGAATGACTTTAACCCTTACCTTTTCAATGAGATCACATGACGCGCACCTTCTGTCAAAAATTGATTCGAATTACAAATCAGTTATTCACTTTTCTTATATATTTTTTTATTTCACGTAAAACTGTCGGTTAGCAACCTTCTGACAATATATCATATGTCAATATGTACATATTGAATTGTTACGAATTGTTGCGTATTATAATCTGTTTTGATCTATATCTTCATAACTGTTTAACATATTTTCACGAAATAAAGCTCAAACTGCAGTGCAGGCACATCTTTCATAGAGATCCCAAACCGGGATCCCTATGGTTGATATCAAGTACCTTATTCTTTACCATTTTTGGTACTACTTTTGTGTTTTTTTCAAAATAACGCATATTTCACTGCAAACCCCTTACTTGACACACCACTATGTTGCTTGCATATGACACCCGAAGTTCAAATATGTGTATTTTTACGTAACACAAAGAGAAAATACCCTAATTATAGAAAACGTTTATATTTTCCTGAAAACGAAATATTATCTTGTCTTCTGCAACTGTTAATTTTGCTGCACCCTGTATATATATTTCGATGTCAGAACAAAATATGCTGTTTTCATATTCAACACATCAGGATAGATACGAAAGGCACAAATTAGCAGAAAAATTATAAAATGATGAAGTAAGCAAGATATATAATTCATGAAGGACTTTAACCCTTACCTTTTCAATGAGATCACATGACGCGCACCTTCTTTCAAAAATTGATTCGAATTACCACTGAGTTATTCACTTTTCTTATATATTTTTTTATTTCACGTAAAACTGTCGGTTAGCAACCTTCTGACAATATATCATATGTCAATATGTACATATTGAATTGTTACGAATTGTTGTGTATTATAATCTGTTTTGATCTATATCTTCCGAACTATTTAACATATTTTCACGAAATAAAGCTCAAACTGCAGTGCAGGCACATCTTTCATAGAGATCCCAAACCCGGATCCCTATGGTTGATATCAAGTACCTTATTCTTTACCATTTTTGGTACTACTTTTGTGTTTTTTTCAAAATAAAACTGCAAATCCCTTTCCTGACACACCACTCTGTTGCTTGCATATGACACCCGAAGTTCAAATATGTGTATTTTTACGTAACGCAAAGAGAAAATACCCTAATTATAGAAAACGTTTATATTTTCCTGAAAACGAAATATTATCTTGTCATCTGCAGCGGTTAATTTTGCTGCACCCTGTATATATATTTCGATGTCAGAACAAAATATGCTGTTTTCATATTCAACACATCAGGATAGATACGAAAGGCACAAATTAGGAGAAAAATTATAAAATGATGAAGTAAGCAAGATATATAATACATGAAGGACTTTAACCCTTACCTTTTCAATGAGATCACATGACGCGCACCTTCTTTCAAAAATTGATTCGAATTACCACTGAGTTATTCACTTTTCTTATATATTTTTTTATTTCACGTAAAACTGTCGGTTAGCAACCTTCTGACAATATATCATATGTCAATATGTACATATTGAATTGTTACGAATTGTTGCGTATTATAATCTGTTTTGATCTATATCTTCCGAACTATTTAACATATTTTCACGAAATAAAGCTCAAACTGCAGTGCAGGCACATCTTTCATAGAGATCCCAAACCGGGATCCCTATGGTTGATATCAAGTACCTTATTCTTTACCATTTTTGGTACTACTTTTGTGTTTTTATCAAAATAACGCATATTTCACTGCACACCCCTTCCCTGAAACACCACTATGTTGCTTGCATATGACATCCGGAGTTCAAATATGTGTATTTTTACGTAACACAAAGAGAAAATACCCTAATTATAGAAAACTTTTATATTTTCCTGAAAAAGAAATATTATCTTGTCTTCTGCAACGGTTAATTTTGCTGCACCCTGTATATATATTTCGATGTCAGAACAAAATATGCTGTTTTCACATTCTACACATCAGGATAGATACGAAAGGCACAAATTAGCAGAAAAATTATAAAATGATGAAGGTAGTAAGAGATATCCTACATGACCGACTTTAACCTTTACCTTTTCGATGAGATCACGTGACGCACACCTTCTGTCAAAAATTGATTCGAATTACCACTGAGTTATTCACATTTCTTATAATTTTCTTATTTCACGTAAAACTATTGGTTGGCAACCTTCTGACAATATATCATATGTCAATATGTACATATTGAATTGTTACGAATTGTTGTGTATTATAATATGTTTTGATCTGTATCTTCCGAACTATTTAACATATTTTCACGAAATAAAGCTCAAACTGCAGTGCAGGAACATCTTTCATAGAGATCCCAAACAGGGATCCCTATGGTTGATATCAAGTACCTTATTCTTTACCATTTTTGGTACTACTTTTGTGTTTTTTTCAAAATAACGCATATTTCACTGCACACCCCTTCCCTGACACACCACTATGTTGCTTGCATATGACACCCGAAGTTAAAATATGTGTATTTTTACGTAACACAAAGAGAAAATACCCTAATTATAGAAAACGTTTATATTTTCCTGAAAACGAAATATTATCTTGTCTTCTGCAACGGTAAATTTTGCTGCACCCTGTATATATATTTCGATGTCAGAACAAAATATGCTGTTTTCACATTCTACACATCAGGATAGACACGAAAGGCACAAATTAGCAGAAAAATTATAAAATGATGAAGGTAGTAAGATATATTCTACATGAACGACTTTAACCCTTACCTTTTCGATGAGATCACGTGACGCACACCTTCTGTCAAAAATTGATTCCAATTACCACTGAGTTATTCACTTTTCTTATAATTTTCTTATTTCACGTAAAACTGTTGGTTGGCAACCTTCTGGCAATATATCATATGTCGATACTTACATATTGAATTGTTACGAATTGTTGTGTATTACAATCTGTTTTGATCTATATCTTCCGAACTATTTAACATATTTTCACGAAATAAAGCTCAAACTGCAGTGCAGGCACATCTTTCATAGAGATCCCAAACCGGGATCCCTATGGTTGATATCAAGTACCTTATTCTTTACCATTTTTGGTACTTCTTTTGTGTTTTTTTTTTCAAAATAAAACTGCAAATCCCTTTCCTGACACACCACTATGTTGCTTGCATATGACACCCGAAGTTCAAATATGTGTACTTTTACGTAACGCAAAGAGAAAATACCCTAATTATAGAAAACGTTTATATTTTCCAGAAAACGAAATATTATCTTGTCTCATGCAGCGGTAAATTTTGCTGCACCCTGTATATATATTTCGATGTCAGAACAAAATATGCTGTTTTCATATTCAACACATCAGGATAGATACGAAAGGCACAAATTAGCAGAAAAATTATAAAATGATGAAGTAAGCAAGATATATAATACATGAATGACTTTAACCCTTACCTTTTCAATGAGATCACATGACGCGCACCTTCTGTCAAAAATTGATTCGAATTACAAATCAGTTATTCACTTTTCTTATATTTTTTTTTATTTCACGTAAAACTGTCGGTTAGCAACCTTCTGACAATATATCATATGTCAATATGTACATATTGAATTGTTACGAATTGTTGCGTATTATAATCTGTTTTGATCTATATCTTCATAACTGTTTAACATATTTTCACGAAATAAAGATCAAACTGCAGTGCAGGCACATCTTTCATAGAGATCCCAAACCGGGATCCCTATGGTTGATATCAAGTACCTTATTCTTTACCATTTTTGGTACTACTTTTGTGTTTTTTTCAAAATAACGCATATTTCACTGCAAACCCCTTACTTGACACACCACTATGTTGCTTGCATATGACATCCGAAGTTCAAATATGTGTATTTTTACGTAACACAAAGAGAAAATACCCTAATTATAGAAAACGTTTATATTTGCTTAAAAAGAAATATTATCTTGTCTTCTGCAACGGTTAATTTTGCTGCACCCTGTATATATATTTCGATGTCAGAATAAATATGCTGTTTTCACATTCTACACATCAAGATAGATACGAAAGGCACAAATTAGCAGAAAAATTATAAAATGATGAAGGTAGTAAGATATATCCTACATGACCGACTTTAACCTTTACCTTTTCGATGAGATCACGTGACGCACACCTTCTGTCAAAAATTGATTCGAAATACCACTGAGTTATTCGCTTTTCTTTTAATTTTCTTATTTCACGTAAAACTATTGGTTGGCAACCTTCTGACAATATATCATATGTCAATAGTTACAT
The DNA here is from genome assembly GCF_964235325.1 of Thermobia domestica. Lineage (NCBI taxonomy): Eukaryota > Metazoa > Arthropoda > Insecta > Zygentoma > Lepismatidae > Thermobia > Thermobia domestica. The sequence goes on from NC_137471.1 coordinate 107,207,791, forward strand.
ATTGAATTGTTACGAATTGTTGTGTATTATAATCTGTTTTGGTATCTATCTTCATAACTATTTAACATATTTTCACGAAATTCAGCTCAAACTGCAGTGCAGGCACATCTTTCATAGACACCCCAAACCGGAATCCCTATGGTTGATATCAAGTACCTTATTCTTTACCATTTTTGGTACTTCTTTTGTGTTTTTTTTTTCAAAATAAAACTGCAAATCCCTTTCCTGACACACCACTATGTTGCTTGCATATGACACCCGAAGTTCAAATATGTGTACTTTTACGTAACGCAAAGAGAAAATACCCTAATTATAGAAAACGTTTATATTTTCCAGAAAACGAAATATTATCTTGTCTCATGCAGCGGTAAATTTTGCTGCACCCTGTATATATATTTCGATGTCAGAACAAAATATGCTGTTTTCATATTCAACACATCAGGATAGATACGAAAGGCACAAATTAGCAGAAAACTTATAAAATGATGAAGTAAGCAAGATATATAATACATGAATGACTTTAACCCTTACCTTTTCAATGAGATCACATGACGCGCACCTTCTGTCAAAAATTGATTCGAATTACAAATCAGTTATTCACTTTTCTTATATTTTTTTTTATTTCACGTAAAACTGTCGGTTAGCAACCTTCTGACAATATATCATATGTCAATATGTACATATTGAATTGTTACGAATTGTTGCGTATTATAATCTGTTTTGATCTATATCTTCATAACTGTTTAACATATTTTCACGAAATAAAGATCAAACTGCAGTGCAGGCACATCTTTCATAGAGATCCCTAACCGGGATCCCTATGGTTGATATCAAGTACCTTATTCTTTACCATTTTTGGTACTACTTTTGTGTTTTTTTCAAAATAACGCATATTTCACTGCAAACCCCTTACTTGACACACCACTATGTTGCTTGCATATGACACCCGAAGTTCAAATATGTGTATTTTTACGTAACACAAAGAGAAAATACCCTAATTATAGAAAACGTTTATATTTTCCTGAAAACGAAATATTATCTTGTCTTCTGCAACTGTTAATTTTGCTGCACCCTGTATATATATTTCGATGTCAGAACAAAATATGCTGTTTTCATATTCAACACATCAGGATAGATACGAAAGGCACAAATTAGCAGAAAAATTATAAAATGATGAAGTAAGCAAGATATATAATTCATGAAGGACTTTAACCCTTACCTTTTCAATGAGATCACATGACGCGCACCTTCTTTCAAAAATTGATTCGAATTACCACTGAGTTATTCACTTTTCTTATATATTTTTTTATTTCACGTAAAACTGTCGGTTAGCAACCTTCTGACAATATATCATATGTCAATATGTACATATTGAATTGTTACGAATTGTTGTGTATTATAATCTGTTTTGATCTATATCTTCCGAACTATTTAACATATTTTCACGAAATAAAGCTCAAACTGCAGTGCAGGCACATCTTTCATAGAGATCCCAAACCGGGATCCCTATGGTTGATATCAAGTACCTTATTCTTTACCATTTTTGGTACTACTTTTGTGTTTTTTTCAAAATAAAACTGCAAATCCCTTTCCTGACACACCACTATGTTGCTTGCATACGACACCCGAAGTTCAAATATGTGTACTTTTACGTAACGCAAAGAGAAAATACCCTAATTATAGAAAACGTTTATATTTTCCTGAAAACGAAATATTATCTTGTCTTCTGCAGCGGTTAATTTTGCTGCACCCTCTATATATATTTCGATGTCAGAACAAAATATGCTGTTTTCATATTCAACACATCAGGATAGATACGAAAGGCACAAATTAGGAGAAAAATTATAAAATGATGAAGTAAGCAAGATATATAATACATGAAGGACTTTAACCCTTACCTTTTCAATGAGATCACATGACGCGCACCTTCTTTCAAAAATTGATTCGAATTACCACTGAGTTATTCACTTTTCTTATATATTTTTTTATTTCACGTAAAACTGTCGGTTAGCAACCTTCTGACAATATATCATATGTCGATACTTACATATTGAATTGTTACGAATTGTTGTGTATTACAATCTGTTTTGATCTATATCTTCCGAACTATTTAACATATTTTCACGAAATAAAGCTCAAACTGCAGTGCAGGAACATCTTTCATAGAGATCTTAAACCGGGATCCCTATGGTTGATATCAAGTACCTTATTCTTTACCATTTTTGGTACTACTTTTGTGTTTTTATCAAAATAACGCATATTTCACTGCACACCCCTTCCCTGAAACACCACTATGTTGCTTGCATATGACATCCGAAGTTCAAATATGTGTATTTTTACGTAACACAAAGAGAAAATACCCTAATTATAGAAAACGTTTATATTTTCCTGAAAACGAAATATTATCTTGTCTTCTGCAACGGTTAATTTTGCTGCACCCTGTATATATATTTCGATGTCAGAACAAAATATGCTGTTTTCACATTCTACACATCAGGATAGATACGAAAGGCACAAATTAGCAGAAAAATTATAAAATGATGAAGGTAGTAAGATATATCCTACATGACCGACTTTAACCTTTACCTTTTCGATGAGATCACGTGACGCACACCTTCTGTCAAAAATTGATTCGAATTACCACTGAGTTATTCACATTTCTTATAATTTTCTTATTTCACGTAAAACTATTGGTTGGCAACCTTCTGACAATATATCATATGTCAATAGTTACATATTGAATTGTTACGAATTGTTGTGTATTATAATCTGTTTTGATCTATATCTTCCGAACTATTTAACATATTTTCACGAAATAAAGCTCAAACTGCAGTGCAGGAACATCCTTCATAGAGGTCCCAAACCGGGATCCCTATGGTTGATATCAAGTACCTTATTCTTTACCATTTTTGGTGCTACTTATGTGTTTTTATCAAAATAACGCATATTTTACTGCACACCCCTTCCCTGAAACACCACTATGTTGCTTGCATATGACATCCGAAGTTCAAATATGTGTATTTTTACGTAACACAAAGAGAAAATACCCTAATTATAGAAAACGTTTATATTTTCCTGAAAACGAAATATTATCTTGTCTTCTGCAACGGTTAATTTTGCTGCACCCTGTATATATATATTTCGATGTCAGAACAAAATATGCTGTTTTCACATTCTACACATCAGGATAGATACGAAAGGCACAAATTAGCAGAAAAATTATAAAATGATGAAGGTAGTAAGATATATCCTACATGACCGACTTTAACCTTTACCTTTTCGATGAGATCACGTGACGCACACCTTCTGTCAAAAATTGATTCGAAATACCACTGAGTTATTCACTTTTCTTTTAATTTTCTTATTTCACGTAAAACTATTGGTTGGCAACCTTCTGACAATATATCATATGTCAATAGTTACATATTGAATTGTTACGAATTGTTGTGTATTATAATCTGTTTTGGTATCTATCTTCATAACTATTTAACATATTTTCACGAAATTCAGCTCAAACTGCAGTGCAGGCACATCTTTCATAGACACCCCAAACCGGAATCCCTATGGTTGATATCAAGTACCTTATTCTTTACCATTTTTGGTACTACTTTTGTGTTTTTTTTTTTCAAAATAAAACTGCAAATCCCTTTCCTGACACACCACTATGTTGCTTGCATATGACACCCGAAGTTCAAATATGTGTACTTTTACGTAACGCAAAGAGAAAATACCCTAATTATAGAAAACGTTTATATTTTCCAGAAAACGAAATATTATCTTGTCTCATGCAGCGGTAAATTTTGCTGCACCCTGTATATATATTTCGATGTCAGAACAAAATATGCTGTTTTCATATTCAACACATCAGGATAGATACGAAAGGCACAAATTAGCAGAAAAATTATAAAATGATGAAGTAAGCAAGATATATAATACATGAAGGACTTTAACCCTTACCTTTTCAATGAGATCACATGACGCGCACCTTCTGTCAAAAATTGATTCGAATTACAAATCAGTTATTCACTTTTCTTATATTTTTTTTATTTCACGTAAAACTGTCGGTTAGCATCCTTCTGACAATATATCATATGTCAATATGTACATATTGAATTGTTACGAATTGTTGCGTATTATAATCTGTTTTGATCTATATCTTCATAACTGTTTAACATATTTTCACGAAATAAAGATCAAACTGCAGTGCAAGCACATCATTCATAGAGATCCCAAACCGGGATCCCTATGGTTGATATCAAGTACCTTATTCTTTACCATTTTTGGTACTACTTTTGTGTTTTTTTCAAAATAACGTATATTTCACTGCAAACCCCTTACTTGACACACCACTATGTTGCTTGCATATGACACCCGAAGTTCAAATATGTGTATTTTTACGTAACACAAAGAGAAAATACCCTAATTATAGAAAACGTTTATATTTTCCTGAAAACGAAATATTATCTTGTCTTCTGCAACTGTTAATTTTGCTGCACCCTGTATATATATTTCGATGTCAGAACAAAATATGCTGTTTTCATATTCAACACATCAGGATAGATACGAAAGGCACAAATTAGCAGAAAAATTATAAAATGATGAAGTAAGCAAGATATATAATTCATGAAGGACTTTAACCCTTACCTTTTCAATGAGATCACATGACGCGCACCTTCTTTCAAAAATTGATTCGAATTACCACTGAGTTATTCACTTTTCTTATATATTTTTTTATTTCACGTAAAACTGTCGGTTAGCAACCTTCTGACAATATATCATATGTCAATATGTACATATTGAATTGTTACGAATTGTTGTGTATTATAATCTGTTTTGATCTATATCTTCCGAACTATTTAACATATTTTCACGAAATAAAGCTCAAACTGCAGTGCAGGCACATCTTTCATAGAGATCCCAAACCGGGATCCCTATGGTTGATATCAAGTACCTTATTCTTTACCATTTTTGGTACTACTTTTGTGTTTTTTTCAAAATAAAACTGCAAATCCCTTTCCTGACACACCACTATGTTGCTTGCATACGACACCCGAATTTCAAATATGTGTACTTTTACGTAACGCAAAGAGAAAATACCCTAATTATAGAAAACGTTTATATTTTCCTGAAAACGAAATATTATCTTGTCTTCTGCAGCGGTTAATTTTGCTGCACCCTCTATATATATTTCGATGTCAGAACAAAATATGCTGTTTTCATATTCAACACATCAGGATAGATACGAAAGGCACAAATTAGGAGAAAAATTATAAAATGATGAAGTAAGCAAGATATATAATACATGAAGGACTTTAACCCTTACCTTTTCAATGAGATCACATGACGCGCACCTTCTTTCAAAAATTTATTCGAATTACCACTGAGTTATTCACTTTTCTTATATATTTTTTTATTTCACGTAAAACTGTCGGTTAGCAACCTTCTGACAATATATCATATGTCGATACTTACATATTGAATTGTTACGAATTGTTGTGTATTACAATCTGTTTTGATCTATATCTTCCGAACTATTTAACATATTTTCACGAAATAAAGCTCAAACTGCAGTGCAGGAACATCTTTCATAGAGATCCCAAACCCAGATCCCTATGGTTGATATCAAGTACCTTATTCTTTACCATTTTTGGTACTACTTTTGTGTTTTTATCAAAATAACGCATATTTCACTGCACACCCCTTCCCTGAAACACAACTATGTTGCTTGCATATGACATCCGAAGTTCAAATATGTGTATTTTTACGTAACACAAAGAGAAAATACCCTAATTATAGAAAACGTTTATATTTTCCTGAAAACGAAATATTATCTTGTCTTCTGCAACGGTTAATTTTGCTGCACCCTGTATATATATTTCGATGTCAGAACAAAATATGCTGTTTTCACATTCTACACATCAGGATAGATACGAAAGGCACAAATTAGCAGAAAAATTATAAAATGATGAAGGTAGTAAGATATATCCTACATGACCGACTTTAACCTTTACCTTTTCGATGAGATCACGTGACGCACACCTTCTGTCAAAAATTGATTCGAATTACCACTGAGTTATTCACATTTCTTATAATTTTCTTATTTCACGTAAAACTATTGGTTGGCAACCTTCTGACAATATATCATATGTCAATATGTACATATTGAATTGTTAGGAATTGTTGTGTATTATAATCTGTTTTGATCTATATCTTCCGAACTATTTAACATATTTTCACGAAATAAAGCTCAAACTGCAGTGCAGGAACATCCTTCATAGAGGTCCCAAACCGGGATCCCTATGGTTGATATCAAGTACCTTATTCTTTACCATTTTTGGTACTACTTTTGTGTTTTTTTCAAAATAAAACTGCAATTCCCTTTCCTGACACACCACTATGTTGCTTGCATACGACACCCGAATTTCAAATATGTGTACTTTTACGTAACGCAATAAGAAAATACCCTAATTATAGAAAACGTTTATATTTTCCTGAAAACGAAATATTATCTTGTCTTCTGCAGCGGTTAATTTTGCTGCACCCTCTATATATATTTCGATGTCAGAACAAAATATGCTGTTTTCATATTCAACACATCAGGATAGATACGAAAGGCACAAATTAGGAGAAAAATTATAAAATGATGAAGTAAAAAAGATATATAATACATGAAGGACTTTAACCCTTACCTTTTCAATGAGATCACATGACGCGCACCTTCTTTCAAAAATTTATTCGAATTACCACTGAGTTATTCACTTTTCTTATATATTTTTTTATTTCACGTAAAACTGTCGGTTAGCAACCTTCTGACAATATATCATATGTCGATACTTACATATTGAATTGTTACGAATTGTTGTGTATTACAATCTGTTTTGATCTATATCTTCCGAACTATTTAACATATTTTCACGAAATAAAGCTCAAACTGCAGTGCAGGAACATCTTTCATAGGGATCCCAAACCGGGATCCCTATGGTTGATATCAAGTACCTTATTCTTTACCATTTTTGGTACTACTTTTGTGTTTTTATCAAAATAACGCATATTTCACTGCACACCCCTTCCCTGAAACACCACTATGTTGCTTGCATATGACATCCGAAGTTCAAATATGTGTATTTTTACGTAACACAAAGAGAAAATACCCTAATTATAGAAAACGTTTATATTTTCCTGAAAACGAAATATTATCTTGTCTTCTGCAACGGTTAATTTTGCTGCACCCTGTATATATATTTCGATGTCAGAACAAAATATGCTGTTTTCACATTCTACACATCAGGATAGATACGAAAGGCACAAATTAGCAGAAAAATTATAAAATGATGAAGGTAGTAAGATATATCCTACATGACCGACTTTAATCTTTACCTTTTCGATGAGATCACGTGACGCACACCTTCTGTCAAAAATTGATTCCAATTACAACTGAGTTATTCACTTTTCTTATAATTTTCTTATTTCACGTAAAACTATTGGTTGGCAACCTTCTGACAATATATCATATGTCAATATGTACATATTGAATTGTTAGGAATTGTTGTGTATTATAATCTGTTTTGATCTATATCTTCCGAACTATTTAACATATTTTCACGAAATAAAGCTCAAACTGCAGTGCAGGCACATCTTTCATAGACACCCCAAACCGGAATCATTATGGTTGATATCAAGTACCTTATTCTTTACCATTTTTGGTACTACTTTTGTGTTTTTTTTTCAAAATAAAACTGCAAATCCCTTTCCTGACACACCACTATGTTGCTTGCATATGACACCCGAAGTTCAAATATGTGTACTTTTACGTAACGCAAAGAGAAAATACCCTAATTATAGAAAACGTTTATATTTTCCAGAAAACGAAATATTATCTTGTCTCATGCAGCGGTAAATTTTGCTGCACCCTGTATATATATTTCGATGTCAGAACAAAATATGCTGTTTTCATATTCAACACATCAGGATAGATACGAAAGGCACAAATTAGCAGAAAAATTATAAAATGATGAAGTAAGCAAGATATATAATACATGAATGACTTTAACCCTTACCTTTTCAATGAGATCACATGACGCGCACCTTCTGTCAAAAATTGATTCGAATTACAAATCAGTTATTCACTTTTCTTATATTTTTTTATTTCACGTAAAACTGTCGGTTAGCAACCTTCTGACAATATATCATATGTCAATATGTACATATTGAATTGTTACGAATTGTTGCGTATTATAATCTGTTTTGATCTATATCTTCATAACTGTTTAACATATTTTCACGAAATAAAGATCAAACTGCAGTGCAGGCACATCTTTCATAGAGATCCCAAACCGGGATCCCTATGGTTGATATCAAGTACCTTATTCTTTACCATTTTTGGTACTACTTTTGTGTTTTTTTCAAAATAACGCATATTTCACTGCAAACCCCTTACTTGACACACCACTATGTTGCTTGCATATGACACCCGAAGTTCAAATATGTGTATTTTTACGTAACACAAAGAGAAAATACCCTAATTATAGAAAACGTTTATATTTTCCTGAAAACGAAATATTATCTTGTCTTCTGCAACTGTTAATTTTGCTGCACCCTGTATATATATTTCGATGTCAGAACAAAATATGCTGTTTTCATATTGAACACATCAGGATAGATACGAAAGGCACAAATTAGCAGAAAAATTATAAAATGATGAAGTAAGCAAGATATATAATTCATGAAGGACTTTAACCCTTACCTTTTCAATGAGATCACATGACGCGCACCTTCTTTCAAAAATTGATTCGAATTACCACTGAGTTATTCACTTTTCTTATATATTTTTTTATTTCACGTAAAACTGTCGGTTAGCAACCTTCTGACAATATATCATATGTCAATATGTACATATTGAATTGTTACGAATTGTTGTGTATTATAATCTGTTTTGATCTATATCTTCCGAACTATTTAACATATTTTCACGAAATAAAGCTCAAACTGCAGTGCAGGCACATCTTTCATAGAGATCCCAAACCGGGATCCCTTTGGTTGATATCAAGTACCTTATTCTTTACCATTTTTGGTACTACTTTTGTGTTTTTTTCAAAATAAAACTGCAAATCCCTTTCCTGACACACCACTATGTTGCTTGCATATGACACCCGAAGTTCAAATATGTGTACTTTTACGTAACGCAAAGAGAAAATACCCTAATTATAGAAAACGTTTATATTTTCCTGAAAACGAAATATTATCTTGTCTTCTGCAGCGGTTAATTTTGCTGCACCCTGTATATATATTTCGATGTCAGAACAAAATATGCTGTTTTCATATTCAACACATCAGGATAGATACGAAAGGCACAAATTAGGAGAAAAATTATAAAATGATGAAGTAAGCAAGATATATAATACATGAAGGACTTTAACCCTTACCTTTTCAATGAGATCACATGACGCGCACCTTCTTTCAAAAATTGATTCGAATTACCACTGAGTTATTCACTTTTCTTATATATTTTTTTATTTCACGTAAAACTGTCGGTTAGCAACCTTCTGACAATATATCATATGTCAATATGTACATATTGAATTGTTACGAATTGTTATGTATTATAATCTGTTTTGATCTATATCTTCCGAACTATTTAACATATTTTCACGAAATAAAGCTCAAACTGCAGTGCAGGCACATATTTCATAGAGATCCCAAACCCAGATCCCTATGGTTGATATCAAGTACCTTATTCTTTACCATTTTTGGTACTACTTTTGTGTTTTTATCAAAATAACGCATATTTCACTGCACACCCCTTCCCTGAAACACCACTATGTTGCTTGCATATGACATCCGAAGTTCAAATATGTGTATTTTTACGTAACACAAAGAGAAAATACCCTAATTATAGAAAACGTTTATATTTTCCTGAAAACGAAATATTATCTTGTCTTCTGCAACGGTTAATTTTGCTGCACTCTGTATATATATTTCGATGTCAAAACAAAATATGCTGTTTTCACATTCTACACATCAGGATAGATACGAAAGGCACAAATTAGCAGAAAAATTATAAAATGATGAAGGTAGTAAGATATATCCTACATGACCGACTTTAACCTTTACCTTTTCGATGAGATCACGTGACGCACACCTTCTGTCAAAAATTGATTCGAATTACCACTGAGTTATTCACATTTCTTTTAATTTTCTTATTTCACGTAAAACTATTGGTTGGCAACCTTCTGACAATATATCATATGTCAATAGTTACATATTGAATTGTTACGAATTGTTGTGTATTATAATCTGTTTTGGTATCTATCTTCATAACTATTTAACATATTTTCACGAAATAAAGCTCAAACTGCAGTGCAGGCACATCTTTCATAGACACCCCAAACCGGAATCCCTATGGTTGATATCAAGTACCTTATTCTTTACCATTTTTGGTACTACTTTTGTGTTTTTTTTTTCAAAATAGAACTGCAAATCCCTTTCCTGACACACCACTATGTTGCTTGCATATGACACCCGAAGTTCAAATATGTGTACTTTTACGTAACGCAAAGAGAAAATACCCTAATTATAGAAAACGTTTATATTTTCCAGAAAACGAAATATTATCTTGTCTCATGCAGCGGTAAATTTTGCTGCACCCTGTATATATATTTCGATGTCAGAACAAAATATGCTGTTTTCATATTCAACACATCAGGATAGATACGAAAGGCACAAATTAGCAGAAAAATTATAAAATGATGAAGTAAGCAAGATATATAATACATGAATGACTTTAACCCTTACCTTTTCAATGAGATCACATGACGCGCACCTTCTGCCAAAATTGATTCGAATTACAAATCAGTTATTCACTTTTCTTATATTTTTTTTATTTCACGTAAAACTGTCGGTTAGCAACCTTCTGACAATATATCATATGTCAATATGTACATATTGAATTGTTACGAATTGTTGCGTATTATAATCTGTTTTGATCTATATCTTCATAACTGTTTAACATATTTTCACGAAATAAAGATCAAACTGCAGTGCAGGCACATCTTTCATAGAGGTCCCAAACCGGGATCCCTATGGTTGATATCAAGTACCTTATTCTTTACCATTTTTGGTACTACTTTTGTGTTTTTTTCAAAATAACGCATATTTCACTGCAAACCCCTTACTTGACACACCACTATGTTGCTTGCATATGACACCCGAAGTTCAAATATGTGTATTTTTACGTAACACAAAGAGAAAATACCCTAATTATAGAAAACGTTTATATTTTCCTGAAAACGAAATATTATCTTGTCTTCTGCAACTGTTAATTTTGCTGCACCCTGTATATATATTTCGATGTCAGAACAAAATATGCTGTTTTCATATTCAACACATCAGGATAGATACGAAAGGCACAAATTAGCAGAAAAATTATAAAATGATGAAGTAAGCAAGATATATAATTCATGAAGGACTTTAACCCTTACCTTTTCAATGAGATCACATGACGCGCACCTTCTTTCAAAAATTGATTCGAATTACCACTGAGTTATTCACTTTTCTTATATATTTTTTTATTTCACGTAAAACTGTCGGTTAGCAACCTTCTGACAATATATCATATGTCAATATGTACATATTGAATTGTTAGGAATTGTTGTGTATTATAATCTGTTTTGATCTATATCTTCCGAACTATTTAACATATTTTCACGAAATAAAGCTCAAACTGCAGTGCAGGCACATCTTTCATAGAGATCCCAAACCGAGATCCCTATGGTTGATATCAAGTACCTTATTCTTTACCATTTTTGGTACTACTTTTGTGTTTTTTTCAAAATAAAACTGCAAATCCCTTTCCTGACACACCACTATGTTGCTTGCATATGACACCCGAAGTTCAAATATGTGTACTTTTACGTAACGCAAAGAGAAAATACCCTAATTATAGAAAACGTTTATATTTTCCTGAAAACGAAATATTATCTTGTCTTCTGCAGCGGTTAATTTTGCTGCACCCTCTATATATATTTCGATGTCAGAACGAAATATGCTGTTTTCATATTCAACACATCAGGATAGATACGAAAGGCACAAATTAGGAGAAAAATTATAAAATGATGAAGTAAGCAAAATATATAATACATGAAGGACTTTAACCCTTACCTTTTCAATGAGATCACATGACGCGCACCTTCTTTCAAAAATTGATTCGAATTACCACTGAGTTATTCACTTTTCTTATATATTTTTTTATTTCACGTAAAACTGTCGGTTAGCAACCTTCTGACAATATATCATATGTCAATATGTACATATTGAATTGTTACGAATTGTTGTGTATTATAATCTGTTTTGATCTATATCTTCCGAACTATTTAACATATTTTCACGAAATAAAGCTCAAACTGCAGTGCAGGCACATCTTTCATAGAGATCCCAAACCGGGATCCCTAAGGTTGATATCAAGTACCTTATTCTTTACCATTTTTGGTACTACTTTTGTGTTTTTATCAAAATAACGCATATTTCACTGCACACCTCTTCCCTGAAACACCACTATGTTGCTTGCATATGACATCCGAAGTTCAAATATGTGTATTTTTACGTAACACAAAGAGAAAATACCCTAATTATAGAAAACGTTTATATTTTCCTGAAAACGATATATTATCTTGTCTTCTGCAACGGTTAATTTTGCTGCACCCTGTATATATATTTCGATGTCAGAACAAAATATGCTGTTTTCACATTCTACACATCAGGAAAGATACGAAAGGCACAAATTAGCAGAAAAATTATAAAATGATGAAGGTAGTAAGATATATCCTACATGACCGACTTTAACCTTTACCTTTTCGATGAGATCACGTGACGCACACCTTCTGTCAAAAATTGATTCGAAATACCACTGAGTTATTCACATTTCTTATAATTTTCTTATTTCACGTAAAACTATTGGTTGGCAACCTTCTGACAATATATCATATGTCAATATGTACATATTGAATTGTTACGAATTGTTGTGTATTATAATCTGTTTTGATCTGTATCTTCCGAACTATTTAACATATTTTCACGAAATAAAGCTCAAACTGCAGTGCAGGAACATCTTTCATAGAGATCCCAAACAGGGATCCCTATGGTTGATATCAAGTACCTTTTTCTTTACCATTTTTGGTACTACTTTTGTGTTTTTTTCAAAATAACGCATATTTCACTGCACACCCCTTCCCTGACACACCACTATGTTGCTTGCATATGACACCCGAAGTTAAAATATGTGTATTTTTACGTAACACAAAGAGAAAATACCCTAATTATAGAAAACGTTTATATTTTCCTGAAAACGAAATATTATCTTGTCTTCTGCAACGGTTAATTTTGCTGCACCCTGTATATATATTTCGATGTCAGAACAAAATATGCTGTTTTCACATTCTACACATCAGGATAGACACGAAAGGCACAAATTAGCAGAAAAATTATAAAATGATGAAGGTAGTAAGATATATCCTACATGACCGACTTTAACCTTTACCTTTTCGATGAGATCACGTGACGCACACCTTCTGTCAAAAATTGATTCGAAATACCACTGAGTTATTCACTTTTCTTTTAATTTTCTTATTTCACGTAAAACTATTGGTTGGCCACCTTCTGACAATATATCATATGTCAATAGTTACATATTGAATTGTTACGAATTGTTGTGTATTATAATCTGTTTTGGTATCTATCTTCATAACTATTTAACATATTTTCACGAAATTCAGCTCAAACTGCAGTGCAGGCACATCTTTCATAGACACCCCAAACCGGAATCCCTATGGTTGATATCAAGTACCTTATTCTTTACCATTTTTGGTACTACTTTTGTGTTTTTTTCAAAATAACGCATATTTCACTGCACACCCCTTCCCTGACACACCACTATATTGCTTGCATATGACACCCGAAGTTAAAATATGTGTATTTTTACGTAACACAAAGAGAAAGTACCCTAATTATAGAAAACGTTTATATTTTCCTGAAAACGAAATATTATCTTGTCTTCTGCAACGGTTAATTTTGCTGCACCCTGTATATATATTTCGATGTCAGAACAAAATATGCTGTTTTCACATTCTACACATCAGGATAGACACGAAAGGCACAAATTAGCAGAAAAATTATAAAATGATGAAGTAAGCAAGATATATAATACATGAAGGACTTTAACCCTTACCTTTTCAATGAGATCACATGACGCGCACCTTCTTTCAAAAATTGATTCGAATTACCACTGAGTTATTCACTTTTCTTATATATTTTTTTATTTCACGTAAAACTGTCGGTTAGCAACCTTCTGACAATATATCATATGTCAATATGTACATATTGAATTGTTACGAATTGTTGTGTATTATAATCTGTTTTGATCTATATCTTCCGAACTATTTAACATATTTTCACGAAATAAAGCTCAAACTGCAGTGCAGGCACATCTTTCATAGAGATCCCAAACCGGGATCCCTATGGTTGATATCAAGGACCTTATTCTTTACCATTTTTGGTACTACTTATGTGTTTTTATCAAAATAACTCATATTTCACTGCACACCCCTTCCCTGAAACACCACTATGTTGCTTGCATATGACATCCGAAGTTCAAATATGTGTATTTTTACGTAACACAAAGAGAAAATACCCTAATTATAGAAAACGTTTATATTTTCCTGAAAACGAAATATTATCTTGTCTTCTGCAACGGTTAATTTTGCTGCACCCTGTATATATATTTCGATGTCAGAACAAAATATGCTGTTTTCACATTCTACACATCAGGATAGATACGAAAGGCACAAATTAGCAGAAAAATTATAAAATGATGAAGGTAGTAAGATATATCCTACATGACCGACTTTAACCTTTACCTTTTCGATGAGATCACGTGACGCACACCTTCTGTCAAAAATTGATTCGAAATACCACTGAGTTATTCACTTTTCTTTTAATTTTCTTATTTCACGTAAAACTATTGGTTGGCAACCTTCTGACAATATATCATATGTCAATATTTACATATTGAATTGTTACGAATTGTTGTGTATTATAATCTGTTTTGGTATCTATCTTCATAACTATTTAACATATTTTCACGAAATTCAGCTCAAACTGCAGTGCAGGCACATCTTTCATAGACACCCCAAACCGGAATCCCTATGGTTGATATCAAGTACCTTATTCTTTACCATTTTTGGTACTACTTTTGTGTTTTTATCAAAATAACGCATATTTCACTGCACACCCCTTCCCTGACACACCACTATGTTGCTTGCATATGACACCCGAAGTTAAAATATGTGTATTTTTACGTAACACAAAGAGAAAATACCCTAATTATAGAAAACGTTTATATATTCCTGAAAACGAAATATTATCTTGTCTTTTGCAACGGTTAATTTTGCTGCACCCTGTATATATATTTCGATGTCAGAACAAAATATGCTGTTTTCACATTCTACACATCAGGACAGACACGAAAGGCACCAATTAGCAGAAAAATTATAAAATGATGAAGGTAGTAAGATATATTCTACATGAACGACTTTAACCCTTACCTTTTCGATGAGATCACGTGACGCACACCTTCTGTCAAAAATTGATTCGAATTACCACTGAGTTATTCACTTTTCTTATAATTTTCTTATTTCACGTAAAACTGTTGGTTGGCAACCTTCTGACAATATATCATATGTCGATACTTACATATTGAATTGTTACGAATTGTTGTGTATTACAATCTGTTTTGATCTATATCTTCCGAACTAATTAACATATTTTCACGAAATAAAGTTCAAACTGCAGTGCAGGCACATCTTTCATAGAGATCCCAAACAGGGATCCCTATGGTTGATATCAAGTACCTTATTCTTTACCACTTTTGGTACTACTTTTGTGTTTTTTTTCAAAATAAAACTGCAAATCCCTTTCCTGACACACCACTACGTTGCTTGCATATGACACCCGAAGTTCAAATATGTGTACTTTTACGTAACGCAAAGAGAAAATACCCTAATTATAGAAAACGTTTATATTTTCCTGAAAACGAAATATTATCTTGTCTCATGCAGCGGTAAATTTTGCTGCACCCTGTATATATATTTCGATGTCAGAACAAAATATGCTGTTTTCATATTCAACACATCAGGATAGATACGAAAGGCACAAATTAGCAGAAAAATTATAAAATGATGAAGTAAGCAAGATATATAATACATGAATGACTTTAAACCTTACCTTTTCAATGAGATCACATGACGCGCACCTTCTGTCAAAAATTGATTCGAATTACAAATCAGTTATTCACTTTTCTTATATTTTTTTTATTTCACGTAAAACTGTCGGTTAGCAACCTTCTGACAATATATCATATGTCAATATGTACATATTGAATTGTTACGAATTGTTGCGTATTATAATCTGTTTTAATCTATATCTTCATAACTGTTTAACATATTTTCACGAAATAAAGCTCAAACTGCAGTGCAGGCACATCTTTCATAGAGATCCCAAACCGGGATCCCTATGGTTGATATCAAGTACCTTATTCTTTACCATTTTTGGTACTACTTTTGTGTTTTTTTTCAAAATAAAACTGCAAATCTCTTTCCTGACACACCACTATGTTGCTTGCATATGACACCCGAAGTTCAAATATGTGTACTTTTACGTAACGCAAAGAGAAAATACCCTAATTATAGAAAACGTTTATATTTTCCTGAAAACGAAATAATATATTGTCTTGTGCAGCGGTTAATTTTGCTGCACCCTGTATATATATTTCGATGTCAGAACAAAATATGCTGTTTTCATATTCAACACATCAGGATAGATACGAAAGGCACAAATTAGGAGAAAAATTATAAAATGATGAAGTAAGCAAGATATATAATACATGAAGGACTTTAACCCTTACCTTTTCAATGAGATCACATGACGCGCACCTTCTTTCAAAAATTGATTCGAATTACCACTGAGTTATTCACTTTTCTTATATATTTTTTATTTCACGTAAAACTGTCGGTTAGCAACCTTCTGACAATATATCATATGTCAATATGTACATATTGAATTGTTACGAATTGTTGTGTATTAAAATCTGTTTTGATCTATATCTTCCGAACTATTTAACATATTTTCACGAAATAAAGCTCAAACTGCAGTGCAGGCACATCTTTCATAGAGATCCCAAACCGGGATCCCTATGGTTGATATCAAGTACCTTATTCTTTACCATTTTTGGTACTACTTTTGTGTTTTTATCAAAATAACGCATATTTCACTGCACACCCCTTCCCTGAAACACCACTATGTTGCTTGCATATGACATCCGAAGTTCAAATATGTGTATTTTTACGTAACACAAAGAGAAAATACCCTAATTATAGAAAACGTTTATATTTTCCTGAAAACGAAATATTATCTTGTCTTCTGCAACGGTTAATTTTGCTGCACCCTGTATATATATTTCGATGTCAGAACAAAATATGCTGTTTTCACATTCTACACATCAGGATAGATACGGAAGGCACAAATTAGCAGAAAAATTATAAAATGATGAAGGTAGTAAGATATATCCTACATGACCGACTTTAACCTTTACCTTTTCGATGAGATCACGTGACGCACACCTTCTGTCAAAAATTGATTCGAATTACCACTGAGTTATTCACATTTCTTATAATTTTCTTATTTCACGTAAAACTATTGGTTGGCAACCTTCTGACAATATATCATATGTCAATATGTACATATTGAATTGTTAGGAATTGTTGTGTATTATAATCTGTTTTGATCTATATCTTCTGAACTATTTAACATATTTTCACGAAATAAACTCAAACTGCAGTGCAGGAACATCTTTCATAGAGATCCCAAACCGGGATCCCTATGGTTGATATCAAACACCTTATTATTTACCATTTTTGGTACTACTTTTGTGTTTTTTTCAAAATAACGCATATTTCACTGCACACCCCTACGCTTACACACCACTATGTTGCTTGCATATGACACCCGAAGTTCAAATATGTGTATTTTTACGTAACACAAAGAGAAAATACCCTAATTATAGAAAACGTTTATATTTTCCTGAAAACGAAATATTATCTTGTCTTCTGCAACGGTTAATTTTGCTGCACCCTGTATATATATTTCGATGTCAGAACAAAATATGCTGTTTTCACATTCTACACATCAGGATAGACACGAAAGTCACAAATTAGCAGAAAAATTATAAAATGATGAAGGTAGTAAGATATATTCTACATGAACGACTTTAACCCTTACTTTTTCGATGAGATCACGTGACGCACACCTTCTGTCAAAAATTGATTCCAATTACCACTGAGTTATTCACTTTTCTTATAATTTTCTTATTTCACGTAAAACTGTTGGTTGGCAACCTTCTGACAATATATCATATGTCGATACTTACATATTGAATTGTTACGAATTGTTGTGTATTACAATCTGTTTTGATCTATATCTTCCGAACTATTTAACATATTTTCACGAAATAAAGCTCAAACTGCAGTGCAGGCACATCTTTCATAGAGATCCCAAACCGGGATCCCTATGGTTGATATCAAGTACCTTATTCTTTACCATTTTTGGTACTACTTATGTGTTTTTATCAAAATAACGCATATTTCACTGCACACCCCTTCCCTGAAACACCACTATGTTGCTTGCATATGACATCCGAAGTTCAAATATGTGTATTTTTACGTAACACAAAGAGAAAATACCCTAATTATAGAAAACGTTTATATTTTCCTGAAAACGAAATATTATCTTGTCTTTTGCAACGGTTAATTTTGCTGCACCCTGTATATATATTTCGATGTCAGAACAAAATATGCTGTTTTCACATTCTACACATCAGGATAGATACGAAAGGCACAAATTAGCAGAAAAATTATAAAATGATGATGGTAGTAAGATATATCCTACATGACCGACTTTAACCTTTACCTTTTCGATGAGATCACGTGACGCACACCTTCTGTCAAAAATTGATTCGAAATACCACTGAGTTATTCACTTTTCTTATAATTTTCTTATTTCACGTAAAACTATTGGTTGGCAACCTTCTGACAATATATCATATGTCAATAGTTACATATTGAATTGTTACGAATTGTTGTGTATTATAATCTGTTTTGGTGTCTATCTTCATAACTATTTAACATATTTTCACGAAATTCAGCTCAAACTGCAGTGCAGGCACATCTTTCATAGACACCCCAAACCGGAATCCCTATGGTTGATATCAAGTACCTTATTCTTTACCATTTTTGGTACTACTTTTGTGTTTTTTTCAAAATAACGCATATTTCACTGCACACCCCTTCCCTGACACACCACTATGTTGCTTGCATATGACACCCGAAGTTAAAATATGTGTATTTTTACGTAACACAAAGAGAAAATACCCTAATTATAGAAAACGTTTATATTTTCCTGAAAACGAAATATTATCTTGTCTTCTGCAACGGTTAATTTTGCTGCACCCTGTATATATATTTCGATGTCAGAACAAAATATGGTGTTTTCACATTCTACACATCAGGATAGACACGGAAGGCACAAATTAGCAGAAAAATTATAAAATGATGAAGTAAGCAAGATATATAATACATGAAGGACTTTAACCCTTACCTTTTTAATGAGATCACATGACGCGCACCTTCTTTCAAAAATTGATTCGAATTACCACTGAGTTATTCACTTTTCTTATATATTTTTTTATTTCACGTAAAACTGTCGGTTAGCAACCTTCTGACAATATATCATATGTCAATATGTACATATTGAATTGTTACGAATTGTTGTGTATTATAATCTGTTTTGATCTATATCTTCCGAACTATTTAACATATTTTCACGAAATAAAGCTCAAACTGCAGTGCAGGCACATCTTTCATAGAGATCCCAAACCGGGATCCCTATGGTTGATATCAAGTACCTTATTCTTTACCATTTTTGGTACTACTTATGTGTTTTTATCAAAATAACGCACATTTCACTGCACACCCCTTCCCTGAAACACCACTATGTTGCTTGCATATGACATCCGAAGTTCAAATATGTGTATTTTTACGTAACACAAAGAGAAAATACCCTAATTATAGAAAACGTTTATATTTTCCTGAAAACGAAATATTATCTTGTCTTCTGCAACGGTTAATTTTGCTGCACCCTGTATATATATTTCGATGTCAGAACAAAATATGCTGTTTTCACATTCTACACATCAGGATAGATACGAAAGGCACAAATTAGCAGAAAAATTATAAAATGATGAAGGTAGTAAGATATATCCTACATGACCGACTTTAACCTTTACCTTTTCGATGAGATCACGTGACGCACACCTTCTGTCAAAAATTGATTCGAAATACCACTGAGTTATTCACTTTTCTTTTAATTTTCTTATTTCACGTAAAACTATTGGTTGGCAACCTTCTGACAATATATCATATGTCAATATGTACATATTGAATTGTTACGAATTGTTGTGTATTATAATCTGTTTTGGTATCTATCTTCATAACTATTTAACATATTTTCACGAAATTCAGCTCAAACTGCAGTGCAGGCACATCTTTCATAGACACCCGAAACCGGAATCCCTATGGTTGATATCAAGTACCTTATTCTTTACCATTTTTGGTACTACTTTTGTGTTTTTTTCAAAATAACGCATATTTCACTGCACACCCCTTCCCTGACACACCACTATGTTGCTTACATATGACATCCGAAGTTCAAATATGTGTATTTTTACGTAACACAAAGAGAAAATACCCTAATTATAGAAAACGTTTATATTTTCCTGAAAACGAAATATTATCTTGTCTTCTGCAACGGTTAATTTTGCTGCACCCTGTATATATATTTCGATGTCAGAACAAAATATGCTGTTTTCACATTCTACACATCAGGATAGATACGAAAGGCACAAATTAGCAGAAAAATTATAAAATGATGAAGGTAGTAAGATATATCCTACATGACCGACTTTAACTTTTACCTTTTCGATGAGATCACGTGACGCACACCTTCTTTCAAAAATTGATTCGAAATACCACTGAGTTATTCTCTTTTCTTATAATTTTCTTATTTCACGTAAAACTATTGGTTGGCAACCTTCTGACAATATATCATATGTCAATAGTTACATATTGAATTGTTACGAATTGTTGTGTATTATAATCTGTTTTGGTATCTATCTTCATAACTATTTAACATATTTTCACGAAATTCAGCTCAAACTGCAGTGCAGGCACATCTTTCATAGACACCCCAAACCGGAATCCCTATGGTTGATATCAAGTACCTTATTCTTTACCATTTTTTGTACTACTTTTGTTTTTTTTTCAAAATAACGCATATTTCACTGCACACCCCTTCCCTGACACACCACTATGTTGCTTGCATATGACACCCGAAGTTAAAATATGTGTATTTTTACGTAACACAAAGAGAAAATACCATAATTATAGAAAACGTTTATATTTTCCTGAAAACGAAATATTATCTTGTCTTCTGCAACGGTTAATTTTGCTGCACCCTGTATATATATTTCGATGTCAGAACAAAATATGGTGTTTTCACATTCTACACATCAGGATAGACACGGAAGGCACAAATTAGCAGAAAAATTATAAAATGATGAAGTAAACAAGATATATAATACATGAAGGACTTTAACCCTTACCTTTTCAATGAGATCACATGACGCGCACATTCTTTCAAAAATTGATTCGAATTTCCACTGAGTTATTCACTTTTCTTATATATTTTTTTATTTCACGTAAAACTGTCGGTTAGCAACCTTCTGACAATATATCATATGTCAATATGTACATATTGAATTGTTACGAATTGTTGTGTATTATAATCTGTTTTGATCTATATCTTCCGAACTATTTAACATATTTTCACGAAATAAAGCTCAAACTGCAGTGCAGGCACATCTTTCATAGAGATCCCAAACCGGGATCCCTATGGTTGATATCAAGTACCTTATTCTTTACCATTTTTGGTACTACTTATGTGTTTTTATCAAAATAACGCACATTTCACTGCACACCCCTTCCCTGAAACACCACTATGTTGCTTGCATATGCCATCCGAAGTTCAAATATGTGTATTTTTACGTAACACAAAGAGAAAATACAATAATTATAGAAAACGTTTATATTTTCCTGAAAACGAAATATTATCTTGTCTTCTGCAACGGTTAATTTTGCTGCACCCTGTATATATATTTCGATGTCAGAACAAAATATGCTGTTTTCACATTCTACACATCAGGATAGATACGAAAGGCACAAATTAGCAGAAAAATTATAAAATGATGAACGTAGTAAGATATATCCTACATGACCGACTTTAACCTTTACCTTTTCGATGAGATCACGTGACGCACACCTTCTGTCAAAAATTGATTCGAAATACCACTGAGTTATTCACTTTTCTTTTAATTTTCTTATTTGACGTAAAACTATTGGTTGGCAACCTTCTGACAATATATCATATGTCAATAGTTACATATTGAATTGTTACGAATTGTTGTGTATTATAATCTGTTTTGGTATCTATCTTCATAACTATTTAACATATTTTCACGAAATTCAGCTCAAACTGCTGTGCAGGCACATCTTTCATAGACACCCCAAACCGGAATCCCTATGGTTGATATCAAGTACCTTATTCTTTACCATTTTTGGTACTACTTTTGTGTTTTTTTCAAAATAACGCATATTTCACTGCACACCCCTTCCCTGACACACCACTATGTTGCTTGCATATGACACCCGAAGTTAAAATATGTGTATTTTTACGTAACACAAAGAGAAAATACCCTAATTATAGAAAACGTTTATATTTTCCTGAAAACGAAATATTATCTTGTCTTCTGCAACGGTTAATTTTGCTGCACCCTGTATATATATTTCGATGTCAGAACAAAATATGCTGTTTTCACATTCTACACATCAGGATATACACGGAAGGCACAAATTAGCAGAAAAATTATAAAATGATGAAGTAAGCAAGATATATAATACATGAGGGACTTTAACCCTTACCTTTTCAATGAGATCACATGACGCGCACCTTCTTTCAAAAATTGATTCGAATTACCACTGAGTTATTCACTTTTCTTATATATTTTTTTATTTCACGTAAAACTGTCGGTTAGCAACCTTCTGACAATATATCATATGTCAATATGTACATATTGAATTGTTACGAATTGTTGTGTATTATAATCTGTTTTGATCTATATCTTCCGAACTATTTAACATATTTTCACGAAATAAAGCTCAAACTGCAGTGCAGGCACATCTTTCATAGAGATCCCAAACCGGGATCCCTATGGTTGATATCAAGTACCTTATTCTTTACCATTTTTGGTACTACTTATGTGTTTTTATCAAAATAACGCACATTTCACTGCACACCCCTTCCCTGAAACACCACTATGTTGCTTGCATATGCCATCCGAAGTTCAAATATGTGTATTTTTACGTAACACAAAGAGAAAATACAATAATTATAGAAAACGTTTATATTTTCCTGAAAACGAAATATTATCTTGTCTTCTGCAACGGTTAATTTTGCTGCACCCTGTATATATATTTCGATGTCAGAACAAAATATGCTGTTTTCACATTCTACACATCAGGATAGATACGAAAGGCACAAATTAGCAGAAAAATTATAAAATGATGAACGTAGTAAGATATATCCTACATGACCGACTTTAACCTTTACCTTTTCGATGAGATCACGTGACGCACACCTTCTTTCAAAAATTGATTCGAAATACCACTGAGTTATTCACTTTTCTTTTAATTTTCTTATTTGACGTAAAACTATTGGTTGGCAACCTTCTGACAAT
Source organism: Thermobia domestica (assembly GCF_964235325.1). Taxonomy (NCBI): domain Eukaryota; kingdom Metazoa; phylum Arthropoda; class Insecta; order Zygentoma; family Lepismatidae; genus Thermobia; species Thermobia domestica. The sequence continues at coordinate 107,231,741 of NC_137471.1, forward strand.
ATATCATATGTCAATAGTTACATATTGAATTGTTACGAATTGTTGTGTATTATAATCTGTTTTGGTACCTATCTTCATAACTATTTAACATATTTTCACGAAATTCAGATCAAACTGCAGTGCAGGCACATCTTTCATAGACACCCCAAACCGGAATCCCTATGGTTGATATCAAGTACCTTATTCTTTACCATTTTTGGTACTACTTTTGTGTTTTTTTCAAAATAACGCATATTTCACTGCACACCCCTTCCCTGACACACCACTATGTTGCTTGCATATGACACCCGAAGTTAAAATATGTGTATTTTTACGTAACACAAAGAGAAAATACCCTAATTATAGAAAACGTTTATATTTTCCTGAAAACGAAATATTATCTTGTCTTCTGCAACGGTTAATTTTGCTGCACCCTGTATATATATTTCGATGTCAGAACAAAATATGGTGTTTTCACATTCTACACATCAGGATAGATACGAAAGGCACAAATTAGCAGAAAAATTATAAAATGATGAAGGTAGTAAGATATATCCTACATGACCGACTTTAACCTTTACCTTTTCGATGAGATCACGTGACGCACACCTTCTGTCAAAAATTGATTCGAATTACCACTGAGTTATTCACATTTCTTATAATTTTCTTATTTCACGTAAAACTATTGGTTGGCAACCTTCTGACAATATATCATATGTCAATATGTACATATTGAATTGTTAGGAATTGTTGTGTATTATAATCTGTTTTGATCTATATCTTCCGAACTATTTAACATATTTTCACGAAATAAAGCTCAAACTGCAGTGCAGGAACATCCTTCATAGAGGTCCCAAACCGGGATCCCTATGGTTGATATCAAGTACCTTATTCTTTACCATTTTTGGTACTACTTTTGTGTTTTTTTCAAAATAAAACTGCAAATCCCTTTCCTGACACACCACTATGTTGCTTGCATACGACACCCGAATTTCAAATATGTGTACTTTTACGTAACGCAATAAGAAAATACCCTAATTATAGAAAACGTTTATATTTTCCTGAAAACGAAATATTATCTTGTCTTCTGCAGCGGTTAATTTTGCTGCACCCTCTATATATATTTCGATGTCAGAACAAAATATGCTGTTTTCATATTCAACACATCAGGATAGATACGAAAGGCACAAATTAGGAGAAAAATTATAAAATGATGAAGTAAGCAAGATATATAATACATGAAGGACTTTAACCCTTACCTTTTCAATGAGATCACATGACGCGCACCTTCTTTCAAAAATTTATTCGAATTACCACTGAGTTATTCACTTTTCTTATATATTTTTTTATTTCACGTAAAACTGTCGGTTAGCAACCTTCTGACAATATATCATATGTCGATACTTACATATTGAATTGTTACGAATTGTTGTGTATTACAATCTGTTTTGATCTATATCTTCCGAACTATTTAACATATTTTCACGAAATAAAGCTCAAACTGCAGTGCAGGAACATCTTTCATAGGGATCCCAAACCGGGATCCCTATGGTTGATATCAAGTACCTTATTCTTTACCATTTTTGGTACTACTTTTGTGTTTTTATCAAAATAACGCATATTTCACTGCACACCCCTTCCCTGAAACACCACTATGTTGCTTGCATATGACATCCGAAGTTCAAATATGTGTATTTTTACGTAACACAAAGAGAAAATACCCTAATTATAGAAAACGTTTATATTTTCCTGAAAACGAAATATTATCTTGTCTTCTGCAACGGTTAATTTTGCTGCACCCTGTATATATATTTCGATGTCAGAACAAAATATGCTGTTTTCACATTCTACACATCAGGATAGATACGAAAGGCACAAATTAGCAGAAAAATTATAAAATGATGAAGGTAGTAAGATATATCCTACATGACCGACTTTAATCTTTACCTTTTCGATGAGATCACGTGACGCACACCTTCTGTCAAAAATTGATTCCAATTACAACTGAGTTATTCACTTTTCTTATAATTTTCTTATTTCACGTAAAACTATTGGTTGGCAACCTTCTGACAATATATCATATGTCAATATGTACATATTGAATTGTTACGAATTGTTGTGTATTATAATCTGTTTTGATCTATATCTTCCGAACTATTTAACATATTTTCACGAAATAAAGCTCAAACTGCAGTGCAGGCACATCTTTCATAGACACCCCAAACCGGAATCATTATGGTTGATATCAAGTACCTTATTCTTTACCATTTTTGGTACTACTTTTGTGTTTTTTTTTCAAAATAAAACTGCAAATCCCTTTCCTGACACACCACTATGTTGCTTGCATATGACACCCGAAGTTCAAATATGTGTACTTTTACGTAACGCAAAGAGAAAATACCCTAATTATAGAAAACGTTTATATTTTCCAGAAAACGAAATATTATCTTGTCTCATGCAGCGGTAAATTTTGCTGCACCCTGTATATATATTTCGATGTCAGAACAAAATATGCTGTTTTCATATTCAACACATCAGGATAGATACGAAAGGCACAAATTAGCAGAAAAATTATAAAATGATGAAGTAAGCAAGATATATAATACATGAATGACTTTAACCCTTACCTTTTCAATGAGATCACATGACGCGCACCTTCTGTCAAAAATTGATTCGAATTACAAATCAGTTATTCACTTTTCTTATATTTTTTTATTTCACGTAAAACTGTCGGTTAGCAACCTTCTGACAATATATCATATGTCAATATGTACATATTGAATTGTTACGAATTGTTGCGTATTATAATCTGTTTTGATCTATATCTTCATAACTGTTTAACATATTTTCACGAAATAAAGATCAAACTGCAGTGCAGGCACATCTTTCATAGAGATCCCAAACCGGGATCCCTATGGTTGATATCAAGTACCTTATTCTTTACCATTTTTGGTACTACTTTTGTGTTTTTTTCAAAATAACGCATATTTCACTGCAAACCCCTTACTTGACACACCACTATGTTGCTTGCATATGACACCCGAAGTTCAAATATGTGTATTTTTACGTAACACAAAGAGAAAATACCCTAATTATAGAAAACGTTTATATTTTCCTGAAAACGAAATATTATCTTGTCTTCTGCAACTGTTAATTTTGCTGCACCCTGTATATATATTTCGATGTCAGAACAAAATATGCTGTTTTCATATTGAACACATCAGGATAGATACGAAAGGCACAAATTAGCAGAAAAATTATAAAATGATGAAGTAAGCAAGATATATAATTCATGAAGGACTTTAACCCTTACCTTTTCAATGAGATCACATGACGCGCACCTTCTTTCAAAAATTGATTCGAATTACCACTGAGTTATTCACTTTTCTTATATATTTTTTTATTTCACGTAAAACTGTCGGTTAGCAACCTTCTGACAATATATCATATGTCAATATGTACATATTGAATTGTTACGAATTGTTGTGTATTATAATCTGTTTTGATCTATATCTTCCGAACTATTTAACATATTTTCACGAAATAAAGCTCAAACTGCAGTGCAGGCACATCTTTCATAGAGATCCCAAACCGGGATCCCTTTGGTTGATATCAAGTACCTTATTCTTTACCATTTTTGGTACTACTTTTGTGTTTTTTTCAAAATAAAACTGCAAATCCCTTTCCTGACACACCACTATGTTGCTTGCATATGACACCCGAAGTTCAAATATGTGTACTTTTACGTAACGCAAAGAGAAAATACCCTAATTATAGAAAACGTTTATATTTTCCTGAAAACGAAATATTATCTTGTCTTCTGCAACGGTTAATTTTGCTGCACCCTGTATATATATTTCGATGTCAGAACAAAATATGCTGTTTTCATATTCAACACATCAGGATAGATACGAAAGGCACAAATTAGGAGAAAAATTATAAAATGATGAAGTAAGCAAGATATATAATACATGAAGGACTTTAACCCTTACCTTTTCAATGAGATCACATGACGCGCACCTTCTTTCAAAAATTGATTCGAATTACCACTGAGTTATTCACTTTTCTTATATATTTTTTTATTTCACGTAAAACTGTCGGTTAGCAACCTTCTGACAATATATCATATGTCAATATGTACATATTGAATTGTTACGAATTGTTGTGTATTATAATCTGTTTTGATCTATATCTTCCGAACTATTTAACATATTTTCACGAAATAAAGCTCAAACTGCAGTGCAGGCACATATTTCATAGAGATCCCAAACCCAGATCCCTATGGTTGATATCAAGTACCTTATTCTTTACCATTTTTGGTACTACTTTTGTGTTTTTATCAAAATAACGCATATTTCACTGCACACCCCTTCCCTGAAACACCACTATGTTGCTTGCATATGACATCCGAAGTTCAAATATGTGTATTTTTACGTAACACAAAGAGAAAATACCCTAATTATAGAAAACGTTTATATTTTCCTGAAAACGAAATATTATCTTGTCTTCTGCAACGGTTAATTTTGCTGCACCCTGTATATATATTTCGATGTCAAAACAAAATATGCTGTTTTCACATTCTACACATCAGGATAGATACGAAAGGCACAAATTAGCAGAAAAATTATAAAATGATGAAGGTAGTAAGATATATCCTACATGACCGACTTTAACCTTTACCTTTTCGATGAGATCACGTGACGCACACCTTCTGTCAAAAATTGATTCGAATTACCACTGAGTTATTCACATTTCTTTTAATTTTCTTATTTCACGTAAAACTATTGGTTGGCAACCTTCTGACAATATATCATATGTCAATAGTTACATATTGAATTGTTACGAATTGTTGTGTATTATAATCTGTTTTGGTATCTATCTTCATAACTATTTAACATATTTTCACGAAATAAAGCTCAAACTGCAGTGCAGGCACATCTTTCATAGACACCCCAAACCGGAATCCCTATGGTTGATATCAAGTACCTTATTCTTTACCATTTTTGGTACTACTTTTGTGTTTTTTTTTCAAAATAGAACTGCAAATCCCTTTCCTGACACACCACTATGTTGCTTGCATATGACACCCGAAGTTCAAATATGTGTACTTTTACGTAACGCAAAGAGAAAATACCCTAATTATAGAAAACGTTTATATTTTCCAGAAAACGAAATATTATCTTGTCTCATGCAGCGGTAAATTTTGCTGCACCCTGTATATATATTTCGATGTCAGAACAAAATATGCTGTTTTCATATTCAACACATCAGGATAGATACGAAAGGCACAAATTAGCAGAAAAATTATAAAATGATGAAGTAAGCAAGATATATAATACATGAATGACTTTAACCCTTACCTTTTCAATGAGATCACATGACGCGCACCTTCTGCCAAAATTGATTCGAATTACAAATCAGTTATTCACTTTTCTTATATTTTTTTTATTTCACGTAAAACTGTCGGTTAGCAACCTTCTGACAATATATCATATGTCAATATGTACATATTGAATTGTTACGAATTGTTGCGTATTATAATCTGTTTTGATCTATATCTTCATAACTGTTTAACATATTTTCACGAAATAAAGATCAAACTGCAGTGCAGGCACATCTTTCATAGAGGTCCCAAACCGGGATCCCTATGGTTGATATCAAGTACCTTATTCTTTACCATTTTTGGTACTACTTTTGTGTTTTTTTCAAAATAACGCATATTTCACTGCAAACCCCTTACTTGACACACCACTATGTTGCTTGCATATGACACCCGAAGTTCAAATATGTGTATTTTTACGTAACACAAAGAGAAAATACCCTAATTATAGAAAACGTTTATATTTTCCTGAAAACGAAATATTATCTTGTCTTCTGCAACTGTTAATTTTGCTGCACCCTGTATATATATTTCGATGTCAGAACAAAATATGCTGTTTTCATATTCAACACATCAGGATAGATACGAAAGGCACAAATTAGCAGAAAAATTATAAAATGATGAAGTAAGCAAGATATATAATTCATGAAGGACTTTAACCCTTACCTTTTCAATGAGATCACATGACGCGCACCTTCTTTCAAAAATTGATTCGAATTACCACTGAGTTATTCACTTTTCTTATATATTTTTTTATTTCACGTAAAACTGTCGGTTAGCAACCTTCTGACAATATATCATATGTCAATATGTACATATTGAATTGTTAGGAATTGTTGTGTATTATAATCTGTTTTGATCTATATCTTCCGAACTATTTAACATATTTTCACGAAATAAAGCTCAAACTGCAGTGCAGGCACATCTTTCATAGAGATCCCAAACCGAGATCCCTATGGTTGATATCAAGTACCTTATTCTTTACCATTTTTGGTACTACTTTTGTGTTTTTTTCAAAATAAAACTGCAAATCCCTTTCCTGACACACCACTATGTTGCTTGCATATGACACCCGAAGTTCAAATATGTGTACTTTTACGTAACGCAAAGAGAAAATACCCTAATTATAGAAAACGTTTATATTTTCCTGAAAACGAAATATTATCTTGTCTTCTGCAGCGGTTAATTTTGCTGCACCCTCTATATATATTTCGATGTCAGAACGAAATATGCTGTTTTCATATTCAACACATCAGGATAGATACGAAAGGCACAAATTAGGAGAAAAATTATAAAATGATGAAGTAAGCAAAATATATAATACATGAAGGACTTTAACCCTTACCTTTTCAATGAGATCACATGACGCGCACCTTCTTTCAAAAATTGATTCGAATTACCACTGAGTTATTCACTTTTCTTATATATTTTTTTATTTCACGTAAAACTGTCGGTTAGCAACCTTCTGACAATATATCATATGTCAATATGTACATATTGAATTGTTACGAATTGTTGTGTATTATAATCTGTTTTGATCTATATCTTCCGAACTATTTAACATATTTTCACGAAATAAAGCTCAAACTGCAGTGCAGGCACATCTTTCATAGAGATCCCAAACCGGGATCCCTAAGGTTGATATCAAGTACCTTATTCTTTACCATTTTTGGTACTACTTTTGTGTTTTTATCAAAATAACGCATATTTCACTGCACACCTCTTCCCTGAAACACCACTATGTTGCTTGCATATGACATCCGAAGTTCAAATATGTGTATTTTTACGTAACACAAAGAGAAAATACCCTAATTATAGAAAACGTTTATATTTTCCTGAAAACGATATATTATCTTGTCTTCTGCAACGGTTAATTTTGCTGCACCCTGTATATATATTTCGATGTCAGAACAAAATATGCTGTTTTCACATTCTACACATCAGGAAAGATACGAAAGGCACAAATTAGCAGAAAAATTATAAAATGATGAAGGTAGTAAGATATATCCTACATGACCGACTTTAACCTTTACCTTTTCGATGAGATCACGTGACGCACACCTTCTGTCAAAAATTGATTCGAAATACCACTGAGTTATTCACATTTCTTATAATTTTCTTATTTCACGTAAAACTATTGGTTGGCAACCTTCTGACAATATATCATATGTCAATATGTACATATTGAATTGTTACGAATTGTTGTGTATTATAATCTGTTTTGATCTGTATCTTCCGAACTATTTAACATATTTTCACGAAATAAAGCTCAAACTGCAGTGCAGGAACATCTTTCATAGAGATCCCAAACAGGGATCCCTATGGTTGATATCAAGTACCTTTTTCTTTACCATTTTTGGTACTACTTTTGTGTTTTTTTCAAAATAACGCATATTTCACTGCACACCCCTTCCCTGACACACCACTATGTTGCTTGCATATGACACCCGAAGTTAAAATATGTGTATTTTTACGTAACACAAAGAGAAAATACCCTAATTATAGAAAACGTTTATATTTTCCTGAAAACGAAATATTATCTTGTCTTCTGCAACGGTTAATTTTGCTGCACCCTGTATATATATTTCGATGTCAGAACAAAATATGCTGTTTTCACATTCTACACATCAGGATAGACACGAAAGGCACAAATTAGCAGAAAAATTATAAAATGATGAAGGTAGTAAGATATATCCTACATGACCGACTTTAACCTTTACCTTTTCGATGAGATCACGTGACGCACACCTTCTGTCAAAAATTGATTCGAAATACCACTGAGTTATTCACTTTTCTTTTAATTTTCTTATTTCACGTAAAACTATTGGTTGGCCACCTTCTGACAATATATCATATGTCAATAGTTACATATTGAATTGTTACGAATTGTTGTGTATTATAATCTGTTTTGGTATCTATCTTCATAACTATTTAACATATTTTCACGAAATTCAGCTCAAACTGCAGTGCAGGCACATCTTTCATAGACACCCCAAACCGGAATCCCTATGGTTGATATCAAGTACCTTATTCTTTACCATTTTTGGTACTACTTTTGTGTTTTTTTCAAAATAACGCATATTTCACTGCACACCCCTTCCCTGACACACCACTATATTGCTTGCATATGACACCCGAAGTTAAAATATGTGTATTTTTACGTAACACAAAGAGAAAGTACCCTAATTATAGAAAACGTTTATATTTTCCTGAAAACGAAATATTATCTTGTCTTCTGCAACGGTTAATTTTGCTGCACCCTGTATATATATTTCGATGTCAGAACAAAATATGCTGTTTTCACATTCTACACATCAGGATAGACACGAAAGGCACAAATTAGCAGAAAAATTATAAAATGATGAAGTAAGCAAGATATATAATACATGAAGGACTTTAACCCTTACCTTTTCAATGAGATCACATGACGCGCACCTTCTTTCAAAAATTGATTCGAATTACCACTGAGTTATTCACTTTTCTTATATATTTTTTTATTTCACGTAAAACTGTCGGTTAGCAACCTTCTGACAATATATCATATGTCAATATGTACATATTGAATTGTTACGAATTGTTGTGTATTATAATCTGTTTTGATCTATATCTTCCGAACTATTTAACATATTTTCACGAAATAAAGCTCAAACTGCAGTGCAGGCACATCTTTCATAGAGATCCCAAACCGGGATCCCTATGGTTGATATCAAGGACCTTATTCTTTACCATTTTTGGTACTACTTATGTGTTTTTATCAAAATAACTCATATTTCACTGCACACCCCTTCCCTGAAACACCACTATGTTGCTTGCATATGACATCCGAAGTTCAAATATGTGTATTTTTACGTAACACAAAGAGAAAATACCCTAATTATAGAAAACGTTTATATTTTCCTGAAAACGAAATATTATCTTGTCTTCTGCAACGGTTAATTTTGCTGCACCCTGTATATATATTTCGATGTCAGAACAAAATATGCTGTTTTCACATTCTACACATCAGGATAGATACGAAAGGCACAAATTAGCAGAAAAATTATAAAATGATGAAGGTAGTAAGATATATCCTACATGACCGACTTTAACCTTTACCTTTTCGATGAGATCACGTGACGCACACCTTCTGTCAAAAATTGATTCGAAATACCACTGAGTTATTCACTTTTCTTTTAATTTTCTTATTTCACGTAAAACTATTGGTTGGCAACCTTCTGACAATATATCATATGTCAATATTTACATATTGAATTGTTACGAATTGTTGTGTATTATAATCTGTTTTGGTATCTATCTTCATAACTATTTAACATATTTTCACGAAATTCAGCTCAAACTGCAGTGCAGGCACATCTTTCATAGACACCCCAAACCGGAATCCCTATGGTTGATATCAAGTACCTTATTCTTTACCATTTTTGGTACTACTTTTGTGTTTTTATCAAAATAACGCATATTTCACTGCACACCCCTTCCCTGACACACCACTATGTTGCTTGCATATGACACCCGAAGTTAAAATATGTGTATTTTTACGTAACACAAAGAGAAAATACCCTAATTATAGAAAACGTTTATATATTCCTGAAAACGAAATATTATCTTGTCTTTTGCAACGGTTAATTTTGCTGCACCCTGTATATATATTTCGATGTCAGAACAAAATATGCTGTTTTCACATTCTACACATCAGGACAGACACGAAAGGCACCAATTAGCAGAAAAATTATAAAATGATGAAGGTAGTAAGATATATTCTACATGAACGACTTTAACCCTTACCTTTTCGATGAGATCACGTGACGCACACCTTCTGTCAAAAATTGATTCGAATTACCACTGAGTTATTCACTTTTCTTATAATTTTCTTATTTCACGTAAAACTGTTGGTTGGCAACCTTCTGACAATATATCATATGTCGATACTTACATATTGAATTGTTACGAATTGTTGTGTATTACAATCTGTTTTGATCTATATCTTCCGAACTAATTAACATATTTTCACGAAATAAAGTTCAAACTGCAGTGCAGGCACATCTTTCATAGAGATCCCAAACAGGGATCCCTATGGTTGATATCAAGTACCTTATTCTTTACCACTTTTGGTACTACTTTTGTGTTTTTTTTCAAAATAAAACTGCAAATCCCTTTCCTGACACACCACTATGTTGCTTGCATATGACACCCGAAGTTCAAATATGTGTACTTTTACGTAACGCAAAGAGAAAATACCCTAATTATAGAAAACGTTTATATTTTCCTGAAAACGAAATATTATCTTGTCTCATGCAGCGGTAAATTTTGCTGCACCCTGTATATATATTTCGATGTCAGAACAAAATATGCTGTTTTCATATTCAACACATCAGGATAGATACGAAAGGCACAAATTAGCAGAAAAATTATAAAATGATGAAGTAAGCAAGATATATAATACATGAATGACTTTAAACCTTACCTTTTCAATGAGATCACATGACGCGCACCTTCTGTCAAAAATTGATTCGAATTACAAATCAGTTATTCACTTTTCTTATATTTTTTTTATTTCACGTAAAACTGTCGGTTAGCAACCTTCTGACAATATATCATATGTCAATATGTACATATTGAATTGTTACGAATTGTTGCGTATTATAATCTGTTTTAATCTATATCTTCATAACTGTTTAACATATTTTCACGAAATAAAGCTCAAACTGCAGTGCAGGCACATCTTTCATAGAGATCCCAAACCGGGATCCCTATGGTTGATATCAAGTACCTTATTCTTTACCATTTTTGGTACTACTTTTGTGTTTTTTTTCAAAATAAAACTGCAAATCTCTTTCCTGACACACCACTATGTTGCTTGCATATGACACCCGAAGTTCAAATATGTGTACTTTTACGTAACGCAAAGAGAAAATACCCTAATTATAGAAAACGTTTATATTTTCCTGAAAACGAAATAATATATTGTCTTGTGCAGCGGTTAATTTTGCTGCACCCTGTATATATATTTCGATGTCAGAACAAAATATGCTGTTTTCATATTCAACACATCAGGATAGATACGAAAGGCACAAATTAGGAGAAAAATTATAAAATGATGAAGTAAGCAAGATATATAATACATGAAGGACTTTAACCCTTACCTTTTCAATGAGATCACATGACGCGCACCTTCTTTCAAAAATTGATTCGAATTACCACTGAGTTATTCACTTTTCTTATATATTTTTTTATTTCACGTAAAACTGTCGGTTAGCAACCTTCTGACAATATATCATATGTCAATATGTACATATTGAATTGTTACGAATTGTTGTGTATTAAAATCTGTTTTGATCTATATCTTCCGAACTATTTAACATATTTTCACGAAATAAAGCTCAAACTGCAGTGCAGGCACATCTTTCATAGAGATCCCAAACCGGGATCCCTATGGTTGATATCAAGTACCTTATTCTTTACCATTTTTGGTACTACTTTTGTGTTTTTATCAAAATAACGCATATTTCACTGCACACCCCTTCCCTGAAACACCACTATGTTGCTTGCATATGACATCCGAAGTTCAAATATGTGTATTTTTACGTAACACAAAGAGAAAATACCCTAATTATAGAAAACGTTTATATTTTCCTGAAAACGAAATATTATCTTGTCTTCTGCAACGGTTAATTTTGCTGCACCCTGTATATATATTTCGATGTCAGAACAAAATATGCTGTTTTCACATTCTACACATCAGGATAGATACGGAAGGCACAAATTAGCAGAAAAATTATAAAATGATGAAGGTAGTAAGATATATCCTACATGACCGACTTTAACCTTTACCTTTTCGATGAGATCACGTGACGCACACCTTCTGTCAAAAATTGATTCGAATTACCACTGAGTTATTCACATTTCTTATAATTTTCTTATTTCACGTAAAACTATTGGTTGGCAACCTTCTGACAATATATCATATGTCAATATGTACATATTGAATTGTTAGGAATTGTTGTGTATTATAATCTGTTTTGATCTATATCTTCTGAACTATTTAACATATTTTCACGAAATAAACTCAAACTGCAGTGCAGGAACATCTTTCATAGAGATCCCAAACCGGGATCCCTATGGTTGATATCAAACACCTTATTATTTACCATTTTTGGTACTACTTTTGTGTTTTTTTCAAAATAACGCATATTTCACTGCACACCCCTACGCTTACACACCACTATGTTGCTTGCATATGACACCCGAAGTTCAAATATGTGTATTTTTACGTAACACAAAGAGAAAATACCCTAATTATAGAAAACGTTTATATTTTCCTGAAAACGAAATATTATCTTGTCTTCTGCAACGGTTAATTTTGCTGCACCCTGTATATATATTTCGATGTCAGAACAAAATATGCTGTTTTCACATTCTACACATCAGGATAGACACGAAAGTCACAAATTAGCAGAAAAATTATAAAATGATGAAGGTAGTAAGATATATTCTACATGAACGACTTTAACCCTTACTTTTTCGATGAGATCACGTGACGCACACCTTCTGTCAAAAATTGATTCCAATTACCACTGAGTTATTCACTTTTCTTATAATTTTCTTATTTCACGTAAAACTGTTGGTTGGCAACCTTCTGACAATATATCATATGTCGATACTTACATATTGAATTGTTACGAATTGTTGTGTATTACAATCTGTTTTGATCTATATCTTCCGAACTATTTAACATATTTTCACGAAATAAAGCTCAAACTGCAGTGCAGGCACATCTTTCATAGAGATCCCAAACCGGGATCCCTATGGTTGATATCAAGTACCTTATTCTTTACCATTTTTGGTACTACTTATGTGTTTTTATCAAAATAACGCATATTTCACTGCACACCCCTTCCCTGAAACACCACTATGTTGCTTGCATATGACATCCGAAGTTCAAATATGTGTATTTTTACGTAACACAAAGAGAAAATACCCTAATTATAGAAAACGTTTATATTTTCCTGAAAACGAAATATTATCTTGTCTTTTGCAACGGTTAATTTTGCTGCACCCTGTATATATATTTCGATGTCAGAACAAAATATGCTGTTTTCACATTCTACACATCAGGATAGATACGAAAGGCACAAATTAGCAGAAAAATTATAAAATGATGATGGTAGTAAGATATATCCTACATGACCGACTTTAACCTTTACCTTTTCGATGAGATCACGTGACGCACACCTTCTGTCAAAAATTGATTCGAAATACCACTGAGTTATTCACTTTTCTTATAATTTTCTTATTTCACGTAAAACTATTGGTTGGCAACCTTCTGACAATATATCATATGTCAATAGTTACATATTGAATTGTTACGAATTGTTGTGTATTATAATCTGTTTTGGTGTCTATCTTCATAACTATTTAACATATTTTCACGAAATTCAGCTCAAACTGCAGTGCAGGCACATCTTTCATAGACACCCCAAACCGGAATCCCTATGGTTGATATCAAGTACCTTATTCTTTACCATTTTTGGTACTACTTTTGTGTTTTTTTCAAAATAACGCATATTTCACTGCACACCCCTTCCCTGACACACCACTATGTTGCTTGCATATGACACCCGAAGTTAAAATATGTGTATTTTTACGTAACACAAAGAGAAAATACCCTAATTATAGAAAACGTTTATATTTTCCTGAAAACGAAATATTATCTTGTCTTCTGCAACGGTTAATTTTGCTGCACCCTGTATATATATTTCGATGTCAGAACAAAATATGGTGTTTTCACATTCTACACATCAGGATAGACACGGAAGGCACAAATTAGCAGAAAAATTATAAAATGATGAAGTAAGCAAGATATATAATACATGAAGGACTTTAACCCTTACCTTTTTAATGAGATCACATGACGCGCACCTTCTTTCAAAAATTGATTCGAATTACCACTGAGTTATTCACTTTTCTTATATATTTTTTTATTTCACGTAAAACTGTCGGTTAGCAACCTTCTGACAATATATCATATGTCAATATGTACATATTGAATTGTTACGAATTGTTGTGTATTATAATCTGTTTTGATCTATATCTTCCGAACTATTTAACATATTTTCACGAAATAAAGCTCAAACTGCAGTGCAGGCACATCTTTCATAGAGATCCCAAACCGGGATCCCTATGGTTGATATCAAGTACCTTATTCTTTACCATTTTTGGTACTACTTATGTGTTTTTATCAAAATAACGCACATTTCACTGCACACCCCTTCCCTGAAACACCACTATGTTGCTTGCATATGACATCCGAAGTTCAAATATGTGTATTTTTACGTAACACAAAGAGAAAATACCCTAATTATAGAAAACGTTTATATTTTCCTGAAAACGAAATATTATCTTGTCTTCTGCAACGGTTAATTTTGCTGCACCCTGTATATATATTTCGATGTCAGAACAAAATATGCTGTTTTCACATTCTACACATCAGGATAGATACGAAAGGCACAAATTAGCAGAAAAATTATAAAATGATGAAGGTAGTAAGATATATCCTACATGACCGACTTTAACCTTTACCTTTTCGATGAGATCACGTGACGCACACCTTCTGTCAAAAATTGATTCGAAATACCACTGAGTTATTCACTTTTCTTTTAATTTTCTTATTTCACGTAAAACTATTGGTTGGCAACCTTCTGACAATATATCATATGTCAATATGTACATATTGAATTGTTACGAATTGTTGTGTATTATAATCTGTTTTGGTATCTATCTTCATAACTATTTAACATATTTTCACGAAATTCAGCTCAAACTGCAGTGCAGGCACATCTTTCATAGACACCCCAAACCGGAATCCCTATGGTTGATATCAAGTACCTTATTCTTTACCATTTTTGGTACTACTTTTGTGTTTTTTTCAAAATAACGCATATTTCACTGCACACCCCTTCCCTGACACACCACTATGTTGCTTACATATGACATCCGAAGTTCAAATATGTGTATTTTTACGTAACACAAAGAGAAAATACCCTAATTATAGAAAACGTTTATATTTTCCTGAAAACGAAATATTATCTTGTCTTCTGCAACGGTTAATTTTGCTGCACCCTGTATATATATTTCGATGTCAGAACAAAATATGCTGTTTTCACATTCTACACATCAGGATAGATACGAAAGGCACAAATTAGCAGAAAAATTATAAAATGATGAAGGTAGTAAGATATATC
Organism: Thermobia domestica; assembly: GCF_964235325.1. Classification (NCBI taxonomy): domain Eukaryota; kingdom Metazoa; phylum Arthropoda; class Insecta; order Zygentoma; family Lepismatidae; genus Thermobia; species Thermobia domestica. The sequence goes on from NC_137471.1 coordinate 107,247,338, forward strand.
CTACATGACCGACTTTAACTTTTACCTTTTCGATGAGATCACGTGACGCACACCTTCTTTCAAAAATTGATTCGAAATACCACTGAGTTATTCTCTTTTCTTATAATTTTCTTATTTCACGTAAAACTATTGGTTGGCAACCTTCTGACAATATATCATATGTCAATAGTTACATATTGAATTGTTACGAATTGTTGTGTATTATAATCTGTTTTGGTATCTATCTTCATAACTATTTAACATATTTTCACGAAATTCAGCTCAAACTGCAGTGCAGGCACATCTTTCATAGACACCCCAAACCGGAATCCCTATGGTTGATATCAAGTACCTTATTCTTTACCATTTTTTGTACTACTTTTGTTTTTTTTTCAAAATAACGCATATTTCACTGCACACCCCTTCCCTGACACACCACTATGTTGCTTGCATATGACACCCGAAGTTAAAATATGTGTATTTTTACGTAACACAAAGAGAAAATACCATAATTATAGAAAACGTTTATATTTTCCTGAAAACGAAATATTATCTTGTCTTCTGCAACGGTTAATTTTGCTGCACCCTGTATATATATTTCGATGTCAGAACAAAATATGGTGTTTTCACATTCTACACATCAGGATAGACACGGAAGGCACAAATTAGCAGAAAAATTATAAAATGATGAAGTAAACAAGATATATAATACATGAAGGACTTTAACCCTTACCTTTTCAATGAGATCACATGACGCGCACATTCTTTCAAAAATTGATTCGAATTTCCACTGAGTTATTCACTTTTCTTATATATTTTTTTATTTCACGTAAAACTGTCGGTTAGAAACCTTCTGACAATATATCATATGTCAATATGTACATATTGAATTGTTACGAATTGTTGTGTATTATAATCTGTTTTGATCTATATCTTCCGAACTATTTAACATATTTTCACGAAATAAAGCTCAAACTGCAGTGCAGGCACATCTTTCATAGAGATCCCAAACCGGGATCCCTATGGTTGATATCAAGTACCTTATTCTTTACCATTTTTGGTACTACTTATGTGTTTTTATCAAAATAACGCACATTTCACTGCACACCCCTTCCCTGAAACACCACTATGTTGCTTGCATATGCCATCCGAAGTTCAAATATGTGTATTTTTACGTAACACAAAGAGAAAATACAATAATTATAGAAAACGTTTATATTTTCCTGAAAACGAAATATTATCTTGTCTTCTGCAACGGTTAATTTTGCTGCACCCTGTATATATATTTCGATGTCAGAACAAAATATGCTGTTTTCACATTCTACACATCAGGATAGATACGAAAGGCACAAATTAGCAGAAAAATTATAAAATGATGAACGTAGTAAGATATATCCTACATGACCGACTTTAACCTTTACCTTTTCGATGAGATCACGTGACGCACACCTTCTGTCAAAAATTGATTCGAAATACCACTGAGTTATTCACTTTTCTTTTAATTTTCTTATTTGACGTAAAACTATTGGTTGGCAACCTTCTGACAATATATCATATGTCAATAGTTACATATTGAATTGTTACGAATTGTTGTGTATTATAATCTGTTTTGGTATCTATCTTCATAACTATTTAACATATTTTCACGAAATTCAGCTCAAACTGCAGTGCAGGCACATCTTTCATAGACACCCCAAACCGGAATCCCTATGGTTGATATCAAGTACCTTATTCTTTACCATTTTTGGTACTACTTTTGTGTTTTTTTCAAAATAACGCATATTTCACTGCACACCCCTTCCCTGACACACCACTATGTTGCTTGCATATGACACCCGAAGTTAAAATATGTGTATTTTTACGTAACACAAAGAGAAAATACCCTAATTATAGAAAACGTTTATATTTTCCTGAAAACGAAATATTATCTTGTCTTCTGCAACGGTTAATTTTGCTGCACCCTGTATATATATTTCGATGTCAGAACAAAATATGGTGTTTTCACATTCTACACATCAGGATATACACGGAAGGCACAAATTAGCAGAAAAATTATAAAATGATGAAGTAAGCAAGATATATAATACATGAGGGACTTTAACCCTTACCTTTTCAATGAGATCACATGACGCGCACCTTCTTTCAAAAATTGATTCGAATTACCACTGAGTTATTCACTTTTCTTATATATTTTTTTATTTCACGTAAAACTGTCGGTTAGCAACCTTCTGACAATATATCATATGTCAATATGTACATATTGAATTGTTACGAATTGTTGTGTATTATAATCTGTTTTGATCTATATCTTCCGAACTATTTAACATATTTTCACGAAATAAAGCTCAAACTGCAGTGCAGGCACATCTTTCATAGAGGTCCCAAACCGGGATCCCTATGGTTGATATCAAGTACCTTATTCTTTACCATTTTTGGTACTACTTATGTGTTTTTATCAAAATAACGCACATTTCACTGCACACCCCTTCCCTGAAACACCACTATGTTGCTTGCATATGACATCCGAAGTTCAAATATGTGTATTTTTACGTAACACAAAGAGAAAATACCCTAATTATAGAAAACGTTTATATTTTCCTGAAAACGAAATATTATCTTGTCTTCTGCAACGGTTAATTTTGCTGCACCCTGTATATATATTTCGATGTCAGAACAAAATATGCTGTTTTCACATTCTACACATCAGGATAGATACGAAAGGCACAAATTAGCAGAAAAATTATAAAATGATGAAGGTAGTAAGATATATCCTACATGACCGACTTTAACCTTTACCTTTTCGATGAGATCACGTGACGCACACCTTCTTTCAAAAATTGATTCGAAATACCACTGAGTTATTCACTTTTCTTTTAATTTTCTTATTTGACGTAAAACTATTGGTTGGCAACCTTCTGACAATATATCATATGTCAATAGTTACATATTGAATTGTTACGAATTGTTGTGTATTATAATCTGTTTTGGTACCTATCTTCATAACTATTTAACATATTTTCACGAAATTCAGATCAAACTGCAGTGCAGGCACATCTTTCATAGACACCCCAAACCGGAATCCCTATGGTTGATATCAAGTACCTTATTCTTTACCATTTTTGGTACTACTTTTGTGTTTTTTTCAAAATAACGCATATTTCACTGCACACCCCTTCCCTGACACACCACTATGTTGCTTGCATATGACACCCGAAGTTAAAATATGTGTATTTTTACGTAACACAAAGAGAAAATACCCTAATTATAGAAAACGTTTATATTTTCCTGAAAACGAAATATTATCTTGTCTTCTGCAACGGTTAATTTTGCTGCACCCTGTATATATATTTCGATGTCAGAACAAAATATGGTGTTTTCACATTCTACACATCAGGATAGACACGGAAGGCACAAATTAGCAGAAAAATTATAAAATGATGAAGTAAGCAAGATATATAATACATGAAGGACTTTAACCCTTACCTTTTCAATGAGATCACATGACGCGCACCTTCTTTCAAAAATTGATTCGAATTACCACTGAGTTATTCACTTTTCTTATATATTTTTTTATTTCACGTAAAACTGTCGGTTAGCAACCTTCTGACAATATATCATATGTCAATATGTACATATTGAATTGTTACGAATTGTTGTGTATTATAATCTGTTTTGATCTATATCTTCCGAACTATTTAACATATTTTCACGAAATAAAGCTCAAACTGCAGTGCAGGCACATATTTCATAGAGGTCCCAAACCGGGATCCCTATGGTTGATATCAAGTACCTTATTCTTTACCATTTTTGGTACTACTTATGTGTTTTTATCAAAATAACGCACATTTCACTGCACACCCCTTCCCTGAAACACCACTATGTTGCTTGCATATGACATCCGAAGTTCAAATATGTGTATTTTTACGTAACACAAAGAGAAAATACCCTAATTATAGAAAACGTTTATATTTTCCTGAAAACGAAATATTATCTTGTCTTCTGCAACGGTTAATTTTGCTGCACCCTGTATATATATTTCGATGTCAGAACAAAATATGCTGTTTTCACATTCTACACATCAGGATAGATACGAAAGGCACAAATTAGCAGAAAAATTATAAAATGATGAAGGTAGTAAGATATATCCTACATGACCGACTTTAACCTTTACCTTTTCGATGAGATCACGTGACGCACACCTTCTGTCAAAAATTGATTCGAAATACCACTGAGTTATTCACTTTTCTTTTAATTTTCTTATTTCACGTAAAACTATTGGTTGGCAACCTTCTGACAATATATCATATGTCAATAGTTACATATTGAATTGTTACGAATTGTTGTGTATTATAATCTGTTTTGGTATCTATCTTCATAACTATTTAACATATTTTCACGAAATTCAGCTCAAACTGCAGTGCAGGCACATCTTTCATAGACACCCCAAACCGAAATCCCTATGGTTGATATCAAGTACCTTATTCTTTACCATTTTTGGTACTACTTTTGTGTTTTTTTCAAAATAACGCATATTTCACTGCACACCCCTTCCCTGACACACCAATATGTTGCTTGCATATGACATCCGAAGTTCAAATATGTGTATTTTTACGTAACACAAAGAGAAAATACCCTAATTATAGAAAACGTTTATATTTTCCTGAAAACGAAATATTATCTTGTCTTCTGCAACGGTTAATTTTGCTGCACCCTGTATATATATTTCGATGTCAGAACAAAATATGCTGTTTTCACATTCTACACATCAGGATAGATACGAAAGGCACAAATTAGCAGAAAAATTATAAAATGATGAAGGTAGTAAGATATATCCTACATGACCGACTTTAACTTTTACCTTTTCGATGAGATCACGTGACGCACACCTTCTGTCAAAAATTGATTCGAAATACCACTGAGTTATTCACTTTTCTTATAATTTTCTTATTTCACGTAAAACTATTGGTTGGCAACCTTCTGACAATATATCATATGTCAATAGTTACATATTGAATTGTTACGAATTGTTGTGTATTATAATCTGTTTTGGTATCTATCTTCATAACTATTTAACATATTTTCACGAAATTCAGCTCAAACTGCAGTGCAGTTACATCTTTCATAGACACCCCAAACCGGAATCCCTATGGTTGATATCAAGTACCTTATTCTTTACCATTTTTGGTACTACTTTTGTTTTTTTTTCAAAATAACGCATATTTCACTGCACACCCCTTCCCTGACACACCACTATGTTGCTTGCATATGACACCCGAAGTTAAAATATGTGTATTTTTACGTAACACAAAGAGAAAATACCCTAATTATAGAAAACGTTTATATTTTCCTGAAAACGAAATATTATCTTGTCTTCTGCAACGGTTAATTTTGCTGCACCCTGTATATATATTTCGATGTCAGAACAAAATATGGTGTTTTCACATTCTACACATCAGGATAGACACGGAAGGCACAAATTAGCAGAAAAATTATAAAATGATGAAGTAAACAAGATATATAATACATGAATGACTTTAACCCTTACCTTTTCAATGAGATCACATGACGCGCACCTTCTTTCAAAAATTGATTCGAATTTCCACTGAGTTATTCACTTTTCTTATATATTTTTTTATTTCACGTAAAACTGTCGGTTAGCAACCTTCTGACAATATATCATATGTCAATATGGACATATTGAATTGTTACGAATTGTTGTGTATTATAATCTGTTTTGATCTATATCTTCCGAACTATTTAACATATTTTCACGAAATAAAGCTCAAACTGCAGTGCAGGCACATCTTTCATAGAGATCCCAAACCGGGATCCCTATGGTTGATATCAAGTACCTTATTCTTTACCATTTTTGGTACTACTTATGTGTTTTTATCAAAATAACGCACATTTCACTGCACACCCCTTCCCTGAAACACCACTATGTTGCTTGCATATGCCATCCGAAGTTCAAATATGTGTATTTTTACGTAACACAAAGAGAAAATACAATAATTATAGAAAACGTTTATATTTTCCTGAAAACGAAATATTATCTTGTCTTCTGCAACGGTTAATTTTGCTGCACCCTGTATATATATTTCGATGTCAGAACAAAATATGCTGTTTTCACATTCTACACATCAGGATAGATACGAAAGGCACAAATTAGCAGAAAAATTATAAAATGATGAAGGTAGTAAGATATATCCTACATGACCGACTTTAACCTTTACCTTTTCGATGAGATCACGTGACGCACACCTTCTGTCAAAAATTGATTCGAAATACCACTGAGTTATTCACTTTTCTTTTAATTTTCTTATTTGACGTAAAACTATTGGTTGGCAACCTTCTGACAATATATCATATGTCAATAGTTACATATTGAATTGTTACGAATTGTTGTGTATTATAATCTGTTTTGGTATCTATCTTCATAACTATTTAACATATTTTCACGAAATTCAGCTCAAACTGCAGTGCAGGCACATCTTTCATAGACACCCCAAACCGGAATCCCTATGGTTGATATCAAGTACCTTATTCTTTACCATTTTTGGTACTACTTTTGTGTTTTTTTCAAAATAACGCATATTTCACTGCACACCCCTTCCCTGACACACCACTATGTTGCTTGCATATGACACCCGAAGTTAAAATATGTGTATTTTTACGTAACACAAAGAGAAAATACCCTAATTATAGAAAACGTTTATATTTTCCTGAAAACGAAATATTATCTTGTCTTCTGCAACGGTTAATTTTGCTGCACCCTGTATATATATTTCGATGTCAGAACAAAATATGGTGTTTTCACATTCTACACATCAGGATATACACGGAAGGCACAAATTAGCAGAAAAATTATAAAATGATGAAGTAAGCAAGATATATAATACATGAGGGACTTTAACCCTTACCTTTTCAATGAGATCACATGACGCGCACCTTCTTTCAAAAATTGATTCGAATTACCACTGAGTTATTCACTTTTCTTATATATTTTTTTATTTCACGTAAAACTGTCGGTTAGCAACCTTCTGACAATATATCATATGTCAATATGTACATATTGAATTGTTACGAATTGTTGTGTATTATAATCTGTTTTGATCTATATCTTCCGAACTATTTAACATATTTTCACGAAATAAAGCTCAAACTGCAGTGCAGGCACATCTTTCATAGAGGTCCCAAACCGGGATCCCTATGGTTGATATCAAGTACCTTATTCTTTACCATTTTTGGTACTACTTATGTGTTTTTATCAAAATAACGCACATTTCACTGCACACCCCTTCCCTGAAACACCACTATGTTGCTTGCATATGACATCCGAAGTTCAAATATGTGTATTTTTACGTAACACAAAGAGAAAATACCCTAATTATAGAAAACGTTTATATTTTCCTGAAAACGAAATATTATCTTGTCTTCTGCAACGGTTAATTTTGCTGCACCCTGTATATATATTTCGATGTCAGAACAAAATATGCTGTTTTCACATTCTACACATCAGGATAGATACGAAAGGCACAAATTAGCAGAAAAATTATAAAATGATGAAGGTAGTAAGATATATCCTACATGACCGACTTTAACCTTTACCTTTTCGATGAGATCACGTGACGCACACCTTCTTTCAAAAATTGATTCGAAATACCACTGAGTTATTCACTTTTCTTTTAATTTTCTTATTTGACGTAAAACTATTGGTTGGCAACCTTCTGACAATATATCATATGTCAATAGTTACATATTGAATTGTTACGAATTGTTGTGTATTATAATCTGTTTTGGTATCTATCTTCATAACTATTTAACATATTTTCACGAAATTCAGATCAAACTGCAGTGCAGGCACATCTTTCATAGACACCCCAAACCGGAATCCCTATGGTTGATATCAAGTACCTTATTCTTTACCATTTTTGGTACTACTTTTGTGTTTTTTTCAAAATAACGCATATTTCACTGCACACCCCTTCCCTGACACACCACTATGTTGCTTGCATATGACACCCGAAGTTAAAATATGTGTATTTTTACGTAACACAAAGAGAAAATACCCTAATTATAGAAAACGTTTATATTTTCCTGAAAACGAAATATTATCTTGTCTTCTGCAACGGTTAATTTTGCTGCACCCTGTATATATATTTCGATGTCAGAACAAAATATGCTGTTTTCACATTCTACACATCAGGATAGACACGGAAGGCACAAATTAGCAGAAAAATTATAAAATGAATAAGTAAGCAAGATATATAATACATGAAGGACTTTAACCCTTACCTTTTCAATGAGATCACATGACGCGCACCTTCTTTCAAAAATTGATTCGAATTACCACTGAGTTATTCACTTTTCTTATATATTTTTTTATTTCACGTAAAACTGTCGGTTAGCAACCTTCTGACAATATATCATATGTCAATATGTACATATTGAATTGTTACGAATTGTTGTGTATTATAATCTGTTTTGATCTATATCTTCCGAACTATTTAACATATTTTCACGAAATAAAGCTCAAACTGCAGTGCAGGCACATATTTCATAGAGGTCCCAAACCGGGATCCCTATGGTTGATATCAAGTACCTTATTCTTTACCATTTTTGGTACTACTTATGTGTTTTTATCAAAATAACGCACATTTCACTGCACACCCCTTCCCTGAAACACCACTATGTTGCTTGCATATGACATCCGAAGTTCAAATATGTGTATTTTTACGTAACACAAAGAGAAAATACCCTAATTATAGAAAACGTTTATATTTTCCTGAAAACGAAATATTATCTTGTCTTCTGCAACGGTTAATTTTGCTGCACCCTGTATATATATTTCGATGTCAGAACAAAATATGCTGTTTTCACATTCTACACATCAGGATAGATACGAAAGGCACAAATTAGCAGAAAAATTATAAAATGATGAAGGTAGTAAGATATATCCTACATGACCGACTTTAACCTTTACCTTTTCGATGAGATCACGTGACGCACACCTTCTGTCAAAAATTGATTCGAAATACCACTGAGTTATTCACTTTTCTTTTAATTTTCTTATTTCACGTAAAACTATTGGTTGGCAACCTTCTGACAATATATCATATGTCAATAGTTACATATTGAATTGTTACGAATTGTTGTGTATTATAATCTGTTTTGGTATCTATCTTCATAACTATTTAACATATTTTCACGAAATTCAGCTCAAACTGCAGTGCAGGCACATCTTTCATAGACACCCCAAACCGAAATCCCTATGGTTGATATCAAGTACCTTATTCTTTACCATTTTTGGTACTACTTTTGTGTTTTTTTCAAAATAACGCATATTTCACTGCACACCCCTTCCCTGACACACCAATATGTTGCTTGCATATGACATCCGAAGTTCAAATATGTGTATTTTTACGTAACACAAAGAGAAAATACCCTAATTATAGAAAACGTTTATATTTTCCTGAAAACGAAATATTATCTTGTCTTCTGCAACGGTTAATTTTGCTGCACCCTGTATATATATTTCGATGTCAGAACAAAATATGCTGTTTTCACATTCTACACATCAGGATAGATACGAAAGGCACAAATTAGCAGAAAAATTATAAAATGATGAAGGTAGTAAGATATATCCTACATGACCGACTTTAACCTTTACCTTTTCGATGAGATCACGTGACGCACACCTTCTGTCAAAAATTGATTCGAAATACCACTGAGTTATTCACTTTTCTTTTAATTTTCTTATTTCACGTAAAACTATTGGTTGGCAACCTTCTGACAATATATCATATGTCAATAGTTACATATTGAATTGTTACGAATTGTTGTGTATTATAATCTGTTTTGGTATCTATCTTCATAACTATTTAACATATTTTCACGAAATTCAGCTCAAACTGCAGTGCAGGCACATCTTTCATAGACACCCCAAACCGGAATCCCTATGGTTGATATCAAGTACCTTATTCTTTACCATTTTTGGTACTACTTTTGTGTTTTTTTCAAAATAACGCATATTTCACTGCACACCCCTTCCCTGACACACCACTATGTTGCTTGCATATGACACCCGAAGTTAAAATATGTGTATTTTTACGTAACACAAAGAGAAAATACCATAATTATAGAAAACGTTTATATTTTCCTGAAAACGAAATATTATCTTGTCTTCTGCAACGGTTAATTTTGCTGCACCCTGTATATATATTTCGATGTCAGAACAAAATATGGTGTTTTCACATTCTACACATCAGGATAGACACGGAAGGCACAAATTAGCAGAAAAATTATAAAATGATGAAGTAAACAAGATATATAATACATGAAGGACTTTAACCCTTACCTTTTCAATGAGATCACATGACGCGCACCTTCTTTCAAAAATTGATTCGAATTTCCACTGAGTTATTCACTTTTCTTATATATTTTTTTATTTCACGTAAAACTGTCGGTTAGCAACCTTCTGACAATATATCATATGTCAATATGTACATATTGAATTGTTACGAATTGTTGTGTATTATAATCTGTTTTGATCTATATCTTCCGAACTATTTAACATATTTTCACGAAATAAAGCTCAAACTGCAGTGCAGGCACATATTTCATAGAGGTCCCAAACCGGGATCCCTATGGTTGATATCAAGTACCTTATTCTTTACCATTTTTGGTACTACTTATGTGTTTTTATCAAAATAACGCACATTTCACTGCACACCCCTTCCCTGAAACACCACTATGTTGCTTGCATATGACATCCGAAGTTCAAATATGTGTATTTTTACGTAACACAAAGAGAAAATACCCTAATTATAGAAAACGTTTATATTTTCCTGAAAACGAAATATTATCTTGTCTTCTGCAACGGTTAATTTTGCTGCACCCTGTATATATATTTCGATGTCAGAACAAAATATGCTGTTTTCACATTCTACACATCAGGATAGATACGAAAGGCACAAATTAGCAGAAAAATTATAAAATGATGAAGGTAGTAAGATATATCCTACATGACCGACTTTAACCTTTACCTTTTCGATGAGATCACGTGACGCACACCTTCTGTCAAAAATTGATTCGAAATACCACTGAGTTATTCACTTTTCTTTTAATTTTCTTATTTCACGTAAAACTATTGGTTGGCAACCTTCTGACAATATATCATATGTCAATAGTTACATATTGAATTGTTACGAATTGTTGTGTATTATAATCTGTTTTGGTATCTATCTTCATAACTATTTAACATATTTTCACGAAATTCAGCTCAAACTGCAGTGCAGGCACATCTTTCATAGACACCCCAAACCGAAATCCCTATGGTTGATATCAAGTACCTTATTCTTTACCATTTTTGGTACTACTTTTGTGTTTTTTTCAAAATAACGCATATTTCACTGCACACCCCTTCCCTGACACACCACTATGTTGCTTGCATATGACACCCGAAGTTAAAATATGTGTATTTTTACGTAACACAAAGAGAAAATACCCTAATTATAGAAAACGTTTATATTTTCCTGAAAACGAAATATTATCTTGTCTTCTGCAACGGTTAATTTTGCTGCACCCTGTATATATATTTCGATGTCAGAACAAAATATGGTGTTTTCACATTCTACACATCAGGATAGACACGGAAGGCACAAATTAGCAGAAAAATTATAAAATGATGAAGTAAGCAAGATATATAATACATTAAGGACTTTAACCCTTACCTTTTCAATGAGATCACATGACGCGCACCTTCTTTCAAAAATTGATTCGAATTACCACTGAGTTATTCACTTTTCTTATATATTTTTTTATTTCACGTAAAACTGTCGGTTAGCAACCTTCTGACAATATATCATATGTCAATATGTACATATTGAATTGTTACGAATTGTTGTGTATTATAATCTGTTTTGATCTATATCTTCCGAACTATTTAACATATTTTCACGAAATAAAGCTCAAACTGCAGTGCAGGCACATATTTCATAGAGGTCCCAAACCGGGATCCCTATGGTTGATATCAAGTACCTTATTCTTTACCATTTTTGGTACTACTTATGTGTTTTTATCAAAATAACGCACATTTCACTGCACACCCCTTCCCTGAAACACCACTATGTTGCTTGCATATGACATCCGAAGTTCAAATATGTGTATTTTTACGTAACACAAAGAGAAAATACCCTAATTATAGAAAACGTTTATATTTTCCTGAAAACGAAATATTTTCTTGTCTTCTGCAACGGTTAATTTTGCTGCACCCTGTATATATATTTCGATGTCAGAACAAAATATGCTGTTTTCACATTCTACACATCAGGATAGATACGAAAGGCACAAATTAGCAGAAAAATTATAAAATGATGAAGGTAGTAAGATATATCCTACATGACCGACTTTAACCTTTACCTTTTCGATGAGATCACGTGACGCACACCTTCTGTCAAAAATTGATTCGAAATACCACTGAGTTATTCACTTTTCTTTTAATTTTCTTATTTCACGTAAAACTATTGGTTGGCAACCTTCTCACAATATATCATATGTCAATAGTTACATATTGAATTGTTACGAATTGTTGTGTATTATAATCTGTTTTGGTATCTATCTTCATAACTATTTAACATATTTTCACGAAATTCAGCTCAAACTGCAGTGCAGGCACATCTTTCATAGACACCCCAAACCGAAATCCCTATGGTTGATATCAAGTACCTTATTCTTTACCATTTTTGGTACTACTTTTGTGTTTTTTTCAAAATAACGCATATTTCACTGCACACCCCTTCCCTGACACACCAATATGTTGCTTGCATATGACATCCGAAGTTCAAATATGTGTATTTTTACGTAACACAAAGAGAAAATACCCTAATTATAGAAAACGTTTATATTTTCCTGAAAACGAAATATTATCTTGTCTTCTGCAACGGTTAATTTTGCTGCACCCTGTATATATATTTCGATGTCAGAACAAAATATGCTGTTTTCACATTCTACACATCAGGATAGATACGAAAGGCACAAATTAGCAGAAAAATTATAAAATGATGAAGGTAGTAAGATATATCCTACATGACCGACTTTAACTTTTACCTTTTCGATGAGATCACGTGACGCACACCTTCTGTCAAAAATTGATTCGAAATACCACTGAGTTATTCACTTTTCTTATAATTTTCTTATTTCACGTAAAACTATTGGTTGGCAACCTTCTGACAATATATCATATGTCAATAGTTACATATTGAATTGTTACGAATTGTTGTGTATTATAATCTGTTTTGGTATCTATCTTCATAACTATTTAACATATCTTCACGAAATTCAGCTCTAACTACAGTGGAGGCACATCTTTCATAGACACCCCAAACGGGAATCCCTATGGTTGATATCAAGTACCTTATTCTTTACCATTTTTGGTACTACTTATGTGTTTTTATCAAAATAACGCACATTTCACTGCACACCCCTTCCCTGAAACACCACTATGTTGCTTGCATATGACATCCGAAGTTCAAATATGTGTATTTTTACGTAACACAAAGAGAAAATACCCTAATTATAGAAAACGTTTATATTTTCCTGAAAACGAAATATTATCTTGTCTTCTGCAACGGTTAATTTTGCTGCACCCTGTATATATATTTCGATGTCAGAACAAAATATGCTGTTTTCACATTCTACACATCAGGATAGATACGAAAGGCACAAATTAGCAGAAAAATTATAAAATGATGAAGGTAGTAAGATATATCCTACATGACCGACTTTAACCTTTACCTTTTCGATGAGATCACGTGACGCACACCTTCTGTCAAAAATTGATTCGAAATACCACTGAGTTATTCACTTTTCTTTTAATTTTCTTATTTCACGTAAAACTATTGGTTGGCAACCTTCTGACAATATATCATATGTCAACAGTTACATATTGAATTGTTACGAATTGTTGTGTATTATAATCTGTTTTGGTATCTATCTTCATAACTATTTAACATATTTTCACGAAATTCAGCTCAAACTGCAGTGCAGGCACATCTTTCATAGACACCCCAAACCGAAATCCCTATGGTTGATATCAAGTACCTTATTCTTTACCATTTTTGGTACTACTTTTGTGTTTTTTTCAAAATAACGCATATTTCACTGCACACCCCTTCCCTGACACACCAATATGTTGCTTGCATATGACATCCGAAGTTCAAATATGTGTATTTTTACGTAACACAAAGAGAAAATACCCTAATTATAGAAAACGTTTATATTTTCCTGAAAACGAAATATTATCTTGTCTTCTGCAACGGTTAATTTTGCTGCACCCTGTATATATATTTCGATGTCAGAACAAAATATGCTGTTTTCACATTCTACACATCAGGATAGATACGAAAGGCACAAATTAGCAGAAAAATTATAAAATGATGAAGGTAGTAAGATATATCCTACATGACCGACTTTAACTTTTACCTTTTCGATGAGATCACGTGACGCACACCTTCTGTCAAAAATTGATTCGAAATACCACTGAGTTATTCACTTTTCTTATAATTTTCTTATTTCACGTAAAACTATTGGTTGGCAACCTTCTGACAATATATCATATGTCAATAGTTACATATTGAATTGTTACGAATTGTTGTGTATTATAATCTGTTTTGGTATCTATCTTCATAACTATTTAACATATTTTCACGAAATTCAGCTCAAACTGCAGTGCAGGCACATCTTTCATAGACACCCCAAACCGGAATCCCTATGGTTGATATCAAGTACCTTATTCTTTACCATTTTTGGTACTACTTTTGTTTTTTTTTTCAAAATAACGCATATTTCACTGCACACCCCTTCCCTGACACACCACTATGTTGCTTGCATATGACACCCGAAGTTAAAATATGTGTATTTTTACGTAACACAAAGAGAAAATACCCTAATTATAGAAAACGTTTATATTTTCCTGAAAACGAAATATTATCTTGTCTTCTGCAACGGTTAATTTTGCTGCACCCTGTATATATATTTCGATGTCAGAACAAAATATGGTGTTTTCACATTCTACATATCAGGATAGACACGGAAGGCACAAATTAGCAGAAAAATTATAAAATGATGAAGTAAACAAGATATATAATACATGAAGGACTTTAACCCTTACCTTTTCAATGAGATCACATGACGCGCACCTTCTTTCAAAAATTGATTCGAATTTCCACTGAGTTATTCACTTTTCTTATATATTTTTTTATTTCACGTAAAACTGTCGGTTAGCAACCTTCTGACAATATATCATATGTCAATATGTACATATTGAATTGTTACGAATTGTTGTGTATTATAATCTGTTTTGATCTATATCTTCCGAACTATTTAACATATTTTCACGAAATAAAGCTCAAACTGCAGTGCAGGCACATCTTTCATAGAGGTCCCAAACCGGGATCCCTATGGTTGATATCAAGTACCTTATTCTTTACCATTTTTGGTACTACTTTTGTGTTTTTTCCAAAATAAAACTGCAAATCCCTTTCCTGACACACCACTATGTTGCTTGCATATGACACCCGAAGTTCAAATATGTGTACTTTTACGTAACGCAAAGAGAAAATACCCTAATTATAGAAAACGTTTATATTTTCCAGAAAACGAAATATTATCTCGTCTCATGCAGCGGTAAATTTTGCTGCACCCTGTATATATATTTCGATGTCAGAACAAGATATGCTGTTTTCATATTCAACACATCAGGATAGATACGAAAGGCACAAATTAGCAGAAAAATTATAAAATGATGAAGTAAGCAAGATATATAATACATGAATGACTTTAACCCTTACCTTTTCAATGAGATCACATGACGCGCACCTTCTGTAAAAATTGATTCGAATTACAAATCAGTTATTCACTTTTCTTATATTTTTTTTATTTCACGTAAAACTGTCGGTTAGCAACCTTCTGACAATATATCATATGTCAATATGTACATATTGAATTGTTACGAATTGTTGCGTATTATAATCTGTTTTGATCTATATCTTCATAACTGTTTAACATCTTTTCACGAAATAAACCTCAAACTGCAGTGCAGGCACATCTTTCATAGAGATCCCAAACCGGGATCCCTATGGTTGATATCAAGTACCTTATTCTTTACCATTTTTGGTACTACTTTTGTGTTTTTTTTTTCAAAATAAAACTGCAAATCCCTTTCCTGACACACCACTATGTTGCTTGCATATGACACCCGAAGTTCAAATATGTGTACTTTTACGTAACGCAAAGAGAAAATACCCTAATTATAGAAAACGTTTATATTTTCCTGAAAACGAAATAATATCTTGTCTTCTGCAGCGGTTAATTTTGCTGCACCCTGTATATATATTTCGATGTCAGAACAAAATATGCTGTTTTCATATTCAACACATCAGGATAGATACGAAAGGCACAAATTAGGAGAAAAATTATAAAATGATGAAGTAAGCAAGATATATAATACATGAAGGACTTTAACCCTTACCTTTTCAATGAGATCACATGACGCGCACCTTCTTTCAAAAATTGATTCGAATTACCACTGAGTTATTCACTTTTCTTATATATTTTTTTATTTCACGTAAAACTGTCGGTTAGCAACCTTCTGACAATATATCATATGTCAATATGTACATATTGAATTGTTACCAATTGTTGTGTATTATAATCTGTTTTGATCTATATCTTCCGAACTATTTAACATATTTTCACGAAATAAAGCTCAAACTGCAGTGCAGGCACATCTTTCATAGAGATCCCAAACCGGGATCCCTATGGTTGATATCAAGTACCTTATTCTTTACCATTTTTGGTACTACTTTTGTGTTTTTATCAAAATAACGCATATTTCACTGCACACCCCTTCCCTGAAACACCACTATGTTGCTTGCATATGACATCCGAAGTTCAAATATGTGTATTTTTACGTAACACAAAGAGAAAATACAATAATTATAGAAAACGTTTATATTTTCCTGAAAACGAAATATTATCTTGTCTTCTGCAATGGTTAATTTTGCTGCACATTGTATACATATTTCGATGTCAGAACAAAATATGCTGTTTTCACATTCTACACATCAGGATAGATACGGAAGGCACAAATTAGCAGAAAAATTATAAAATGATGAAGGTAGTAAGATATATCCTACATGACCGACTTTAACCTTTACCTTTTCGATGAGATCACGTGACGCACACCTTCTGTCAAAAATTGATTCGAAATACCACTGAGTTATTCACTTTTCTTTTAATTTTCTTATTTCACGTAAAACTATTGGTTGGCAACCTTCTGACAATATATCATATGTCAATAGTTACATATTGAATTGTTACGAATTGTTGTGTATTATAATCTGTTTTGGTGTCTATCTTCATAACTATTTAACATATTTTCACGAAATTCAGCTCAAACTGCAGTGCAGGCACATCTTTCATAGGCACCCCAAACCGGAATCCCTATGGTTGATATCAAGTACCTTATTCATTACCATTTTTGGTACTACGTTTGTGTTTTTATCAAAATAACGCATATTTCACTGCACACCCCTTCCCTGACACACCACTATGTTGCTTGCATATGACACCCGAAGTTAAAATATGTGTATTTTTACGTAACACAAAGAGAAAATACCCTAATTATAGAAAACGTTTATATTTTCCTGAAAACGAAATATTATCTTGTCTTCTGCAACGGTTAATTTTGCTGCACCCTGTATATATATTTCGATGTCAGAACAAAATATGCTGTTTTCACATTCTACACATCAGGATAGATACGAAAGGCACAAATTAGCAGAAAAATTATAAAATGATGAAGGTAGTAAGATATATCCTACATGACCGACTTTAACCTTTACCTTTTCGATGAGATCACGTGACGCACACCTTCTGTCAAAAATTGATTCGAAATACCACTGAGTTATTCACTTTTCTTTTAATTTTCTTATTTCACGTAAAACTATTGGTTGGCAACCTTCTGACAATATATCATATGTCAATAGTTACATATTGAATTGTTACGAATTGTTGTGTATTATAATCTGTTTTGGTATCTATCTTCATAACTATTTAACATATTTTCACGAAATTCAGCTCAAACTGCAGTGCAGGCACATCTTTCATAGACACCCCAAACCGGAATCCCTATGGTTGATATCAAGTACCTTATTCTTTACCATTTTTGGTACTACTTTTGTGTTTTTTTCAAAATAACGCATATTTCACTGCACACCCCTTCCCTGACACACCACTATGTTGCTTGCATATGACATCCGAAGTTCAAATATGTGTATTTTTACGTAACACAAAGAGAAAATACCCTAATTATAGAAAACGTTTATATTTTCCTGAAAACGAAATATTATCTTGTCTTCTGCAACGGTTAATTTTGCTGCACCCTGTATATATATTTCGATGTCAGAACAAAATATGCTGTTTTCACATTCTACACATCAGGATAGATATGAAAGGCAAAAATTAGCAGAAAAATTATAAAATGATGAAGGTAGTAAGATATATCCTACATGACCGACTTTAACTTTTACCTTTTCGATGAGATCACGTGACGCACACCTTCTGTCAAAAATTGATTCGAAATACCACTGAGTTATTCACTTTTCTTATAATTTTCTTATTTCACGTAAAACTATTGGTTGGCAACCTTCTGACAATATATCATATGTCAATAGTTACATATTGAATTGTTGCGAATTGTTGTGTATTATAATCTGTTTTGGTATCTATCTTCATAACTATTTAACATATTTTCACGAAATTCAGCTCAAACTGCAGTGCAGGCACATCTTTCATAGACACCCCAAACCGGAATCCCTATGGTTGATATCAAGTACCTTATTCTTTACCATTTTTGGTACTACTTTTGTTTTTTTTTTTTCAAAATAACGCATATTTCACTGCACACCCCTTCCCTGACACACCACTATGTTGCTTGCATATGACACCCGAAGTTAAAATATGTGTATTTTTACGTAACACAAAGAGAAAATACCCTAATTATAGAAAACGTTTATATTTTCCTGAAAACGAAATATTATCTTGTCTTCTGCAACGGTTAATTTTGCTGCACCCTGTATATATATTTCGATGTCAGAACAAAATATGGTGTTTTCACATTCTACACATCAGGATAGACACGGAAGGCACAAATTAGCAGAAAAATTATAAAATGATGAAGTAAACAAGATATATAATACATGAAGGACTTTAACCCTTACCTTTTCAATGAGATCACATTACGCGCACCTTCTTTCAAAAATTGATTCGAATTTCCACTGAGTTATTCACTTTTCTTATATATTTTTTTATTTCACGTAAAACTGTCGGTTAGCAACCTTCTGACAATATATCATATGTCAATATGTACATATTGAATTGTTACGAATTGTTGTGTATTATAATCTGTTTTGATCTATATCTTCCGAACTATTTAACATATTTTCACGAAATAAAGCTCAAACTGCAGTGCAGGCACATCTTTCATAGAGATCCGAAACCGGGATCCCTATGGTTGATATCAAGTACCTTATTCTTTACCATTTTTGGTACTACTTATGTCTTTTTATCAAAATAACGCACATTTCACTGCACACCCCTTCCCTGAAACACCACTATGTTGCTTGCATATGCCATCCGAAGTTCAAATATGTGTATTTTTACGTAACACAAAGAGAAAATACCCTAATTATAGAAAACGTTTATATTTTCCTGAAAACGAAATATTATCTTGTCTTCTGCAACGGTTAATTTTGCTGCACCCTGTATATATATTTCGATGTCAGAACAAAATATGCTGTTTTCACATTCTACACATCAGGATAGATACGAAAGGCACAAATTAGCAGAAAAATTATAAAATGATGAAGGTAGTAAGATATATCCTACATGACCGACTTTAACCTTTACCTTTTCGATGAGATCACGTGACGCACACCTTCTGTCAAAAATTGATTCGAAATACCACTGAGTTATTCACTTTTCTTTTAATTTTCTTATTTCACGTAAAACTATTGGTTGGCAACCTTCTGACAATATATCATATGTCAATAGTTACATATTGAATTGTTACGAATTGTTGTGTATTATAATCTGTTTTGGTATCTATCTTCATAACTATTTAACATATTTTCACGAAATAAAGCTCAAACTGCAGTGCAGGCACATCTTTCATAGAGATCCCAAACCGGGATCCCTATGGTTGATATCAAGTACCTTATTCTTTACCATTTTTGGTACTACTTATGTGTTTTTATCAAAATAACGCACATTTCACTGCACACCCCTTCCCTGAAACACCACTATGTTGCTTGCATATGACATCCGAAGTTCAAATATGTGTATTTTTACGTAACACAAAGAGAAAATACCCTAATTATAGAAAACGTTTATATTTTCCTGAAAACGAAATATTATCTTGTCTTCTGCAACGGTTAATTTTGCTGCACCCTGTATATATATTTCGATGTCAGAACAAAATATGCTGTTTTCACATTCTACACATCAGGATAGATACGAAAGGCACAAATTAGCAGAAAAATTATAAAATGATGAAGGTAGTAAGATATATCCTACATGACCGACTTTAACCTTTACCTTTTCGATGAGATCACGTGACGCACACCTTCTGTCAAAAATTGATTCGAATTACCACTGAGTTATTCACTTTTCTTATAATTTTCTTATTTCACGTAAAACTGTTGGTTGGCAACCTTCTGACAATATATCATATGTCGATACTTACATATTGAATTGTTACGAATTGTTGTGTATTACAATCGGTTTTGATCTATATCTTCCGAACTAATTAACATATTTTCACGAAATAAAGTTCAAACTGCAGTGCAGGCACATCTTTCATAGAGATCCCAAACCGGGATCCCTATGGTTGATATCAAGTACCTTATTCTTTACCATTTTTGGTACTACTTTTGTGTTTTTTTCAAAATAAAACTGCAAATCCCTTTCCTGACACACCACTATGTTGCTTGCATATGACACCCGAAGTTCAAATATGTGTACTTTTACGTAACGCAAAGAGAAAATACCCTAATTATAGAAAACGTTTATATTTTCCAGAAAACGAAATATTATCTCGTCTCATGCAGCGGTAAATTTTGCTGCACCCTGTATATGTATTTCGATGTCAGAACAAGATATGCTGTTTTCATATTCAACACATCAGGATAGATACGAAAGGCACAAATTAGCAGAAAAATTATAAAATGATGCAGTAAGCAAGATATATAATACATGAATGACTTTAACCCTTACCTTTTCAATGAGATCACATGACGCGCACCTTCTGTCAAAAATTGATTCGAATTACAAATCAGTTATTCAATTTTCTTATATTTTTTTTATTTCACGTAAAACTGTCGGTTAGCAACCTTCTGACAATATATCATATGTCAATATGTACATATTGAATTGTTACGAATTGTTGCGTATTATAATCTGTTTTGATCTATATCTTCATAACTGTTTAACATATTTTCACGAAATAAACCTCAAACTGCAGTGCAGGCACATCTTTCATAGAGATCCCAAACCGGGATCCCTATGGTTGATATCAAGTACCTTATTCTTTACCATTTTTGGTACTACTTTTGTGTTTTTTTTTTCAAAATAAAACTGCAAATCCCTTTCCTGACACACCACTATGTTGCTTGCATATGACACCCGAAGTTCAAATATGTGTACTTTTACGTAACGCAAAGAGAAAATACCCTAATTATAGAAAACGTTTATATTTTCCTGAAAACGAAATAATATCTTGTCTTCTGCAGCGGTTAATTTTGCTGCACAGTGTATATATATTTCGATGTCAGAACAAAATATGCTGTTTTCATATTCAACACATCAGGATAGATACGAAAGGCACAAATTAGGAGAAAAATTATAAAATGATGAAGTAAGCAAGATATATAATACATGAAGGACTTTAACCCTTACCTTTTCAATGAGATCACATGACGCGCACCTTCTTTCAAAAATTGATTCGAATTACCACTGAGTTATTCACTTTTCTTATATATTTTTTTATTTCACGTAAAACTGTCGGTTAGCAACCTTCTGACAATATATCATATGTCAATATGTACATATTGAATTGTTACGAATTGTTGTGTATTATAATCTGTTTTGATCTATATCTTCCGAACTATTTAACATATTTTCACGAAATAAAGCTCAAACTGCAGTGCAGGCACATCTTTCATAGAGATCCCAAACCGGGATCCCTATGGTTGATATCAAGTACCTTATTCTTTACCATTTTTGGTACTACTTTTGTGTTTTTTTCAAAATAAAACTGCAAATCCCTTTCCTGACACACCACTATGTTGCTTGCATATGACACCCGAAGTTCAAATATGTGTACTTTTACGTAACGCAAAGAGAAAATACCCTAATTATAGAAAACGTTTATATTTTCCAGAAAACGAAATATTATCTTTTCTCATGCAGCGGTAAATTTTGCTGCACCCTGTATATATATTTCGATGTCAGAACAAAATATGCTGTTTTCATATTCAACACATCAGGATAGATACGAAAGGCACAAATTAGCAGAAAAATTATAAAATGATGAAGTAAGCAAGATATATAATACATGAATGACTTTAACCCTTACCTTTTCAATGAGATCACATGACGCGCACCTTCTGTCAAAAATTGATTCGAATTACAAATCAGTTATTCACTTTTCTTATATTTTTTTTATTTCACGTAAAACTATCGGTTAGCAACCTTCTGACAATATATCATATGTCAATATGTACATATTGAATTGTTACGAATTGTTGCGTATTATAATCTGTTTTCATCTATATCTTCATAACTGTTTAACATATTTTCACGAAATAAAGCTCAAACTGCAGTGCAGGCACATCTTTCATAGAGATCCCAAACCGGGATCCCTATGGTTGATATCAAGTACCTTATTCTTTACCATTTTTGGTACTACTTTTGTGTTTTTTTTTTTCAAAATAAAACTGCAAATCCCTTTCCTGACACACCACTATGTTGCTTGCATATGACACCCGAAGTTCAAATATGTGTACTTTTACGTAACGCAAAGAGAAAATACCCTAATTATAGAAAACGTTTATATTTTCCTGAAAACGAAATAATATCTTGTCTTCTGCAGCGGTTAATTTTGCTGCACCCTGTATATATATTTCGATGTCAGAACAAAATATGCTGTTTTCATATTCAACACATCAGGATAGATACGAAAGGCACAAATTAGGAGAAAAATTATAAAATGATGAAGTAAGCAAGATATATAATACATGAAGGACTTTAACCCTTACCTTTTCAATGAGATCACATGACGCGCACCTTCTTTCAAAAATTGATTCGAATTACCACTGAGTTATTCACTTTTCTTATATATTTTTCTATTTCACGTAAAACTGTCGGTTAGCAACCTTCTGACAATATATCATATGTCAATATGTACATATTGAATTGTTACGAATTCTTGTGTATTATAATCTGTTTTGATCTATATCTTCCGAACTATTTAACATATTTTCACGAAATAAAGCTCAAACTGCAGTGCAGGCACATCTTTCATAGAGATCCCAAACCGGGATCCCTATGGTTGATATCAAGTACCTTATTCTTTACCATTTTTGGTACTACTTTTGTGTTTTTATCAAAATAACGCATATTTCACTGCACACCCCTTCCCTGAAACACCACTATGTTGCTTGCATATGACATCCGAAGTTCAAATATGTGTATTTTTACGTAACACAAAGAGAAAATACCCTAATTATAGAAAACGTTTATATTTTCCTGAAAACGAAATATTATCTTGTCTTCTGCAACGGTTAATTTTGCTGCACCCTGTATATATATTTCGATGTCAGAACAAAATATGCTGTTTTCACATTCTACACATCAGGATAGATACGAAAGGCACAAATTAGCAGAAAAATTATAAAATGATGAAGGTAGTAAGATATATCCTACATGACCGACTTTAACCTTTACCTTTTCGATAAGATCACGTGACGCACACCTTCTGTCAAAAATTGATTCGAATTACCACTGAGTTATTCACTTTTCTTATAATTTTCTTATTTCACGTAAAACTGTTGGTTGGCAACCTTCTGACAATATATCATATGTCGATTCTTACATATTGAATTGTTACGAATTGTTGTGTATTACAATCTGTTTTGATCTATATCTTCCGAACTATTTAACATATTTTCACGAAATAAAGCTCAAACTGCAGTGCAGGCACATCTTTCATAGAGATCCCAAACCGGGATCCCTATGGTTGATATCAAGTACCTTATTCTTTACCATTTTTGGTACTACTTTTGTGTTTTTTTTCAAAATAAAACTGCAAATCCCTTTCCTGACACACCACTATGTTGCTTGCATATGACACCCGAAGTTCAAATATGTGTACTTTTACGTAACGCAAAGAGAAAATATCCTAATTATAGAAAACGTTTATATTTTCCAGAAAAGGAAATATTATCTTGTCTCATGCAGCAGTAAAATTTGCTGCACCCTGTATATATATTTCGATATCAGAACAAAATATGCTGTTTTGACATTCAACACATCAGGATAGATACGAAAGGCACAAATTAGCAGAAAAATTATAAAATGATGAAGTAAGCAAGATATATAATACATGAATGACTTTAACCCTTACCTTTTCAATGAGATCACATGACGCGCACCTTCTGTCAAAAATTGATTCGAATTACAAATCAGTTATTCACTTTTCTTACATTTTTTTTATTTCACGTAAAACTGTCGGTTAGCAACCTTCTGACAATATATCATATGTCAATATGTACATATTGAATTGTTACGAATTGTTGTGTATTATAATCTGTTTTGATCTATTTCTTCCGAACTATTTAACATATTTTCACGAAATAAAGCTCAAACTGCAGTGCAGGCACATCTTTCATAGAGATCCCAAACCGGGATCCCTATGGTTGATATCAAGTACCTTATTCTTTACCATTTTTGGTACTACATTTGTGTTTTTTCAAAATAAAACTGCAAATCCCTTTCCTGACACACCACTATGTTGCTTGCATATGACACCCGAAGTTCAAATATGTGTACTTTTACGTAACGCAAAGAGAAAATACCCTAATTATAGAAAACGTTTATATTTTCCAGAAAAGGAAATATTATCTTGTCTTCTGCAGCGGTAAATTTTGCTGCACCCTGTATATATATTTCGATATCAGAACAAAATATGCTGTTTTCACATTCTACACATCAGGATAGATACGAAAGGCACAAATTAGGAGAAAAATTATAAAATGATGAAGTAAGCAAGATATATAATTCATGAAGGACTTTAACCCTTACCTTTTCAATGAGATCACATGACGCGCACCTTCTTTCAAAAATTGATTCGAATTACCACTGAGTTATTCACTTTTCTTATATATTTTTTTATTTCACGTAAAACTGTCGGTTAGCAACATTCTGACAATATATCATATGTCAATATGTACATATTGAATTGTTACGAATTGTTGTGTATTATAATCTGTTTTGATCTATATCTTCCGAACTATTTAACATATTTTCATGAAATAAAGCTCAAACTGCAGTGCAGGCACATCTTTCATAGAGATCCCAAACCGGGATCCCTATGGTTGATATCAAGTACCTTATTCTTTACCATTTTTGGTACTACTTTTGTGTTTTTTCAAAATAAAACTGCAAATCCCTTTCCTGACACACCACTATGTTGCTTGCATATGACACCCGAAGTTCAAATATGTGTACTTTTACGTAACGCAAAGAGAAAATACCCTAATTATAGAAAACGTTTATATTTTCCTGAAAACGAAATATTATCTTGTCTTTTGCAGCGGTTAATTTTGCTGCACCCTGTATATATATTTCGATGTCAGAACAAAATATGCTGTTTTCACATTCTACACATCAGGATAGACACGAAAGGCACAAATTAGCAGAAAAATTATAAAATGATGAAGGTAGTAAGATATTTTCTACATGAACGACTTTAACCCTTACCTTTTCGATGAGATCACGTGACGCACACCTTCTGTCAAAAATTGATTCGAATTACCACTGAGTTATTCACTTTTCTTATAATTTTCTTATTTCACGTAAAACTGTTGGTTGGCAACCTTCTGACAATATATCATATGTCGATACTTTCATATTGAATTGTTACGAATTGTTGTGTATTACAATCTGTTTTGATTTATATCTTCCGAACTATTTAACATATTTTCACGAAATAAAGCTCAAACTGCAGTGCAGGCACGTCTTTCATACAGATCCCAAACGGGGATCCCTATGGTTGATATCAAGTACCTTATTCTTTACCATTTTTGGTACTACTTATGTGTTTTTATCAAAATAACGCATATTTCACTGCACACCCCTTCCCTGAAACACCACTATGTTGCTTGCATATGACATCCGAAGTTCAAATATGTGTATTTTTACGTAACACAAAGAGAAAATACCCTAATTATAGAAAACGTTTATATTTTCCTGAAAACGAAATATTATCTTGTCTTCTGCAACGGTTAATTTTGCTGCACCCTGTATATATATTTCGATGTCAGAACAAAATATGCTGTTTTCACATTCTACACATCAGGATAGATACGAAAGGCACAAATTAGCAGAAAAATTATAAAATGATGAAGGTAGTAAGATATATCCTACATGACCGACTTTAACCTTTACCTTTTCGATGAGATCACGTGACGCACACCTTCTGTCAAAAATTGATTCGAATTACCACTGAGTTATTCACTTTTCTTTTAATTTTCTTATTTCACGTAAAACTATTGGTTGGCAACCTTCTGACAATATATCATATGTCAATAGTTACATATTGAATTGTTACGAATTGTTGTGTATTATAATCTGTTTTGATATCTATCTTCATAACTATTTAACATATTTTCACGAAATTCAGCTCAAACTGCAGTGCAGGAACATCTTTCATAGACACCCCAAACCGGAATCCCTATGGTTGATATCAAGTACCTTATTCTTTACCATTTTTGGTACTACTTTTGTGTTTTTTTCAAAATAACGCATATTTCACTGCACACCCCTTCCCTGACACACCACTATGTTGCTTGCATATGACACCCGAAGTTAAAGTATGTGTATTTTTACGTAACACAAAGAGAAAATACCCTAATTATAGAAAACGTTTATATTTTCCTGAAAACGAAATATTATCTTGTCTTCTGCAACAGTTAATTTTGCTGCACCCTGTATATATATTTCGATGTCAGAACAAAATATGCTGTTTTCACATTCTACACATCAGGATAGACACGGAAGGCACAAATTAGCAGAAAAATTATAAAATGATGAAGTAAGCAAGATATATAATACATGAAGGACTTTAACCCTTACCTTTTCAATGAGATCACATGACGCGCACCTTCTTTCAAAAATTGATTCGAATTACCACTGAGTTATTCACTTTTCTTATATATTTTTTTATTTCACGTAAAACTGTCGGTTAGCAACCTTCTGACAATATATCATATGTCAATATGTACATATTGAATTGTTACGAATTGTTGTGTATTATAATCTGTTTTGATCTATATCTTCCGAACTATTTAACATATTTTCACGAAATAAAGCTCAAACTGCAGAGCAGGCACATCTTTCATAGAGATCCCAAACCGGGATCCCTATGGTTGATATCAAGTACCTTATTCTTTACCATTTTTGGTACTACTTTTGTGTTTTTTTCAAAATAAAACTGCAAATCCCTTTCCTGACACACCACTATGTTGCTTGCATATGACACCCGAAGTTCAAATATGTGTACTTTTACGTAACGCAAAGAGAAAATACCCTAATTATAGAAAACGTTTATATTTTCCAGAAAACGAAATATTATCTTGTCTCATGCAGCGGTAAATTTTGCTGCACCCTGTATATATATTTCGATGTCAGAACAAAATATGCTGTTTTCATATTCAACACATCAGGATAGATACGAAAGGCACAAATTAGCAGAAAAATTATAAAATGATGAATTAAGCAAGATATATAATACATGAATGACTTTAACCCTTACCTTTTCAATGAGATCACATGACGCGCACCTTCTGTCAAAAATTGATTCGAATTACAAATCAGTTATTCACTTTTCTTATATTTTTTTATTTCACGTAAAACTGTCGGTTAGCAACCTTCTGACAATATATCATATGTCAATATGTACATATTGAATTGTTACGAATTGTTGCGTACTATAATCTGTTTTGATCTATATCTTCATAATTGTTTAACATATTTTCACGAAATAATGCTCAAACTGCAGTGCAGGCACATCTTTCATAGAGATCCCAAACCGGGATCCCTATGGTTGATATCAAGTACCTTATTCTTTACCATTTTTGGTACTACTTTTGTGTTTTTTTTTTCAAAATAACGCATATTTCACTGCAAACCCCTTACTTGACACACCACTATGTTGCTTGCATATGACACCCGAAGTTAAAATATGTGTACTTTTACGTAACGCAAAGAGAAAATACCCTAATTATAGAAAACGTTTATATTTTCCTGAAAACGAAATATTATCTTGTCTTCTGCAGCGGTTAATTTTGCTGCACCCTGTATATATATTTCGATGTCAGAACAAAATATGCTGTTTTCATATTCAACACATCAGGATAGATACGAAAGGCACAAATTAGCAGAAAAATTATAAAATGATGAAGTAAGCAAGATATATAATTCATGAAGGACTTTAACCCTTACCTTTTCAATGAGATCACATGACGCGCACCTTCTTTCAAAAATTGATTCGAATTACCACTGAGTTATTCACTTTTCTTATATATTTTTTTATTTCACGTAAAACTGTCGGTTAGCAACCTTCTGACAATATATCATATGTCAATATGTACATATTGAATTGTTACGAATTGTTGTGTATTATAATCTGTTTTGATCTATATCTTCCGAACTATTTAACATATTTTCACGAAATAAAGCTCAAACTGCAGTGCAGGCACATCTTTCATAGAGATCCCAAACCGGGATCCCTATGGTTGATATCAAGTACCTTATTCTTTACCATTTTTGGTACTACTTTTGTGTTTTTTCAAAATAAAACTGCAAATCCCTTTCCTGACACACCACTATGTTGCTTGCATATGACACCCGAAGTTCAAATATGTGTACTTTTACGTAACGCAAAGAGAAAATACCCTAATTATTGAAAACGTTTATATTTTCCTGAAAACGAAATATTATCTTGTCTTTTGCGGCGGTTAATTTTGCTGCACCCTGTATATATATTTCGATGTCAGAACAAAATATGCTGTTTTCACATTCTACACATCAGGATAGACACGAAAGGCACAAATTAGCAGAAAAATTATAAAATGATGAAGGTAGTAAGATATATTCTACATGAACGACTTTAACCCTTACCTTTTCGATGAGATCACGTGACGCACACCTTCTGTCAAAAATTGATTCGAATTACCACTGAGTTATTCACTTTTCTTATAATTTTCTTATTTCACGTAAAACTGTTGGTTGGCAACCTTCTGACAATATATCATATGTCGATACTTTCATATTGAATTGTTACGAATTGTTGTGTATTACAATCTGTTTTGATCTATATCTTCCGAACTATTTAACATATTTTCACGAAATAAAGCTCAAACTGCAGTGCAGGCACATCTTTCATAGAGATCCCAAACGGGGATCCCTATGGTTGATATCAAGTACCTTATTCTTTACCATTTTTGGTACTACTTATGTGTTTTTATCAAAATAACGCATATTTCACTGCCCACCCCTTCCCTGAAACACCACTATGTTGCTTGCATATGACATCCGAAGTTCAAATATGTGTATTTTTACGTAACACAAAGAGAAAATACCCTAATTATAGAAAACGTTTATATTTTCCTGAAAACGAAATATTATCTTGTCTTCTGCAACGGTTAATTTTGCTGCACCCTGTATATATATTTCGATGTCAGAACAAAATATGCTGTTTTCACATTCTACACATCAGGATAGATACGAAAGGCACAAATTAGCAGAAAAATTATAAAATGATGAAGGTAGTAAGATATATCCTACATGACCGACTTTAACCTTTACCTTTTCGATGAGATCACGTGACGCACACCTTCTGTCAAAAATTGATTCGAATTACCACTGAGTTATTCACTTTTCTTTTAATTTTCTTATTTCACGTAAAACTATTGGTTGGCAAACTTCTGACAATATATCATATGTCAATAGTTACATATTGAATTGTTACGAATTGTTGTGTATTATAATCTGTTTTGGTATCTATCTTCATAACTATTTAACATATTTTCACGAAATTCAGCTCAAACTGCAGTGCAGGCACATCTTTCATAGACACCCCAAACCGGAATCCCTATGGTTGATATCAAGTACCTTATTCTTTACCATTTTTGGTACTACTTTTGTGTTTTTTTCAAAATTACGCATATTTCACTGCACACCCCTTCCATGACACACCACTATGTTGCTTGCATATGACACCCGAAGTTAAAGTATGTGTATTTTTACGTAACACAAAGATAGAATACCCTAATTATAGAAAACGTTTATATTTTCCTGAAAACGAAATATTATCTTGTCTTCTGCAACGGTTAATTTTGCTGCACCCTGTATATATATTTCGATGTCAGAACAAAATATGCTGTTTTCACATTCTACACATCAGGATAGACACGGAAGGCACAAATTAGCAGAAAAATTATAAAATGATGAAGTAAGCAAGATATATAATACATGAAGGACTTTAACCCTTACCTTTTCAATGAGATCACATGACGCGCACCTTCTTTCAAAAATTGATTCGAATTACCACTGAGTTATTCACTTTTCTTATATATTTTTTTATTTCACGTAAAACTGTCGGTTAGCAACCTTCTGACAATATATCATATGTCAATATGTACATATTGAATTGTTACGAATTGTTGTGTATTATAATCTGTTTTGATCTATATCTTCCGAACTATTTAACATATTTTCACGAAATAAAGCTCAAACTGCAGTGCAGGCACATCTTTCATAGAGATCCCAAACCGGGATCCCTATGGTTGATATCAAGTACCTTATTCTTTACCATTTTTGGTACTACTTATGTGTTTTTATCAAAATAACGCATATTTCACTGCACACCCCTTCCCTGAAACACCACTATGTTGCTTGCATATGACATCCGAAGTTCAAATATGTGTATTTTTACGTAACACAAAGAGAAAATACCCTAATTATAGAAAACGTTTATATTTTCCTGAAAACGAAATATTATCTTGTCTTCTGCAACGGTTAATTTTGCTGCAACCTGTATATATATTTCGATGTCAGAACAAAATATGCTGTTTTCACATTCTACACATCAGGATAGATACGAAAGGCACAAATTAGCAGAAAAATTATAAAATGATGAAGGTAGTAAGATATATCCTACATGACCGACTTTAACCTTTACCTTTTCGATGAGATCACGTGACGCACACCTTCTGTCAAAAATTGATTCGAATTACCACTGAGTTATTCACTTTTCTTTTAATTTTCTTATTTCACGTAAAACTATTGGTTGGCAAACTTCTGACAATATATCATATGTCAATAGTTACATATTGAATTGTTACGAATTGTTGTGTATTATAATCTGTTTTGGTATCTATCTTCATAACTATTTAACATATTTTCACGAAATTCAGCTCAAACTGCAGTGCAGGCACATCTTTCATAGACACCCCAAACCGGAATCCCTATGGTTGATATCAAGTACCTTATTCTTTACCATTTTTGGTACTACTTTTGTGTTTTTTTTTTCAAAATAAAACTGCAAATTCCTTCCCTGACACACCACTATGTTGCTTGCATAGGACACCCGAAGTTCAAATATGTGTACTTTTACGTAACGCAAAGAGAAAATACCCTAATTATAGAAAACGTTTATATTTTCCAGAAAAGGAAATATTATCTTGTCTCATGCAGCGGTAAATTTTGCTGCACCCTGTATATATATTTCGATATCAGAGCAAAATATGCTGTTTTGACATTCAACACATCAGGATAGATACGAAAGGCACAAATTAGCAGAAAAATTATAAAATGATGAAGTAAGCAAGATATATAATACATGAATGACTTTAACCCTTACCTTTTCAATGAGATCACATGACGCACACCTTCTGTCAAAAATTGATTCGAATTACAAATCAGTTATTCACTTTTCTTATATTTTTTTTATTTCGCGTAAAACTGTCGGTTAGCAACCTTCTGACAATATATCATATGTCAATATGTACATATTGAATTGTTACGAATTGTTGTGTATTATAATCTGTTTTGATCTATATCTTCCGAACTATTTAACATATTTTCACGAAATAAAGCTCAAACTGCAGTGCAGGCACATCTTTCATAGAGATCCCAAACCGGGATCCCTATGGTTGATATCAAGTACCTTATTCTTTACCATTTTTGGTACTACTTTTGTGTTTTTTCAAAATAAAACTGCAAATCCCTTACCTGACACACCACTATGTTGCTTGCATATGACACCCGAAGTTCAAATATGTGTCCTTTTACGTAACGCAAAGAGAAAATACCCTAATTATAGAAAACGTTTATATTTTCCAGAAAAGAAAATATTATCTTGTCTTCTGCAGCGGTAAATTTTCCTGCACCCTGTATATATATTTCGATATCAGAACAAAATATGCTGTTTTCACATTCTACACATCAGGATAGATACGAAAGGCACAAATTAGCAGAAAAATTATAAAATGATGAAGTAAGCAAGATATATAATTCATGAAGGACTTTAACCCTTACCTTTTCAATGAGATCACATGACGCGCACCTTCTTTCAAAAATTGATTCGAATTACCACTGAGTTATTCACTTTTCTTATATATTTTTTTATTTCACGTAAAACTGTCGGTTAGCAACCTTCTGACAATATATCATATGTCAATATGTACATATTGAATTGTTAAGAATTGTTGTGTATTATAATCTGTTTTGATCTATATCTTCCGAACTATTTAACATATTTTCACGAAATAAAGCTCAAACTGCAGTGCAGGAACATCTTTCATAGAGATCCCAAACGGGGATCCCTATGGTTGATATCAAGTACCTTATTCTTTACCATTTTTGGTACTACTTATGTGTTTTTATCAAAATAACGCATATTTCACTGCACACCCCTTCCCTGAAACACCACTATGTTGCTTGCATATGACATCCGAAGTTCAAATATGTGTATTTTTACGTAACACAAAGAGAAAATACCCTATTTATAGAAAACGTTTATATTTTCCTGAAAACGAAATATTATCTTGTCTTCTACAACGGTTAATTTTGCTGCACCCTGTATATATATTTCGATGTCAGAACAAAATATGCTGTTTTCACATTCTACACATCAGGATAGACACGGAAGGCACAAATTAGCTGCAAAATTATAAAATGATGAAGTAAGCAAGATATATAATACATGAAGGACTTTAACCCTTACCTTTTCAATGAGATCACATGACGCGCACCTTCTTTCAAAAATTGATTCGAATTACCACTGAGTTATTCACTTTTCTTATATATTTTTTTATTTCACGTAAAACTGTCGGTTAGCAACCTTCTGACAATATATCATATGTCAATATGTACATATTGAATTGTTAAGAATTGTTGTGTATTATAATCTGTTTTGATCTATATCTTCCGAACTATTTAACATATTTTCACGAAATAAAGCTCAAACTGCAGTGCAGGCACATCTTTCATAGAGATCCCAAACGGGGATCCCTATGGTTGATATCAAGTACCTTATTCTTTACCATTTTTGGTACTACTTATGTGTTTTTATCAAAATAACGCATATTTCACTGCACACCCCTTCCCTGAATCACCACTATGTTGCTTGCATATGACATCCGAAGTTCAAATATGTGTATTTTTACGTAACACAAAGAGAAAATACCCTAATTATAGAAAACGTTTATATTTTCCTGAAAACGAAATATTATCTTGTCTTCTGCAACGGTTAATTTTGCTGCACCCTGTATATATATTTCGATGTCAGAACAAAATATGCTGTTTTCACATTCTACACATCAGGATAGATACGAAAGGCACAAATTAGCAGAAAAATTATAAAATGATGAAGGTAGTAAGATATATCCTACATGACCGACTTTAACCTTTACCTTTTCGATGAGATCACGTGACGCACACCTTCTGTCAAAAATTGATTCGAAATACCACTGTGTTATTCACTTTTCTTTTAATTTTCTTATTTCACGTAAAACTATTGGTTGGCAACCTTCTGACAATATATCATATGTCAATAGTTACATATTGAATTGTTACGAATTGTTGTGTATTATAATCTGTTTTGGTATCTATCTTCATAACTATTTAACATATTTTCACGAAATTCAGCTCAAACTGCAGTGCAGGCACATCTTTCATAGACACCCCAAACCGGAATCCCTATGGTTGATATCAAGTACCTTATTCTTTACCATTTTTGGTACTACTTTTGTGTTTTTTTTTCAAAATAAAACTGCAAATCCCTTTCCTGACACACCACTATGTTGCTTGCATATGACACCCGAAGTTCAAATATGTGTACTTTTACGTAACGCAAAGAGAAAATACCCTAATTATAGAAAACGTTTATATTTTCCAGAAAAGGAAATATTATCTTGTCTCATGCAGCGGTAAATTTTGCTGCACCCTGTATATATATTTCGATATCAGAACAAAATATGCTGTTTTGACATTCAACACATCAGGATAGATACGAAAGGCACAAATTAGCAGAAAAATTATAAAATGATGAAGTAAGCAAGATATATAATACATGAATGACTTTAACCCTTACCTTTTCAATGAGATCACATGACGCGCACCTTCTGTCAAAAATTGATTCGAATTACAAATCAGTTATTCACTTTTCTTATATTTTTTTTATTTCGCGTAAAACTGTCGGTTAGCAACCTTCTGACAATATATCATATGTCAATATGTACATATTGAATTGTTACGAATTGTTGCGTATTATAATCTGTTTTGATCTATATCTTCATAACTGTTTAACATATTTTCACGAAATAAAGCTCAAACTGCAGTGCAGGCACATCTTTCATAGAGATCCCAAACCGGGATCAATATGGTTGATATCAAGTACCTTATTCTTTACCATTTTTGGTACTACTTTTGTGTTTTTTTCAAAATAACGCATATTTCACTGCAAACCCCTTACTTGACACACCACTATTTGCTTGCATATGACACCCGAAGTTAAAATATGTGTACTTTTACGTAACGCAAAGAGAAAATACCCTAATTATAGAAAACGTTTATATTTTCCTGAAAACGAAATATTATCTTGTCTTCTGCAGCGGTTAATTTTGCTGCACCCTGTATATATATTTCGATGTCAGAACAAAATATGCTGTTTTCATATTCAACACATCAGGATAGATACGAAAGGCACAAATTAGCAGAAAAATTATAAAATGATGAAGTAAGCAAGATATATAATTCATGAAGGACTTTAACCCTTACCTTTTCAATGAGATCACATGACGCGCACCTTCTTTCAAAAATTGATTCGAATTACCACTGAGTTATTCACTTTTCTTATATATTTTTTTATTTCACGTAAAACTGTCGGTTAGCAACCTTCTGACAATATATCATATGTCAATATGTACATATTGAATTGTTACGAATTGTTGTGTATTATCATCTGTTTTGATCTATATCTTCCGAACTGTTTAACATATTTTCACGAAATAAAGCTCAAACTGCAGTGCAGGCACATCTTTCATAGAGATCCCAAACCGGGATCCCTATGGTTGATATCAAGTACCTTATTCTTTACCATTTTTGGTACTACTTTTGTGTTTTTTCAAAATAAAACTGCAAATCCCTTTCCTGACACACCACTATGTTGCTTGCATATGACACCCGAAGTTCAAATATGTGTACTTTTACGTAACGCAAAGAGAAAATACCCTAATTATAGAAAACGTTTATATTTTCCTGAAAACGAAATATTATCTTGTCTTCTGCAGCGGTTAATATTGCTGCACCCTGTATATATATTTCGATGTCAGAACAAAATATGCTGTTTTCATATTCAACACATCAGGATAGATACGAAAGGCACAAATTAGGAGAAAAATTATAAAATGATGAAGTAAGCAAGATATATAATACATGAAGGACTTTAACCCTTACCTTTTCAATGAGATCACATGACGCGCACCTTCTTTCAAAAATTGATTCGAATTACCACTGAGTTATTCACTTTTCTTATATATTTTTTTATTTCACGTAAAACTGTCGGTTAGCAACCTTCTGACAATATATCATATGTCAATATGTACATATTGAATTGTTACGAATTGTTGTGTATTATAATCTGTTTTGATCTATATCTTCCGAACTATTTAACATATTTTCACGAAATAAAGCTCAAACTGCAGTGCAGGCACATCTTTCATAGAGATCCCAAACCGGGATCATTATGGTTGATATCAAGTACCTTATTCTTTACCATTTTTGGTACTACTTTTGTGTTTTTATCAAAATAACGCATATTTCACTGCACACCCCTTCCCTGAAACACCACTATGTTGCTTGCATATGACATCCGAATTTCAAATATGTGTATTTTTACGTAACACAAAGAGAAAATACCCTAATTATAGAAAACGTCTATATTTTCCTGAAAACGAAATATTATCTTGTCTTCTGCAACGGTTAATTTTGCTGCACCCTGTATATATATTTCGATGTCAGAACAAAATATGCTGTTTTCACATTCTACACATCAGGATAGATACGAAAGGCACAAATTAGCAGAAAAATTACAAAATGATGAAGGTAGTAAGATATATCCTACATGACCGACTTTAACCTTTACCTTTTCGATGAGATCACGTGACGCACACCTTCTGTCAAAAATTGATTCGAATTACCACTGAGTTATTCACATTTCTTATAATTTTCTTATTTCACGTAAAACTATTGGTTGGCAACCTTCTGACAATATATCATATGTCAATATGTACATATTGAATTGTTACGAATTGTTGTGTATTATAATCTGTTTTGATCTATATCTTCCGAACTATTTAACATATTTTCACGAAATAAAGCTCAAACTGCAGTGCAGGAACATCTTTCATAGAGATCCCAAACCGGGATCCCTATGGTTGATATCAAGTACCTTATTCTTTACCATTTTTGGTACTACTTTTGTGTTTTTTCAAAATAAAACTGCAAATCCCTTTCCTGACACACCACTATGTTGCTTGCATATGACACCCGAAGTTCAAATATGTGTACTTTTACGTAACGCAAAGAGAAAATACCCTAATTATAGAAAACGTTTATATTTTCCTGAAAACGAAATATTATCTTGTCTTTTGCAGCGGTTAATTTTGCTGCACCCTGTATATATATTTCGATGTCAGAACAAAATATGCTGTTTTCACATTCTACACATCAGGATAGACACGAAAGGCACAAATTAGCAGAAAAATTATAAAATGATGAAGGTAGTAAGATATATTCTACATGAACGACTTTAACCCTTACCTTTTCGATGAGATCACGTGACGCACACCTTCTGTCAAAAATTGATTCGAATTACCACTGAGTTATTCACTTTTCTTATAATTTTCTTATTTCACGTAAAACTGTTGGTTGGCAACTTTCTGACAATATATCATATGTCGATACTTTCATATTGAATTGTTACGAATTGTTGTGTATTACAATCTGTTTTGATCTATATCTTCCGAACTATTTAACATATTTTCACCAAATAAAGCTCAAACTGCAGAGCAGGCACGTCTTTCATAGAGATCCCAAACCGGGATCCCTATGGTTGATATCAAGTACCTTATTCTTTACCATTTTTGGTACTACTTATGTGTTTTTATCAAAATAACGCATATTTCACTGCACAAACCTTCCCTGAAACACCACTATGTTGCTTGCATATGACATCCGAAGTTCAAATATGTGTATTTTTACGTAACACAAAGAGAAAATACCCTAATTATAGAAAACGTTTATATTTTCCTGAAAACGAAATATTATCTTGTCTTCTGCAACGGTTAATTTTGCTGCACCCTGTATATATATTTCGATGTCAGAACAAAATATGCTGTTTTCACATTCTACACATCAGGATAGATACGAAAGGCACGAATTAGCAGAAAAATTATAAAATGATGAAGGTAGTAAGATATATCCTACATGACCGACTTTAACCTTTACCTTTTCGATGAGATCACGTGACGCACACCTTCTGTCAAAAATTGATTCGAATTACCACTGAGTTATTCACTTTTCTTTTAATTTTCTTATTTCACGTAAAACTATTGGTTGGCAACCTTCTGACAATATATCATATGTCAATAGTTACATATTGAATTGTTACGAATTGTTGTGTATTATAATCTGTTTTGGTATCTATCTTCATAACTATTTAACATATTTTCACGAAATTCAGCTCAAACTGCAGTGCAGGCACATCTTTCATAGACACCCCAAACCGGAATCCCTATGGTTGATATCAAGTACCTTATTCTTTACCATTTTTGGTACTACTTTTGTGTTTTTTCAAAATAAAACTGCAAATCCCTTTCCTGACACACCACTATGTTGCTTGCATATGACACCCGAAGTTCAAATATGTGTACTTTTACGTAACGCAAAGAGAAAATACCCTAATTATAGAAAACGTTTATATTTTCCTGAAAACGAAATATTATCTTGTCTTCTGCAACGGTTAATTTTGCTGCACCCTGTATATATATTTCGATGTCAGAACAAAATATGCTGTTTTCACATTCTACACATCAGGATAGACACGGAAGGCACAAATTAGCAGAAAAATTATAAAATGATGAAGTAAGCAAGATATATAATACATGAAGGACTTTAACCCTTACCTTTTCAATGAGATCACATGACGCGCACCTTCTTTCAAAAATTGATTCGAATTACCACTGAGTTATTCACTTTTCTTATATATTTTTTTATTTCACGTAAAACTGTCGGTTAGCAACCTTCTGACAATATATCATATGTC
This sequence comes from Thermobia domestica, assembly GCF_964235325.1. NCBI lineage: Eukaryota > Metazoa > Arthropoda > Insecta > Zygentoma > Lepismatidae > Thermobia > Thermobia domestica. The sequence goes on from NC_137471.1 coordinate 107,286,543, forward strand.
AATATGTACATATTGAATTGTTAAGAATTGTTGTGTATTATAATCTGTTTTGATCTATATCTTCCGAACTATTTAACATATTTTCACGAAATAAAGCTCAAACTGCAGTGCAGGCACATCTTTCATAGAGATCCCAAACGGGGATCCCTATGGTTGATATCAAGTACCTTATTCTTTACTATTTTTGGTACTACTTATGTGTTTTTATCAAAATAACGCATATTTCACTGCACACCCCTTCCCTGAAACACCACTATGTTGCTTGCATATGACATCCGAAGTTCAAATATGTGTATTTTTACGTAACACAAAGAGAAAATACCCTAATTATAGAAAACGTTTATATTTTCCTGAAAACGAAATATTATCTTGTCTTCTGCAACGGTTAATTTTGCTGCACCCTGTATATATATTTCGATGTCAGAACAAAATATGCTGTTTTCACATTCTACACATCAGGATAGATACGAAAGGCACGAATTAGCAGAAAAATTATAAAATGATGAAGGTAGTAAGATATATCCTACATGACCGACTTTAACCTTTACCTTTTCGATGAGATCACGTGACGCACACCTTCTGTCAAAAATTGATTCGAAATACCACTGAGTTATTCACTTTTCTTTTAATTTTCTTATTTCACGTAAAACTATTGGTTGGCAACCTTCTGACAATATATCATATGTCAATAGTTACATATTGAATTGTTACGAATTGTTGTGTATTATAATCTGTTTTGGTATCTATCTTCATAACTATTTAACATATTTTCACGAAATTCAGCTCAAACTGCAGTGCAGGCACATCTTTCATAGACACCCCAAACCGGAATCCCTATGGTTGATATCAAGTACCTTATTCTTTACCATTTTTGGTACTACTTTTGTTTTTTTTTTTTTCAAAATAAAACTGCAAATCCCTTTCCTGACACACCACTATGTTGCTTGCATATGACACCCGAAGTTCAAATATGTGTACTTTTACGTAACGCAAAGAGAAAATACCCTAATTATAGAAAACGTTTATATTTTCCTGAAAACGAAATATTATCTTGTCTCATGCAGCGGTAAATTTTGCTGCACCCTGTATATATATTTCGATATCAGAACAAAATATGCTGTTTTGACATTCAACACATCAGGATAGATACGAAAGGCACAAATTAGCAGAAAAATTATAAAATGATGAAGTAAGCAAGATATATAATACATGAATGACTTTAACCCTTACCTTTTCAATGAGATCACATGACGCGCACCTTCTGTCAAAAATTGATTCGAATTACAAATCAGTTATTCACTTTTCTTATATTTTTTTTATTTCGCGTAAAACTGTCGGTTAGCAACCTTCTGACAATATATCATATGTCAATATGTACATATTGAATTGTTACGAATTGTTGCGTATTATAATCTGTTTTGATCTATATCTTCATAACTGTTTAACATATTTTCACGAAATAAAGCTCAAACTGCAGTGCAGGCACATCTTTCATAGAGATCCCAAACCGGGATCCCTATGGTTGATATCAAGTACCTTATTCTTTAGCATTTTTGGTACTACTTTTGTGTTTTTTTCAAAATAACGCATATTTCACTGCAAACCCCTTACTTGACACACCACTATGTTGCTTGCATATGACACCCGAAGTTAAAATATGTGTACTTTTACGTAACGCAAAGAGAAAATACCCTAATTATAGAAAACGTTTATATTTTCCTGAAAACGAAATATTATCTTGTCTTCTGCAGCGGTTAATTTTGCTGCACCCTGTATATATATTTTGATGTCAGAACAAAATATGCTGTTTTCATATTCAACACATCAGGATAGATACGAAAGGCACAAATTAGCAGAAAAATTACAAAATGATGAAGGTAGTAAGATATATCCTACATGACCGACTTTAACCTTTACCTTTTCGATGAGATCACGTGACGCACACCTTCTGTCAAAAATTGATTCGAATTACCACTGAGTTATTCACATTTCTTATAATTTTCTTATTTCACGTAAAACTATTGGTTGGCAACCTTCTGACAATATATCATATGTCAATATGTACATATTGAATTGTTACGAATTGTTGTGTATTATAATCTGTTTTGATCTATATCTTCCGAACTATTTAACATATTTTCACGAAATAAAGCTCAAACTGCAGTGCAGGAACATCTTTCATAGAGATCTCAAACCGGGATCCCTATGGTTGATATCAAGTACCTTATTCTTTACCATTTTTGGTACTACTTTTGTGTTTTTTTCAAAATAAAACTGCAAATCCCTTCCCTGACACACCACTATGTTGCTTGCATATGACACCCGAAGTTCAAATATGTGTACTTTTACGTAACGCAAAGAGAAAATACCCTAATTATATAAAACGTTTATATTTTCCTGAAAACGAAATATTATCTTGTCTTCTGCAACGGTTAATTTTGCTGCACCTTGTATATATATTTCGATGTCAGAACAAAATATGCTGTTTTCATATTCAACACATCAGGATAGATACGAAAGGCACAAATTAGGAGAAAAATTATAAAATGATGAAGTAAGCAAGATATATAATACATGAACGACCTTAAACCTTACCTTTTCAATGAGATCACATGACGCGCACCTTCGGTCAAAAATTGATTCCAATTACCACTCAGTTATTCACTTTTCTTATATTTTTTTATTTCACGTAAAACTGTCGGTTAGCAACCTTCTAACAATATATCATATGTCAATATGTACATATTGAATTGTTACGAATTGTTGTGTATTATAATCTAATTTGATCTATATCTTCCGAACCATTTAACATATTTTCACGATATAAAGCTCAAACTGCTGTGCAGGCACATCTTTCATAGAGATCCCAAACCGGGATCCCTATGGTTGATATCAAGTACCTTATTCTTTACCATTTTTGGTACTACTTATGTGTTTTTTATCAAAATAACGCATATTTCACTGCACACCCCTTCCCTGAAACACCACTATGTTGCTTGCATATGACATCCGAAGTTCAAATATGTGTATTTTTACGTAACACAAAGAGAAAATACCCTATTTATAGAAAACGTTTATATTTTCCTGAAAACGAAATATTATCTTGTCTTCTACAACGGTTAATTTTGCTGCACCCTGTATATATATTTCGATGTCAGAACAAAATATGCTGTTTTCACATTCTACACATCAGGATAGATACGAAAGGCACAAATTAGCAGAAAAATTATAAAATGATGAAGGTAGTAAAATATATCCTACATGACCGACTTTAACCTTTACCTTTTCGATGAGATCACGTGACGCACACCTTCTGTCAAAAATTGATTCGAAATACCACTGAGTTATTCACTTTTCTTACAATTTTCTTATTTCACGTAAAACTATTGGTTGGCAACCTTCTGACAATATATCATATGTCAATATGTACATATTGAATTGTTACGAATTGTTGTGTATTATAATCTGTTTTGGTATCTATCTTCATAACTATTTAACATATTTTCACGAGATTCAGCTCAAACTGCAGTGCAGGCACATCTTTCATAGACACCCCAAACCGGAATCCCTATGGTTGATATCAAGTACCTTATTCTTTACCATTTTTTGTACTACTTTTGTGTTTTTATCAAAATAACGCATATTTCACTGCACACCCCTTCCCTGACACACCACTATGTTGCTTGCATATGACACCCGAAGTTAAAATATGTGTATTTTTACGTAACACAAAGAGAAAATACCCTAATTATAGAAAACGTTTATATTTTCCTGTAAACGAAATATTATCTTGTCTTCTGCAACGGTTAATTTTGCTGCACCCTGTATATATATTTCGATGTCAGAACAAAATATGCTGTTTTCACATTCTACACATCAGGATAGATACGAAAGGCACAAATTAGCAGAAAAATTATAAAATGATGAAGTAAGCAAGATATATAATACATGAAGGACTTTAACCCTTACCTTTTCAATGAGGTCACATGACGCGCACCTTCTTTCAAAAATTGATACGAATTACCACTGAGTTATTCACTTTTCTTATATATTTTTTTTATTTCACGTAAAACTGTCGGTTAGCAACCTTCTGACAATATATCATATGTCAATATGTACATATTGAATTGTTACGAATTGTTGTGTATTATAATCTGTTTTGATCTATATCTTCCGAACTATTTAACATATTTTCACGAAATAAAGCTCAAACTGCAGTGCAGGCACATCTTTCATAGAGATCCCAAACCGGGATCCCTATGGTTGATATCAAATACCTTATTCTTTACCATTTTTGGTACTACTTTTGTGTTTTTATCAAAATAACGCATATTTCACTGCACACCCCTTCCCTGAAACACCACTATGGTGCTTGCATATGACATCCGAAGTTCAAATATGTGTATTTTTACGTAACACAAAGAGAAAATACCCTAATTATAGAAAACGTTTATATTTTCCTGAAAACGAAATATTATCTTGTCTTCTGCAACGGTTAATTTTGCTGCACCCTGTATATATATTTCGATGTCAGAACAAAATATGCTGTTTTCACACTCTACACATCAGGATAGATACGAAAGGCACAAATTAGCAGAAAAATTACAAAATGATGAAGGTAGTAAGATATATCCTACATGACCGACTTTAACCTTACCTTTTCGATGAGATCACGTGACGCACACCTACTGTCAAAAATTGATTCCTATTACCACTGAGTTATTCACTTTTCTTATAATTTTCTTATTTCACGTAAAACTATTGGTTGGCAACCTTCTGACAATATATCATATGTCAATAGTTACATATTGAATTGTTACGAATTGTTGTGTATTATAATCTGTTTTGGTATCTATCTTCATAACTATTTAACATATCTTCACGAAATTCAGCTCAAACTGCAGTGCAGGCACATCTTTCATAGAGATCCCAAACCGGGATCCCTATGGTTGATATCAAATACCTTATTCTTTACCATTTTTGGTACTACTTTTGTGTTTTTATCAAAATAACGCATATTTCACTGCACACCCCTTCCCTGACACACCACTATGTTGCTTGCATATGACACCCGAAGTTAAAATATGTGTATTTTTACGTAACACAAAGAGAAAATACCCTAATTATAGAAAACGTTTATATTTTCCTGAAAACGAAATATTATCTTGTCTTCTGCAACGGTTAATTTTGCTGCACCCTGTATATATATTTCGATGTCAGAACAAAATATGCTGTTTTCACATTCTACACATCAGGATAGACACGAAAGGAAAAAATTAGCAGAAAAATTATAAAATGATGAAGTAAGCAAGATATATAATACATGAAGGATTTTAACCCTTACCTTTTCAATGAGATCACATGACGCGCACCTTCTTTCAAAAATTGATACGAATTACCACTGAGTTATTCACTTTTCTTATATATTTTTTTATTTCACGTAAAACTGTCGGTTAGCAACCTTCTGACAATATATCATATGTCAATATGTACATATTGAATTGTTACGAATTGTTGTGTATTATAATCTGTTTTGATCTATATCTTCCGAACTATTTAACATATTTTCACGAAATAAAGCTCAAACTGCAGTGCAGGCACATCTTTCATAGAGATCCCAAACCGGGATCCCTATGGTTGATATCAAGTACCTTATTCTTTACCATTTTTGGTACTACTTTTGTGCTTTTTTCAAAATAAAACTGCAAATCCCTTTCCTGACACACCACTATGTTGCTTGCATATGACACCCGAAGTTCAAATATGTGTACTTTTACGTAACGCAAAGAGAAAATACCCTAATTATAGAAAACGTTTATATTTTCCTGAAAACGAAATATTATCTTGTCTTCTGCAACGGTTAATTTTGCTGCACCCTGTATATATATTTCGATGTCAGAACAAAATATGCTGTTTTCATATTCAACACATCAGGATAGATACGAAAGGCACAAATTAGGAGAAAAATTATAAAATGATGAAGTAAGCAAGATATATAATACATGAACGACTTTAAACCTTACCTTTTCAATGAGATCACATGACGCGCACCTTCGGTCAAAAATTGATTCCAATTACCACTCAGTTATTCACTTTTCTTATATTTTTTTATTTCACGTAAAACTGTCGGTTAGCAACCTTCTGACAGTATATCATATGTCAATATGTACATATTGAATTGTTACGAATTGTTGTGTATTACAATCTATTTTGATCTATATCTTCCGAACTATTTAACATATTTTCACGAAATAAAGCTCAAACTGCAGTGCAGGCACATCTTTCATAGAGATCCCAAACCGAGATCCCTATGGTTGATATCAAGTACCTTATTCATTACCATTTTTGGTACTACTTATGTGTTTTTATCAAAATAACGCATATTTCACTGCACACCCCTTCCCTGAAACACCACTATGTTGCTTGCATATGACATCCGAAGTTCAAATATGTGTATTTTTACGTAACACAAAGAGAAAATACCCTAATTATAGAAAACGTTTATATTTTCCTGAAAACGAAATATTATCTTGTCTTCTGCAACGGTTAATTTTGCTGCACCCTGTATATATATTTCGATGTCAGAACAAAATATGCTGTTTTCACATTCTACACATCAGGATAGATACGAAAGGCACAAATTAGCAGAAAAATTATAAAATGATGAAGGTAGTAAGATATATCCTACATGACCGACTTTAACCTTTACCTTTTCGATGAGATCACGTGACGCACACCTTCTGTCAAAAATTGATTCGAAATACCACTGAGTTATTCACTTTTCTTTTAATTTTCTTATTTCACGTAAAACTATTGGTTGGCAACCTTCTGACAATATATCATATGTCAATAGTTATATATTGAATTGTTACGAATTGTTGTTTATTATAATCTGTTTTGGTATCTATCTTCATAACTATTTAACATATTTTCACGAAATTCAGCTCAAACTGCAGTGCAGGCACATCTTTCATAGACACCCCAAACCGGAATCCCTATGGTTGATATCAAGTACCTTATTCTTTACCATTTTTGGTACTACTTTTGTGTTTTTTTCAAAATAACGCATATTTCACTGCACACCCCTTCCCTGACACACCACTATGTTGCTTGCATATGACACCCGAAGTTCAAATATGTGTATTTTTACGTAACACAAAGAGAAAATACCCCAATTATAGAAAACGTTTATATTTTCCTGAAAACGAAATATTATCTTGTCTTCTGCAACGGTTAATTTTGCTGCACCCTGTATATATATTTCGATGTCAGAACAAAATATGCTGTTTTCACATTCTACACATCAGGATAGACACGAAAGGCACAAATTAGCAGAAAAATTATAAAATGATGAAGTAAGCAAGATATATAATACATGAAGGACTTTAACCCTTACCTTTTCAATGAGGTCACATGACGCGCACCTTCTTTCAAAAATTGATACGAATTACCACTGAGTTATTCACTTTTCTTATATATTTTTTTTATTTCACGTAAAACTGTCGGTTAGCAACCATCTGACAATATATCATATGTCAATATGTACATATTGAATTGTTACGAATTGTTGTGTATTATAATCTGTTTTGATCTATATCTTCCGAACTATTTAACATATTTTCACGAAATAAAGCTCAAACTGCAGTGCAGGCACATCTTTCATAGAGATCCCAAACCGGGATCCCTATGGTTGATATCAAATACCTTATTCTTTACCATTTTTGGTACTACTTTTGTGTTTTTATCAAAATAACGCATATTTCACTGCACACCCCTTCCCTGAAACACCACTATGGTGCTTGCATATGACATCCGAAGTTCAAATATGTGTATTTTTACGTAACACAAAGAGAAAATACCCTAATTATAGAAAACGTTTATATTTTCCTGAAAACGAAATATTATCTTGTCTTCTACAACGGTTAATTTTGCTGCACCCTGTATATATATTTCGATGTCAGAACAAAATATGCTGTTTTCACATTCTACACATCAGGATAGATACGAAAGGCACAAATTAGCAGAAAAATTATAAAATGATGAAGGTAGTAAAATATATCCTACATGACCGACTTTAACCTTTACCTTTTCGATGAGATCACGTGACGCACACCTTCTGTCAAAAATTGATTCGAAATACCACTGAGTTATTCACTTTTCTTACAATTTTCTTATTTCACGTAAAACTATTGGTTGGCAACCTTCTGACAATATATCATATGTCAATATGTACATATTGAATTGTTACGAATTGTTGTGTATTATAATCTGTTTTGGTATCTATCTTCATAACTATTTAACATATTTTCACGAGATTCAGCTCAAACTGCAGTGCAGGCACATCTTTCATAGACACCCCAAACCGGAATCCCTATGGTTGATATCAAGTACCTTATTCTTTACCATTTTTTGTACTACTTTTGTGTTTTTATCAAAATAACGCATATTTCACTGCACACCCCTTCCCTGACACACCACTATGTTGCTTGCATATGACACCCGAAGTTAAAATATGTGTATTTTTACGTAACACAAAGAGAAAATACCCTAATTATAGAAAACGTTTATATTTTCCTGAAAACGAAATATTATCTTGTCTTCTGCAACGGTTAATTTTGCTGCACCCTGTATATATATTTCGATGTCAGAACAAAATATGCTGTTTTCACATTCTACACATCAGGATAGATACGAAAGGCACAAATTAGCAGAAAAATTATAAAATGATGAAGTAAGCAAGATATATAATACATGAAGGACTTTAACCCTTACCTTTTCAATGAGGTCACATGACGCGCACCTTCTTTCAAAAATTGATACGAATTACCACTGAGTTATTCACTTTTCTTATATATTTTTTTTATTTCACGTAAAACTGTCGGTTAGCAACCTTCTGACAATATATCATATGTCAATATGTACATATTGAATTGTTACGAATTGTTGTGTATTATAATCTGTTTTGATCTATATCTTCCGAACTATTTAACATATTTTCACGAAATAAAGCTCAAACTACAGTGCAGGCACATCTTTCATAGAGATCCCAAACCGGGATCCCTATGGTTGATATCAAATACCTTATTCTTTACCATTTTTGGTACTACTTTTGTGTTTTTATCAAAATAACGCATATTTCACTGCACACCCCTTCCCTGAAACACCACTATGGTGCTTGCATATGACATCCGAAGTTCAAATATGTGTATTTTTACGTAACACAAAGAGAAAATACCCTAATTATAGAAAACGTTTATATTTTCCTGAAAACGAAATATTATCTTGTCTTCTACAACGGTTAATTTTGCTGCACCCTGTATATATATTTCGATGTCAGAACAAAATATGCTGTTTTCACATTCTACACATCAGGATAGATACGAAAGGCACAAATTAGCAGAAAAATTATAAAATGATGAAGGTAGTAAAATATATCCTACATGACCGACTTTAACCTTTACCTTTTCGATGAGATCACGTGACGCACACCTTCTGTCAAAAATTGATTTGAAATACCACTGAGTTATTCACTTTTCTTACAATTTTCTTATTTCACGTAAAACTATTGGTTGGCAACCTTCTGACAATATATCATATGTCAATATGTACATATTGAATTGTTACGAATTGTTGTGTATTATAATCTGTTTTGGTATCTATCTTCATAACTATTTAACATATTTTCACGAGATTCAGCTCAAACTGCAGTGCAGGCACATCTTTCATAGACACCCCAAACCGGAATCCCTATGGTTGATATCAAGTACCTTATTCTTTACCATTTTTTGTACTACTTTTGTGTTTTTATCAAAATAACGCATATTTCACTGCACACCCCTTCCCTGACACACCACTATGTTGCTTGCATATGACACCCGAAGTTAAAATATGTGTATTTTTACGTAACACAAAGAGAAAATACCCTAATTATAGAAAACGTTTATATCTTCCTGAAAACGAAATATTATCTTGTCTTCTGCAACGGTTAATTTTGCTGCACCCTGTATATATATTTCGATGTCAGAACAAAATATGCTGTTTTCACATTCTACACATCAGGATAGATACGAAAGGCACAAATTAGCAGAAAAATTATAAAATGATGAAGTAAGCAAGATATATAATACATGAAGGACTTTAACCCTTACCTTTTCAATGAGGTCACATGACGCGCACCTTCTTTCAAAAATTGATACGAATTACCACTGAGTAATTCACTTTTCTTACATATTTTTTTTATTTCACGTAAAACTGTCGGTTAGCAACCTTCTGACAATATATCATATGTCAATATGTACATATTGAATTGTTACGAATTGTTGTGTATTATAATCTGTTTTGATCTATATCTTCCGAACTATTTAACATATTTTCACGAAATAAAGCTCAAACTGCAGTGCAGGCACATCTTTCATAGAGATCCCAAACCGGGATCCCTATGGTTGATATCAAATACCTTATTCTTTACCATTTTTGGTACTACTTTTGTGTTTTTATCAAAATAACGCATATTTCACTGCACACCCCTTCCCTGAAACACCACTATGGTGCTTGCATATGACATCCGAAGTTCAAATATGTGTATTTTTACGTAACACAAAGAGAAAATACCCTAATTATAGAAAACGTTTATATTTTCCTGAAAACGAAATATTATCTTGTCTTCTGCAACGGTTAATTTTGCTGCACCCTGTATATATATTTCGATGTCAGAACAAAATATGCTGTTTTCACACTCTACACATCAGGATAGATACGAAAGGCACAAATTAGCAGAAAAATTACAAAATGATGAAGGTAGTAAGATATATCCTACATGACCGACTTTAACCTTTACCTTTTCGATGAGATCACGTGACGCACACCTACTGTCAAAAATTGATTCCTATTACCACTGAGTTATTCACTTTTCTTATAATTTTCTTATTTCACGTAAAACTATTGGTTGGCAACCTTCTGACAATATATCATATGTCAATAGTTACATATTGAATTGTTACGAATTGTTGTGTATTATAATCTGTTTTGGTATCTATCTTCATAACTATTTAACATATCTTCACGAAATTCAGCTCAAACTGCAGTGCAGGCACATCTTTCATAGAGATCCCAAACCGGGATCCCTATGGTTGATATCAAATACCTTATTCTTTACCATTTTTGGTACTACTTTTGTGTTTTTATCAAAATAACGCATATTTCACTGCACACCCCTTCCCTGACACACCACTATGTTGCTTGCATATGACACCCGAAGTTAAAATATGTGTATTTTTACGTAACACAAAGAGAAAATACCCTAATTATAGAAAACGTTTATATTTTCCTGAAAACGAAATATTATCTTGTCTTCTGCAACGGTTAATTTTGCTGCACCCTGTATATATATTTCGATGTCAGAACAAAATATGCTGTTTTCACATTCTACACATCAGGATAGACACGAAAGGAAAAAATTAGCAGAAAAATTATAAAATGATGAAGTAAGCAAGATATATAATACATGAAGGATTTTAACCCTTACCTTTTCAATGAGATCACATGACGCGCACCTTCTTTCAAAAATTGATACGAATTACCACTGAGTTATTCACTTTTCTTATATATTTTTTTATTTCACGTAAAACTGTCGGTTAGCAACCTTCTGACAATATATCATATGTCAATATGTACATATTGAATTGTTACGAATTGTTGTGTATTATAATCTGTTTTGATCTATATCTTCCGAACTATTTAACATATTTTCACGAAATAAAGCTCAAACTGCAGTGCAGGCACATCTTTCATAGAGATCCCAAACCGGGATCCCTATGGTTGATATCAAGTACCTTATTCTTTACCATTTTTGGTACTACTTTTGTGCTTTTTTCAAAATAAAACTGCAAATCCCTTTCCTGACACACCACTATGTTGCTTGCATATGACACCCGAAGTTCAAATATGTGTACTTTTACGTAACGCAAAGAGAAAATACCCTAATTATAGAAAACGTTTATATTTTCCTGAAAACGAAATATTATCTTGTCTTCTGCAACGGTTAATTTTGCTGCACCCTGTATATATATTTCGATGTCAGAACAAAATATGCTGTTTTCATATTCAACACATCAGGATAGATACGAAAGGCACAAATTAGGAGAAAAATTATAAAATGATGAAGTAAGCAAGATATATAATACATGAACGACTTTAAACCTTACCTTTTCAATGAGATCACATGACGCGCACCTTCGGTCAAAAATTGATTCCAATTACCACTCAGTTATTCACTTTTCTTATATTTTTTTATTTCACGTAAAACTGTCGGTTAGCAACCTTCTGACAGTATATCATATGTCAATATGTACATATTGAATTGTTACGAATTGTTGTGTATTACAATCTATTTTGATCTATATCTTCCGAACTATTTAACATATTTTCACGAAATAAAGCTCAAACTGCAGTGCAGGCACATCTTTCATAGAGATCCCAAACCGAGATCCCTATGGTTGATATCAAGTACCTTATTCATTACCATTTTTGGTACTACTTATGTGTTTTTATCAAAATAACGCATATTTCACTGCACACCCCTTCCCTGAAACACCACTATGTTGCTTGCATATGACATCCGAAGTTCAAATATGTGTATTTTTACGTAACACAAAGAGAAAATACCATAATTATAGAAAACGTTTATATTTTCCTGAAAACGAAATATTATCTTGTCTTCTGCAACGGTTAATTTTGCTGCACCCTGTATATATATTTCGATGTCAGAACAAAATATGCTGTTTTCACATTCTACACATCAGGATAGATACGAAAGGCACAAATTAGCAGAAAAATTATAAAATGATGAAGGTAGTAAGATATATCCTACATGACCGACTTTAACCTTTACCTTTTCGATGAGATCACGTGACGCACACCTTCTGTCAAAAATTGATTCGAAATACCACTGAGTTATTCACTTTTCTTTTAATTTTCTTATTTCACGTAAAACTATTGGTTGGCAACCTTCTGACAATATATCATATGTCAATAGTTATATATTGAATTGTTACGAATTGTTGTTTATTATAATCTGTTTTGGTATCTATCTTCATAACTATTTAACATATTTTCACGAAATTCAGCTCAAACTGCAGTGCAGGCACATCTTTCATAGACACCCCAAACCGGAATCCCTATGGTTGATATCAAGTACCTTATTCTTTACCATTTTTGGTACTACTTTTGTGTTTTTTTCAAAATAACGCATATTTCACTGCACACCCCTTCCCTGACACACCACTATGTTGCTTGCATATGACACCCGAAGTTCAAATATGTGTATTTTTACGTAACACAAAGAGAAAATACCCCAATTATAGAAAACGTTTATATTTTCCTGAAAACGAAATATTATCTTGTCTTCTGCAACGGTTAATTTTGCTGCACCCTGTATATATATTTCGATGTCAGAACAAAATATGCTGTTTTCACATTCTACACATCAGGATAGACACGAAAGGCACAAATTAGCAGAAAAATTATAAAATGATGAAGTAAGCAAGATATATAATACATGAAGGACTTTAACCCTTACCTTTTCAATGAGGTCACATGACGCGCACCTTCTTTCAAAAATTGATACGAATTACCACTGAGTTATTCACTTTTCTTATATATTTTTTTTATTTCACGTAAAACTGTCGGTTAGCAACCATCTGACAATATATCATATGTCAATATGTACATATTGAATTGTTACGAATTGTTGTGTATTATAATCTGTTTTGATCTATATCTTCCGAACTATTTAACATATTTTCACGAAATAAAGCTCAAACTGCAGTGCAGGCACATCTTTCATAGAGATCCCAAACCGGGATCCCTATGGTTGATATCAAATACCTTATTCTTTACCATTTTTGGTACTACTTTTGTGTTTTTATCAAAATAACGCATATTTCACTGCACACCCCTTCCCTGAAACACCACTATGGTGCTTGCATATGACATCCGAAGTTCAAATATGTGTATTTTTACGTAACACAAAGAGAAAATACCCTAATTATAGAAAACGTTTATATTTTCCTGAAAACGAAATATTATCTTGTCTTCTGCAACGGTTAATTTTGCTGCACCCTGTATATATATTTCGATGTCAGAACAAAATATGCTGTTTTCACACTCTACACATCAGGATAGATACGAAAGGCACAAATTAGCAGAAAAATTACAAAATGATGAAGGTAGTAAGATATATCCTACATGACCGACTTTAACCTTTACCTTTTCGATGAGATCACGTGACGCACACCTACTGTCAAAAATTGATTCCTATTACCACTGAGTTATTCACTTTTCTTATAATTTTCTTATTTCACGTAAAACTATTGGTTGGCAACCTTCTGACAATATATCATATGTCAATAGTTACATATTGAATTGTTACGAATTGTTGTGTATTATAATCTGTTTTGGTATCTATCTTCATAACTATTTAACATATCTTCACGAAATTCAGCTCAAACTGCAGTGCAGGCACATCTTTCATAGAGATCCCAAACCGGGATCCCTATGGTTGATATCAAGTACCTTATTCTTTACCATTTTTAGTACTACTTTTGTGTTTTTATCAAAATAACGCATATTGCACTGCACACCCCGTCCCTGACACACCACTATGTTGCTTGCATATGACACCCGAAGTTAAAATATGTGTATTTTTACGTAACACAAAGAGAAAATACCCTAATTATAGAAAACGTTTATATTTTCCTGAAAACGAAATATTATCTTGTCTTCTGCAACGGTTAATTTTGCTGCACCCTGTATATATATTTCGATGTCAGAACAAAATATGCTGTTTTCACATTCTACACATCAGGATAGACACGAAAGGCAAAAATTAGCAGAAAAATTATAAAATGATGAAGTAAGCAAGATATATAATACATGAAGGATTTTAACCCTTACCTTTTCAATGAGATCACATGACGCGCACCTTCTTTCAAAAATTGATTCGAATTACCACTGAGTTATTCACTTTTCTTATATATTTTTTTATTTCACGTAAAACTGTCGGTTTTCAACCTTCTGACAATATATCATATGTCAATAGTTACATATTGAATTGTTACGAATTGTTGTGTATTATAATCTGTTTTGGTATCTATCTTCATAACTATTTAACATATTTTCACGAAAATCAGCTCAAACTGCAGTGCAGGCACATCTTTCATAGACACTCCAAACCGGAATCTTTATGGTTGATATCAAGTACCTTATTCTTTACCATTTTTGGTACTACTTTTGTGTTTTTTTCAAAATAAAACTGCAAATCCCTTTCCTGAAACACCACTATGTTGCTTGCATATGACACCCAAAGTTCAAATATGTGTACTTTTACGTAACGCAAAGAGAAAATACCCTAATTATAGAAAACGTTTATATTTTCCTGAAAACGAAATATTATCTTGTCTTCTGCAACGGTTAATTTTGCTGCACCCTGTATATATATTTCGATGTCAAAACAAAATATGCTGTTTTCATATTCAGCACATCAGGAGAGATACGAAAGGCACAAATTAGCAGAAAAATAATAAAATGATGAAGTAAGCAAGATATATAATACATGAACGACTTTAAACCTTACCTTTTCAATGAGATCACATGACGCGCACCTTCGGTCAAAAATTGATTCCAATTACCACTCAGTTATTCACTTTTCTTATATTTTTTTATTTCACGTAAAACTGTCGGTTAGCAACCTTCTCACAATATATCATATGTCAATATGTATATATTGAATTGTTACGAATTGTTGTGTATTATAATCTGTTTTGGTATCTATCTTCATAACTATTTAACATATTTTCACGAAATTCAGCTCAAACTGCAGTGCAGGCACATCTTTCATAGACACCCCAAACCGGAATCCCTATGGTTGATATCAAGTACCTTATTCTTTACCATTTTTGGTACTACTTTTGTGTTTTTATCAAAATAACGCATATTTCACTGCACACCCCTTCCCTGACAAACCACTATGTTGCTTGCATATGACACCCGAAGTTAAAATATGTGTATTTTTACGTAACACAAAGAGAAAATACCCTAATTATAGAAAACGTTTATATTTTAATGAAAACGAAATATTATCTTGTCTTCTGCAACGGTTAATTTTGCTGCAACCTGTATATATATTTCGATGTCAGAACAAAATATGCTGTTTTCACATTCTACACATCACGATAGACACGAAAGGCATAAATTAGCAGAAAAATTATAAAATGATGAAGTAAGCAAGATATATAATACATGAAGGATTTTAACCCTTACCTTTTCAATGAGATCACATGACGCGCACCTTCTTTCAAAAATTGATTCGAATTACCACTGAGTTATTCACTTTTCTTATATATTTTTTTATTTCACGTAAAACTGTCGGTTGGCAACCTTCTGACAATATATCATATGTCAATATGTACATATTGAATTGTTACGAATTGTTGTGTATTATAATCTGTTTTGATCTATATCTTCCGAACTATTTAACATATTTTCACGAAATAAAGCTCAAACTGCAGTGCAGGCACATCTTTCATAGAGATCCCAAACCGGGATCCCTATGGTTGATATCAAGTACCTTATTCTTTACCATTTTTGGTACTACTTTTGTGTTTTTTTCAAAATAAAACTGCAAATCCCTTTCCTGACACACCACTATGTTGCTTGCATATGACACCCGAAGTTCAAATATGTGTACTTTTACGTAACGCAAAGAGAAAATACCCTAATTATAGAAAACGTTTATATTTTCCTGAAAACGAAATATTATCTTGTCTTCTGCAACGGTTAATTTTGCTGCACCCTGTATATATATTTCGATGTCAGAACAAAATATGCTGTTTTCATATTCAACACATCAGGATAGATACGAAAGGCACAAATTAGCAGAAAAATTATAAAATGATGAAGTAAGCAAGATATATAATACATGAACGACTTTAAACCTTACCTTTTCAATGAGATCACATGACGCGCACCTTCGGTCAAAAATTGATTCCAATTACCACTCAGTTATTCACTTTTCTTATATTTTTTTATTTCACGTAAAACTGTCGGTTAGCAACCTTCTGACAATATATCATATGTCAATATGTACATATTGAATTGTTACGAATTGTTGTGTATTACAATCTATTTTGATCTATATCTTCCGAACTATTTAACATATTTTCACGAAATAAAGCTCAAACTGCAGTCCAGGCACATCTTTCATAGAGATCCCAAACCGAGATCCCTATGGTTGATATCAAGTACCTTATTCATTACCATTTTTGGTACTACTTATGTGTTTTTATCAAAATAACGCATATTTCACTGCACACCCCTTCCCTGAAACACCACTATGTTGCTTGCATATGACATCCGAAGTTCAAATATGTGTATTTTTACGTAACACAAAGAGAAAATACCCTAATTATAGAAAACGTTTATATTTTCCTGAAAACGAAATATTATCTTGTCTTCTGCAACGGTTAATTTTGCTGCACCCTGTATATATATTTCGATGTCAGAACAAAATATGCTGTTTTCACATTCTACACATCAGGATAGATACGAAAGGCACAAATTAGCAGAAAAATTATAAAATGATGAAGGTAGTAAGATATATCCTACATGACCGACTTTAACCTTTACCTTTTCGATGAGATCACGTGACGCACACCTTCTGTCAAAAATTGATTCGAAATACCACTGAGTTATTCACTTTTCTTTTAGTTTTCTTATTTCACGTAAAACTATTGGTTGGCGACCTTCTGACAATATATCATATGTCAATAGTTATATATTGAATTGTTACGAATTGTTGTTTATTATAATCTGTTTTGGTATCTATCTTCATAACTATTTAACATATTTTCACGAAATTCAGCTCAAACTGCAGTGCAGGCACATCTTTCATAGACACCCCAAACCGGAATCCCTATGGTTGATATCAAGTACCTTATTCTTTACCATTTTTGGTACTACTTTTGTGTTTTTTTCAAAATAACGCATATTTCACTGCACACCCCTTCCCTGACACACCACTATGTTGCTTGCATATGACACCCGAAGTTCAAATATGTGTATTTTTACGTAACACAAAGAGAAAATACACCAATTATAGAAAACGTTTATATTTTCCTGAAAACGAAATATTATCTTGTCTTCTGCAACGGTTAATTTTGCTGCACACTGTATATATATTTCGATGTCAGAACAAAATATGCTGTTTTCACATTCTACACATCAGGATAGACACGAAAGGCACAAATTAGCAGAAAAATTATAAAATGATGAAGTAAGCAAGATATATAATACATGAAGGACTTTAACCCTTACCTTTTCAATGAGATCACATGACGCGCACCTTCTTTCAAAAATTGATTCGAATTACCACTGAGTTATTCACTTTTCTTATATATTTTTTTATTTCACGTAAAACTGTCGGTTAGAAACCTTCTGACAATATATCATATGTCAATATGTACATATTGAATTGTTACGAATTGTTGTGTATTATAATCTGTTTTGATCTATATCTTCCGAACTATTTAACATATTTTCACGAAATAAAGCTCAAACTGCAGTGCAGGCACATCTTTCATAGAGATCCCAAACCGGGATCCCTATGGTTGATATCAAGTACCTTATTCTTTACCATTTTTGGTACTACTTTTGTGTTTTTTTCAAAATAAAACTGCAAATCCCTTTCCTGACACACCACTATGTTGCTTGCATATGACACCCGAAGTTCAAATATGTGTACTTTTACGTAACGCAAAGAGAAAATACCCTAATTATAGAAAACGTTTATATTTTCCTGAAAACGAAATATTATCTTGTCTTCTGCAGCGGTTAATTTTGCTGCACCCTGTATATATATTTCGATGTCAGAACAAAATATGCTGTTTTCATATTCAACACATCAGGATAGATACGAAAGGCACAAATTAGGAGAAAAATTATAAAATGATGAAGTAAGCAAGATATATAATACATGAACGGCATTAAACCTTACCTTTTCAATGAGATCACATGACGCGCACCTTCGGTCAAAAATTGATTCCAATTACCACTCAGTTATTCACTTTTCTGATATTTTTTTATTTCACGTAAAACTGTCGGTTAGCAACCTTCTGACAATATATCATATGTCAATATGTACATATTGAATTGTTACGAATTGTTGTGTATTATAATCTAATTTGATCTATATCTTCCGAACTATTTAACATATTTTCACGAAATAAAGCTCAAACTGCTGTGCAGGCACATCTTTCATAGAGATCCCAAACCGGGATCCCTATGGTTGATATCAAGTACCTTATTCTTTACCATTTTTGGTACTACTTATGTGTTTTTATCAAAATAACGCATATTTCACTGCACACCCCTTCCCTGAAACACCACTATGTTGCTTGCATATGACATCCGAAGTTCAAATATGTGTATTTTTACGTAACACAAAGAGAAAATACCCTATTTATAGAAAACGTTTATATTTTCCTGAAAACGAAATATTATCTTGTCTTCTGCAACGGTTAATTTTGCTGCACCCTGTATATATATTTCGATGTCAGAACAAAATATGCTGTTTTCACATTCTACACATCAGGATAGATACGAAAGGCACAAATTAGCAGAAAAATTATAAAATGATGAAGGTAGTAAAATATATCCTACATGACCGACTTTAACCTTTACCTTTTCGATGAGATCACGTGACGCACACCTTCTGTCAAAAATTGATTCGAAATACCACTGAGTTATTCACTTTTCTTACAATTTTCTTATTTCACGTAAAACTATTGGTTGGCAACTTTCTGACAATATATCATATAACAATATGTACATATTGAATTGTTACGAATTGTTGTGTATTATAATCTGTTTTGGTATCTATCTTCATAACTATTTAACATATTTTCACGAAATTCAGCTCAAACTGCAGTGCAGGCACATCTTTCATAGACACCCCAAACCGGAATCCCTATGGTTGATATCAAGTACCTTATTCTTTACCATTTTTGGTACTACTTTTGTGTTTTTATCAAAATAACGCATATTTCACTGCACACCCCTTCCCTGACACACCACTATGTTGCTTGCATATGACACCCGAAGTTAAAATATGTGTATTTTTACGTAACACAAAGAGAAAATACCCTAATTATAGAAAACGTTTATATTTTCCTGAAAACGAAATATTATCTTGTCTTCTGCAACGGTTAATTTTGCTGCACCCTGTAAATATATTTCGATGTCAGAACAAAATATGCTGTTTTCACACTCTACACATCAGGATAGATACGAAAGGCACAAATTAGCAGAAAAATTATAAAATGATGAAGGTAGTAAAATATATCCTACATGACCGACTTTAACCTTTACCTTTTCGATGAGATCACGTGACGCACACCTTCTGTCAAAAATTGATTCGAAATACCACTGAGTTATTCACTTTTCTTACAATTTTCTTATTTCACGTAAAACTATTGGTTGGCAACCTTCTGACAATATATCATATAACAATATGTACATATTGAATTGTTACGAATTGTTGTGTATTATAATCTGTTTTGGTATCTATCTTCATAACTATTTAACATATTTTCACGAAATTCAGCTCAAACTGCAGTGCAGGCACATCTTTCATAGAGATCCCAGACCGGGATCCCTATGGTTGATATCAAATACCTTATTCTTTACCATTTTTGGTACTACTTTTGTGTTTTTATCAAAATAACGCATATTTTACTGCACACCCCTTCCCTGAAACACCACTATGGTGCTTGCATATGACATCCGAAGTTCAAATATGTGTATTTTTACGTAACACAAAGAGAAAATACCCTAATTATAGAAAACGTTTATATTTTCCTGAAAACGAAATATTATCTTGTCTTCTGCAACGGTTAATTTTGCTGCACCCTGTAAATATATTTCGATGTCAGAACAAAATATGCTGTTTTCACACTCTACACATCAGGATAGATACGAAAGGCACAAATTAGCAGAAAAATTACAAAATGATGAAGGTAGTAAGATATATAATACATGAAGGACTTTAACCCTTACCTTTTCAATGAGATCACATGACGCGCACCTTCTTTCAAAAATTGATACGAATTACCACTGAGTTATTCACTTTTCTTATATATTTTTTTATTTCACGTAAAACTGTCGGTTAGCAACCTTCTGACAATATATCATATGTCAATATGTACATATTGAATTGTTACGAATTGTTGTGTATTATAATCTGTTTTGGTATCTATCTTCATAACTATTTAACATATTTTCACGAAATTCAGCTCAAACTGCAGTGCAGGCACATCTTTCATAGAGATCCCAAACCGGGATCCCTATGGTTGATATCAAATACCTTATTCTTTACCATTTTTGGTACTACTTTTTTGTTTTTATCAAAATAACGCATATTTTACTGCACACCCCTTCCCTGAAACACCACTATGGTGCTTGCATATGACATCCGAAGTTCAAATATGTGTATTTTTACGTAACACAAAGAGAAAATACCCTAATTATAGAAAACGTTTATATTTTCCTGAAAACGAAATATTATCTTGTCTTCTGCAACGGTTAATTTTGCTGCACCCTGTATATATATTTCGATGTCAGAACAAAATATGCTGTTTTCACATTCTACACATCAGGATAGACACGAAAGGCACAAATTAGCAGAAAAATTATAAAATGATGAAGTAAGCAAGATATATAATACATGAAGGACTTTAACCCTTACCTTTTCAATGAGATCACATGACGCGCACCTTCTTTCAAGAATTGATTCGAATTACCACTGAGTTATTCACTTTTCTTATATATTTTTTTATTTCACGTAAAACTGTCGGTTGGCAACCTTCTGACAATATATCATATGTCAATAGTTACATATTGAATTGTTACGAATTGTTGTGTATTATAATCTGTTTTGGTATCTATCTTCATAACTATTTAACATATTTTCACGAAAATCAGCTCAAACTGCAGTGCAGGCACATCTTTCATAGACACTCCAAACCGGAATCTTTATGGTTGATATCAAGTACCTTATTCTTTACCATTTTTGGTACTACTTTTGTGTTTTTTTCAAAATAAAACTGCAAATCCCTTTCCTGACACACCACTATGTTGCTTGCATATGACACCCAAAGTTCAAATATGTGTACTTTTACGTAACGCAAAGAGAAAATACCCTAATTATAGAAAACGTTTATATTTTCCTGAAAACGAAATATTATCTTGTCTTCTGCAGCGGTTAATTTTGCTGCACCCTGTATATATATTTCGATGTCAAAACAAAATATGCTGTTTTCATATTCAGCACATCAGGAGAGATACGAAAGGCACAAATTAGCAGAAAAATAATAAAATGATGAAGTAAGCAAGATATATAATACATGAACGACTTTAAACGTTACCTTTTCAATGAGATCACATGACGCGCACCTTCGGTCAAAAATTGATTCCAATTACCACTCAGTTATTCACTTTTCTTATACTTTTTTATTTCACGTAAAACTGTCGGTTAGCAACCTTCTCACAATATATCATATGTCAATATGTACATATTGAATTGTAACGAATTGTTGTGTTTTATAATCTGTTTTGATCTATATCTTCCGAACTATTTAACATATTTTCACGAAAAAAAGCTCAAACAGCAGTGGAGGCACATCTTTCATATAGATCCCAAACCGGGATCCCTATGGTTGATATCAAGTACCTTATTCTTTACCATTTTTGGTACTTCTTTTGTGTTTTTATCAAAATAACGCATATTTCACTGCACACCCCTTCCCTGAAACACCATTATGTTGCTTGCATATGACATCCGAAGTTCAAATATGTGTATTTTTACGTAACACAAAGAGAAAATACGCTAATTATAGAAAACGTTTATATTTTCCTGAAAACGAAATATTATCTTGTCTTCTGCAACGGTTAATTTTGCTGCACCCTGTATATATATTTCCATGTCAGAACAAAATATGCTGTTTTCACATTCTACACATCAGGATAGACACGAAAGGCACAAATTAGCAGAAAAAATATAAAATGATGAAGATAGTAAGATATATCCTACGTGACCGACTTTAACCTTTACCTTTTCGATGTGATCACGTGACGCACACCTTATGTCAAAAATTGATTCGAATTACCACTGAGTTATTCACTTTTCTTATAATTTTCTTATTTCACGTAAAACTTTTGGTTGGCAAACTTCTGACAATATATCATATGTCAATAGTTACATATTGAATTGTTACGAATTGTTGTGTATTATAATCTGTTTTGGTATCTATCTTCATAACTATTTAACATATTTTCACGAAATTCAGCTCAAACTGCAGTGCAGGCACATCTTTCATAGACACCCCAAACCGGAATCCCTATGGTTGATATCAAGTACCTTATTCTTTACCATTTTTGGTACTACTTTTGTGTTTTTATCAAAATAACGCATATTTCACTGCACACCCCTTCCCTGACACACCACTATGTTGCTTGCATATGACATCCGAAGTTCAAATATGTGTATTTTTACGTAACACAAAGAGAAAATACCCTAATTATAGAAAACGTTTATATTTTCCTGAAAACGAAATATTATCTTGTCTTCTGCAACGGTTAATTTTGCTGCACCCTGTATATATATTTCTATGTCAGAACAAAATATGCTGTTTTCACATTCTACACATCAGGATAGATACGAAAGGCACAAATTAGCAGAAAAATTATAAAATGATGAAGTAAGCAAGATATATAATACATGAAGGACTTTAACCCTTACCTTTTCAATGAGATCACATGACGCGCACCTTCTTTCAAAAATTGATACGAATTACCACTGAGTTATTCACTTTTCTTATATATTTTTTTATTTCACGTAAAACTGTCGGTTAGCAACCTTCTGACAATATATCATATGTCAATATGTACATATTGAATTGTTACGAATTGTTGTGTATTATAATCTGTTTTGATCTATATCTTCCGAACTATTTAACATATTTTCACGAAATAAAGCTCAAACTGCAGTGCAGGCACATCTTTCATAGAGATCCCAAACCGGGATCCCTATGGTTGATATCAAATACCTTATTCTTTACCATTTTTGGTAATACTTTTGTGTTTTTATCAAAATAACGCATATTTTACTGCACACCCCTTCCCTGAAACACCACTATGGTGCTTGCATATGACATCCGAAGTTCAAATATGTGTATTTTTACGTAACACAAAGAGAAAATACAATAATTATAGAAAACGTTTATATTTTCCTGAAAACGAAATATTATCTTGTCTTCTGCAACGGTTAATTTTGCTGCACCCTGTATATATATTTCGATGTCAGAACAAAATATGCTGTTTTCACACTCTACACATCAGGATAGATACGAAAGGCACAAATTAGCAGAAAAATTACAAAATGATGAAGGTAGTAAGATATATCCTACATGACCGACTTTAACCTTTACCTTTTCGATGAGATCACGTGACGCACACCTACTGTCAAAAATTGATTCCAATTACCACTGAGTTATTCACTTTTCTTATAATTTTCTTATTTCACGTAAAACTATTGGTTGGCAACCTTCTGACAATATATCATATGTCAATAGTTACATATTGAATTGTTACGAATTGTTGTGTATTATAATCTGTTTTGGTATCTATCTTCATAACTATTTAACATATCTTCACGAAATTCAGCTCAAACTGCAGTGCAGGCACATCTTTCATAGAGATCCCAAACCGGGATCCCTATGGTTGATATCAGGTACCTTATTCTTTACCATTTTTGGTACTACTTTTGTGTTTTTTTTCAAAATAACGCATATTTCACTGCACACCCCGTCCCTGACACACCACTATGTTGCTTGCATATGACACCCGAAGTTAAAATATGTGTATTTTTACGTAACACAAAGAGAAAATACCCTAATTATAGAAAACGTTTATATTTTCCTGAAAACGAAATATTATCTTGTCTTCTGCAACGGTTAATTTTGCTGCACCCTGTATATATATTTCGATGTCAGAACAAAATATGCTGTTTTCACATTCTACACATCAGGATAGACACGAAAGGCAAAAATTAGCAGAAAAATTATAAAATGATGAAGTAAGCAAGATATATAATACATGAAGGATTTTAACCCTTACCTTTTCAATGAGATCACATGACGCACACCTTCTTTCAAAAATTGATTCGAATTACCACTGAGTTATTCACTTTTCTTATATATTTTTTTATTTCACGTAAAACTGTCGGTTGGCAACCTTCTGACAATATATCATATGTCAATAGTTACATATTGAATTGTTACGAATTGTTGTGTATTATAATCTGTTTTGGTATCTATCTTCATAACTATTTAACATATTTTCACGAAAATCAGCTCAAACTCCAGTGCAGGCACATCTTTCATAGACACTCCAAACCGGAATCTTTATGGTTGATATCAAGTACCTTATTCTTTACCATTTTTGGTACTACTTTTGTGTTTTTTTCAAAATAAAACTGCAAATCCCTTTCCTGACACACCACTATGTTGCTTGCATATGACACCCAAAGTTCAAATATGTGTACCTTTACGTAACGCAAAGAGAAAATACCCTAATTATAGAAAACGTTTATATTTTCCTGAAAACGAAATATTATCTTGTCTTCTGCAGCGGTTAATTTTGCTGCACCCTGTATATATATTTCGATGTCAAAACAAAATATGCTGTTTTCATATTCAGCACATCAGGAGAGATACGAAAGGCACAAATTAGCAGAAAAATAATAAGATGATGAAGTAAGCAAGATATATAATACATGAACGACTTTAAACGTTACCTTTTCAATGAGATCACATGACGCGCACCTTCGGTCAAAAATTGATTCCAATTACCACTCAGTTATTCACTTTTCTTATACTTTTTTATTTCACGTAAAACTGTCGGTTAGCAACCTTCTCACAATATATCATATGTCAATATGTACATATTGAATTGTAACGAATTGTTGTGTATTATAATCTGTTTTGATCTATATCTTCCGAACTATTTAACATATTTTCACGAAAAAAAGCTCAAACAGCAGTGGAGGCACATCTTTCATAGAGATCCCAAACCGGGATCCCTATGGTTGATATCAAGTACCTTATTCTTTACCATTTTTGGTACTACTTTTGTGTTTTTATCAAAATAACGCATATTTCACTGCACACCCCTTCCCTGAAACACCACTATGTTGCTTGCATATGACATCCGAAGTTCAAATATGTGTATTTTTACGTAACACAAAGAGAAAATACGCTAATTATAGAAAACGTTTATATTTTCCTGAAAACGAAATATTATCTTGTCTTCTGCAACGGTTAATTTTGCTGCACCCTGTATATATATTTCGATGTCAGAACAAAATATGCTGTTTTCACATTCTACACATCAGGATAGACACGAAAGGCACAAATTAGCAGAAAAATTATAAAATGATGAAGATAGTAAGATATATCCTACATGACCGACTTTAACCTTTACCTTTTCGATGTGATCACGTGACGCACACCTTATGTCAAAAATTGATTCGAATTACCACTGAGTTATTCACTTTTCTTATAATTTTCTTATTTCACGTAAAACTTTTGGTTGGCAAACTTCTGACAATATATCATATGTCAATAGTTACATATTGAATTGTTACGAATTGTTGTGTATTATAATCTGTTTTGGTATCTATCTTCATAACTATTTAACATATTTTCACGAAATTCAGCTCAAACTGCAGTGCAGGCACATCTTTCATAGAGATCCCAAACCGGGATCCCTATGGTTGATATCAAGTACCTTATTCTTTACCATTTTTGGTACTACTTTTGTGTTTCTTTCAAAATAAAACTGCAAATCCCTTTCCTGACACACCACTATGTTGCTTGCATATGACACCCGAAGTTCAAATATTTGTACTTTTACGTAACGCAAAGAGAAAATACCCTAATTATAGAAAACGTTTATATTTTCCTGAAAACGAAATATTATCTTGTCTTCTGCAGCGGTTAATTTTGCTGCACCCTGTATATATATTTCGATGTCAGAACAAAATATGCTGTTTTCATATTCAACACATCAGGATAGATACGAAAGGCACAAATTAGGAGAAAAATTATAAAATGATGAAGTAAGCAAGATATATAATACATGAACGACTTTAAACCTTACCTTTTCAATGAGATCACATGACGCGCACCTTCGGTCAAAAATTGATTCCAATTACCACTCAGTTATTCACTTTTCTTATATTTTTTTATTTCACGTAAAACTGTCGGTTAGCAACCTTCTGACAATATATCATATGTCAATATGTACATATTGAATTGTTACGAATTGTTGTGTATTATAATCTAATTTGATCTATATCTTCCGAACTATTTAACATATTTTCACGAAATAAAGCTCAAACTGCTGTGCAGGAACATCTTTCATAGAGATCCCAAAACGGGATCCCTATGGTTGATATCAAGTACCTTATTCTTTACCATTTTTGGTACTACTTATGTGTTTTTATCAAAATAACGCATATTTCACTGCACACCTCTTCCCTGAAACACCACTATGTTGCTTGCATATGCCATCCGAAGTTCAAATATGTGTATTTTTACGTAACACAAAGAGAAAATACTCTAATTATAGAAAACGTTTATATTTTTCTGAAAACGAAATATTATCTTGTCTTCTGCAACGGTTAATTTTGCTGCACCCTGTATATATATTTCGATGTCAGAACAAAATATGCTGTTTTCACATTCTACACATCAGGATAGATACGAAAGGCACAAATTAGCAGAAAAATTATAAAATGATGAAGGTAGTAAGATATATCCTACATGACCGACTTTAACCTTTACCTTTTCGATGAGATCACGTGACTCACACCTTCTGTCAAAAATTGATTCGAAATACCACTGAGTTATTCACTTTTCTTACAATTTTCTTATTTCACGTAAAACTATTGGTTGGCAACCTTCTGACAATATATCATATGTCAATAGTTACATATTGAATTGTTACGAATTGTTGTGTATTATAATCTGTTTTGGTATCTATCTTCATAACTATTTAACATATTTTCACGAAATTCAGCTCAAACTGCAGTGCAGGCACATCTTTCATAGACACCCCAAACCGGAATCCCTAGGGTTGATATCAAGTACCTTATTCTTTACCATTTTTGGTACTACTTTTGTGTTTTTATCAAAATAACGCATATTTCACTGCACACCCCTTCCCTGACACACCACTATGTTGCTTGCATATGACATCCGAAGTTCAAATATGTGTATTTTTACGTAACACAAAGAGAAAATACCCTAATTATAGAAAACGTTTATATTTTCCTGAAAACGAAATATTATCTTGTCTTCTGCAACGGTTAATTTTGCTGCACCCTGTATATATATTTCAATGTCAGAACAAAATATGCTGTTTTCACATTCTACACATCAGGATAGATACGAAAGGCACAAATTAGCATTAAAATTATAAAATGATGAAATAAGCAAGATATATAATACATGAAGGACTTTAACCCTTACCTTTTCAATGAGATCACATGACGCGCACCTTCTTTCAAAAATTGATTCGAATTACCACTGAGTTATTCACTTTTCTTATATATTTTTTTATTTCACGTAAAACTGTCGGTTAGCAACCTTCTGACAATATATCATATGTCAATATGTACATATTGAATTGTTACGAATTGTTGTGTATTATAATCTGTTTTGATCTATATCTTCCGAACTATTTAACATATTTTCACGAAATAAAGCTCAAACTGCAGTGGAGGAACATCTTTCATAGAGATCCCAAACCGGGATCCCTATGGTTGATATCAAGTACCTTATTCTTTACCATTTTTGGTACTACTTTTGTGTTTTTATCAAAATAACGCATATTTCACTGCACACCCCTTCCCTGAAACACCACTATGGTGCTTGCATATGACATCCGAAGTTCAAATATGTGTATTTTTACGTAACACAAAGAGAAAATACCCTAATTATAGAAAACGTTTATATTTTCCTGAAAACGAAATATTATCTTGTCTTCTGCAAATGTTAATTTTGCTGCACCCTGTATATATATTTCGATGTCAGAACAAAATATGCTGTTTTCACACTCTACACATCAGGATAGATACGAAAGGCACAAATTAGCAGAAAAATTACAAAATGATGAAGGTAGTAAGATATATCCTACATGACCGACTTTAACCTTTACCTTTTCGATGAGATCACGTGACGCACACCTACTGTCAAAAATTGATTCCAAATACCACTGAGTTATTCACTTTTCTTATAATTTTCTTATTTCACGTAAAACTATTGGTTGGCAACCTTCTGACAATATATCATATGTCAATAGTTACATATTGAATTGTTACGAATTTTTGTGTATTATAATCTGTTTTGGTATCTATCTTCATAACTATTTAACATATCTTCACGAAATTCAGCTCAAACTGCAGTGCAGGCACATCTTTCATAGAGATCCCAAACCGGGATCCCTATGGTTGATATCAAGTACCTTATTCTTTACCATTTTTGGTACTACTTTTGTGTTTTTATCAAAATAACGCATATTTCACTGCACACCCCGTCCCTGACACACCACTATGTTGCTTGCATATGACACCCGAAGTTAAAATATGTGTATTTTTACGTAACACAAAGAGAAAATACCCTAATTATAGAAAACGTTTATATTTTCCTGAAAACGAAATATTATCTTGTCTTCTGCAACGGTTAATTTTGCTGCACCCTGTATATATATTTCGATGTCAGAACAAAATATGCTGTTTTCACATTCTACACATCAGGATAGACACGAAAGGCAAAAATTAGCAGAAAAATTATAAAATGATGAAGTAAGCAAGATATATAATACAAGAAGGATTTTAACCCTTACCTTTTCAATGAGATCACATGACGCGCACCTTCTTTCAAAAATTGATTCGAATTACCACTGAGTTATTCACTTTTCTTATATATTTTTTTATTTCACGTAAAACTGTCGGTTGGCAACCTTCTGACAATATATCATATGTCGATACTTACATATTGAATTGTTACGAATTGTTGTGTATTACAATCTGTTTTGATCTATATCTTCCGAACTATTTAACATATTTTCACGAAATAAAGCTCAAACTGCAGTGCAGGCACATCTTTCATAGAGATCCAAAACCGGGATCCCTATGGTTGATATCAAGTACCTTGTTCTTTACCATTTTTGGTACTACTTTTGTGTTTTTTTCAAAATAAAACTGCAAATCCCTTTCCTGACACACCACTATGTTGCTTGCATATGACACCCAAAGTTCAAATATGTGTACTTTTACGTAACGCAAAGTGAAAATACCCTAATTATAGAAAACGTTTATATTTTCCTGAAAACGAAATATTATCTTGTCTTCTGCAGCGGTTAATTTTGCTGCACCCTGTATATATATTTCGATGTCAAAACAAAATATGCTGATTTCATATTCAGCACATCAGGATAGATACGAAAGGCACAAATTAGCAGAAAAATAATAAAATGATGAAGTAAGCAAGATATATAATACATGAACGACTTTAAACCTTACCTTTTCAATGAGATCACATGACGCGCACCTTCGGTCAAAAATTGATTCCAGTTACCACTCAGTTATTCACTTTTCTTATATTTTTTTATTTCACGTAAAACTGTCGGTTAGCAACCTTCTGACAATATATCATATGTCAATATGTACATATTGAATTGTTACGAATTGTTGTGTATTATAATCTAATTTGATCTATATCTTCCGAACTATTTAACATATTTTCACGAAATAAAGCTCAAACTGCTGTGCAGGCACATCTTTCATAGAGATCCCAAACCGGGATCCCTATGGTTGATATCAAGTACCTTATTCTTTACCATTTTTGGTACTACTTTTGTGTTTTTATCAAAATAACGCATATTTCACTGCACACCCCTTCCCTGAAACACCACTATGGTGCTTGCATATGACATCCGAAGTTCAAATATGTGTATTTTTACGTAACACAAAGAGAAAATACCCTAATTATAGAAAACGTTTATATTTTCCTGAAAACGAAATATTATCTTGTCTTCTGCAACGGTTAATTTTGCTGCACCCTGTATATATATTTCGATGTCAGAACAAAATATGCTGTTTTCACACTCTACACATCAGGATAGATGCGAAAGGCACAAATTAGCAGAAAAATTACAAAATGATGAAGGTAGTAAGATATATCCTACATGACCGACTTTAACCTTTACCTTTTCGATGAGATCACGTGACGCACACCTACTGTCAAAAATTGATTCCAATTACCACTGAGTTATTCACTTTTCTTATAATTTTCTTATTTCACGTAAAACTATTGGTTGGCAACCTTCTGACAATATATCATATGTCAATAGTTACATATTGAATTGTTACGAATTGTTGTGTATTATAATCTGTTTTGGTATCTATCTTCATAACTATTTAACATATCTTCACGAAATTCAGCTCAAACTGCAGTGCAGGCACATCTTTCATAGAGATCCTAAACCGGGATCCCTATGGTTGATATCAAGTACCTTATTCTTTACCATTTTTGGTACTACTTTTGTGTTTTTATCAAAATAACGCATATTTCACTGCACACCCCGTCCCTGACACACCACTACGTTGCTTGCATATGACACCCGAAGTTAAAATATGTGTATTTTTACGTAACACAAAGAGAAAATACCCTAATTATAGAAAACGTTTATATTTTCCTGAAAACGAAATATTATCTTGTCTTCTGCAACGGTTAATTTTGCTGCACCCTGTATATATATTTCGATGTCAGAACAAAATATGCTGTTTTCACATTCTACACATCAGGATAGAGACGAAAGGCAAAAATTAGCAGAAAAATTATAAAATGATGAAGTAAGCAAGATATATAATACAAGAAGGATTTTAACCCTTACCTTTTCAATGAGATCACATGACGCGCACCTTCTTTCAAAAATTGATTCGAATTACCACTGAGTTATTCACTTCTCTTATATATTTTTTTATTTCACGTAAAACTGTCGGTTAGCAACATTCTGACAATATATCATATGTCGATACTTACATATTGAATTGTTACGAATTGTTGTGTATTACAATCTGTTTTGATCTATATCTTCCGAACTATTTAACATATTTTCACGAAATAAAGCTCAAACTGCAGTGCAGGCACATCTTTCATAGAGATCCCAAACCGGGATCCCTATGGTTGATATCAAGTACCTTATTCTTTACCATTTTTGGTACTACTTTTGTGTTTTTTTCAAAATAAAACTGCAAATCCCTTTCCTGACACACCACTATGTTGCTTGCATATGACACCCAAAGTTCAAATATGTGTACTTTTACGTAACGCAAAGAGAAAATACCCTAATTATAGAAAACGTTTATATTTTCCTGAAAACGAAATATTATCTTGTCTTCTGCAGCGGTTAATTTTGCTGCACCCTGTATATATATTTCGATGTCAGAACAAAATATGCTGTTTTCACATTCTACACATCAGGATAGATACGAAAGGCACAAATTAGCATTAAAATTATAAAATGATGAAATAAGCAAGATATATAATACATGAAGGACTTTAACCCTTACCTTTTCAATGAGATCACATGACGCGCACCTTCTTTCAAAAATTGATTCGAATTACCACTGAGTTATTCACTTTTCTTATATATTTTTTTATTTCACGTAAAACTGTCGGTTAGCAACCTTCTGACAATATATCATATGTCAATATGTACATATTGAATTGTTACGAATTGTTGTGTATTATAATCTGTTTTGATCTATATCTTCCGAAATATTTAACATATTTTCACGAAATAAAGCTCAAACTGCAGTGCAGGAACATCTTTCATAGAGATCCCAAACCGGGATCCCTATGGTTGATATCAAGTACCTTATTCTTTACCATTTTTGGTACTACTTTTGTGTTTTTATCAAAATAACGCATATTTCACTGCACACCCCTTCCCTGAAACACCACTATGGTGCTTGCATATGACATCCGAAGTTCAAATATGTGTATTTTTACGTAACACAAAGAAAAAATACCCTAATTATAGAAAACGTTTATATTTTCCTGAAAACGAAATATTATCTTGTCTTCTGCAAAGGTTAATTTTGCTGCACCCTGTATATATATTTCGATGTCAGAACAAAATATGCTGTTTTCACACTCTACACATCAGGATAGATACGAAAGGCACAAATTAGCAGAAAAATTACAAAATGATGAAGGTAGTAAGATATATCCTACATGACCGACTTTAACCTTTACCTTTTCGATGAGATCACGTGACGCACACCTACTGTCAAAAATTGATTCCAAATACCACTGAGTTATTCACTTTTCTTATAATTTTCTTATTTCACGTAAAACTATTGGTTGGCAACCTTCTGACAATATATCATATGTCAATAGTTACATATTGAATTGTTACGAATTTTTGTGTATTATAATCTGTTTTGGTATCTATCTTCATAACTATTTAACATATCTTCACGAAATTCAGCTCAAACTGCAGTGCAGGCACATCTTTCATAGAGATCCCAAACCGGGATCCCTATGGTTGATATCAAGTACCTTATTCTTTACCATTTTTGGTACTACTTTTGTGTTTTTATCAAAATAACGCATATTTCACTGCACACCCCGTCCCTGACACACCACTATGTTGCTTGCATATGACACCCGAAGTTAAAATATGTGTATTTTTACGTAACACAAAGAGAAAATACCCTAATTATAGAAAACGTTTATATTTTCCTAAAAACGAAATATTATCTTGTCTTCTGCAACGGTTAATTTTGCTGCACCCTGTATATATATTTCGATGTCAGAACAAAATATGCTGTTTTCACATTCTACACATCAGGATAGACACGAAAGGCAAAAATTAGCAGAAAAATTATAAAATGATGAAGTAAGCAAGATATATAATACAAGAAGGATTTTAACCCTTACCTTTTCAATGAGATCACATGACGCGCACCTTCTTTCAAAAATTGATTCGAATTACCACTGAGTTATTCACTTCTCTTATATATTTTTTTATTTCACGTAAAACTGTCGGTTGGCAACATTCTGACAATATATCATATGTCGATACTTACATATTGAATTGTTACGAATTGTTGTGTATTACAATCTGTTTTGATCTATATCTTCCGAACTATTTAACATATTTTCACGAAATAAAGCTCAAACTGCAGTGCAGGCACATCTTTCATAGAGATCCCAAACCGGGATCCCTATGGTTGATATCAAGTACCTTATTCTTTACCATTTTTGGTACTACTTTTGTGTTTTTTTCAAAATAAAACTGCAAATCCCTTTCCTGACACACCACTATGTTGCTTGCATATGACACCCAAAGTTCAAATATGTGTACTTTTACGTAACGCAAAGAGAAAATACCCTAATTATAGAAAACGTTTATATTTTCCTGAAAACGAAATATTATCTTGTCTTCTGCAGCGGTTAATTTTGCTGCACCCTGTATATATATTTCGATGTCAGAACAAAATATGCTGTTTTCACATTCTACACATCAGGATAGATACGAAAGGCACAAATTAGCATTAAAATTATAAAATGATGAAATAAGCAAGATATATAATACATGAAGGACTTTAACCCTTACCTTTTCAATGAGATCACATGACGCGCACCTTCTTTCAAAAATTGATTCGAATTACCACTGAGTTATTCACTTTTCTTATATATTTTTTTATTTCACGTAAAACTGTCGGTTAGCAACCTTCTGACAATATATCATATGTCAATATGTACATATTGAATTGTTACGAATTGTTGTGTATTATAATCTGTTTTGATCTATATCTTCCGAAATATTTAACATATTTTCACGAAATAAAGCTCAAACTGCAGTGCAGGAACATCTTTCATAGAGATCCCAAACCGGGATCCCTATGGTTGATATCAAGTACCTTATTCTTTACCATTTTTGGTACTACTTTTGTGTTTTTATCAAAATAACGCATATTTCACTGCACACCCCTTCCCTGAAACACCACTATGGTGCTTGCATATGACATCCGAAGTTCAAATATGTGTATTTTTACGTAACACAAAGAAAAAATACCCTAATTATAGAAAACGTTTATATTTTCCTGAAAACGAAATATTATCTTGTCTTCTGCAAAGGTTAATTTTGCTGCACCCTGTATATATATTTCGATGTCAGAACAAAATATGCTGTTTTCACACTCTACACATCAGGATAGATACGAAAGGCACAAATTAGCAGAAAAATTACAAAATGATGAAGGTAGTAAGATATATCCTACATGACCGACTTTAACCTTTACCTTTTCGATGAGATCACGTGACGCACACCTACTGTCAAAAATTGATTCCAAATACCACTGAGTTATTCACTTTTCTTATAATTTTCTTATTTCACGTAAAACTATTGGTTGGCAACCTTCTGACAATATATCATATGTCAATAGTTACATATTGAATTGTTACGAATTTTTGTGTATTATAATCTGTTTTGGTATCTATCTTCATAACTATTTAACATATCTTCACGAAATTCAGCTCAAACTGCAGTGCAGGCACATCTTTCATAGAGATCCCAAACCGGGATCCCTATGGTTGATATCAAGTACCTTATTCTTTACCATTTTTGGTACTACTTTTGTGTTTTTATCAAAATAACGCATATTTCACTGCACACCCCGTCCCTGACACACCACTATGTTGCTTGCATATGACACCCGAAGTTAAAATATGTGTATTTTTACGTAACACAAAGAGAAAATACCCTAATTATAGAAAACGTTTATATTTTCCTAAAAACGAAATATTATCTTGTCTTCTGCAACGGTTAATTTTGCTGCACCCTGTATATATATTTCGATGTCAGAACAAAATATGCTGTTTTCACATTCTACACATCAGGATAGACACGAAAGGCAAAAATTAGCAGAAAAATTATAAAATGATGAAGTAAGCAAGATATATAATACAAGAAGGATTTTAACCCTTACCTTTTCAATGAGATCACATGACGCGCACCTTCTTTCAAAAATTGATTCGAATTACCACTGAGTTATTCACTTTTCTTATATATTTTTTTATTTCACGTAAAAGTGTCGGTTGGCAACCTTCTGACAATATATCATATGTCGATACTTACATATTGAATTGTTACGAATTGTTGTGTATTACAATCTGTTTTGATCTATATCTTCCGAACTATTTAACATATTTTCACGAAATAAAGCTCAAACTGCAGTGCAGGCACATCTTTCATAGAGATCCCAAACCGGGATCCGTATGGTTGATATCAAGTACCTTATTCTTTACCATTTTTGGTACTACTTTTGTGTTTTTTTCAAAATAAAACTGCAAATCCCTTTCCTGACACACCACTATGTTGCTTGCATATGACACCCAAAGTTCAAATATGTGTACTTTTACGTAACGCAAAGAGAAAATACCCTAATTATAGAAAACGTTTATATTTTCCTGAAAACGAAATATTATCTTGTCTTCTGCAGCGGTTAATTTTGCTGCACCCTGTATATATATTTCGATGTCAGAACAAAATATGCTGTTTTCACATTCTACACATCAGGATAGATACGAAAGGCACAAATTAGCATTAAAATTATAAAATGATGAAATAAGCAAGATATATAATACATGAAGGACTTTAACCCTTACCTTTTCAATGAGATCACATGACGCGCACCTTCTTTCAAAAATTGATTCGAATTACCACTGAGTTATTCACTTTTCTTATATATTTTTTTATTTCACGTAAAACTGTCGGTTAGCAACCTTCTGACAATATATCATATGTCAATATGTACATATTGAATTGTTACGAATTGTTGTGTATTATAATCTGTTTTGATCTATATCTTCCGAAATATTTATCATATTTTCACGAAATAAAGCTCAAACTGCAGTGCAGGAACATCTTTCATAGAGATCTTAAACCGGGATCCCTATGGTTGATATCAAGTACCTTATTCTTTACCATTTTTGGTACTACTTTTGTGTTTTTATCAAAATAACGCATATTTCACTGCACACCCCTTCCCTGAAACACCACTATGGTGCTTGCATATGACATCCGAAGTTCAAATATGTGTATTTTTACGTAACACAAAGAGAAAATACCCTAATTATAGAAAACGTTTATATTTTCCTGAAAACGAAATATTATCTTGTCTTCTGCAAAGGTTAATTTTGCTGCACCCTGTATATATATTTCGATGTCAGAACAAAATATGCTGTTTTCACACTCTACACATCAGGATAGATACGAAAGGCACAAATTAGCAGAAAAATTACAAAATGATGAAGGTAGTAAGATATATCCTACATGACCGACTTTAACCTTTACCTTTTCGATGAGATCACGTGACGCACACCTACTGTCAAAAATTGATTCCAAATACCACTGAGTTATTCACTTTTCTTATAATTTTCTTATTTCACGTAAAACTATTGGTTGGCAACCTTCTGACAATATATCATATGTCAATATGTACATATTGAATTGTTACGAATTTTTTTGTATTATAATCTGTTTTGGTATCTATCTTCATAACTATTTAACATATCTTCACGAAATTCAGCTCAAACTGCAGTGCAGGCACATCTTTCATAGAGATCCTCAACCGGGATCCCTATGGTTGATATCAAGTACCTTATTCTTTACCATTTTTGGTACTACTTTTGTGTTTTTATCAAAATAACGCATATTTCACTGCACACCCCGTCCCTGACACACCACTATGTTGCTTGCATATGACACCCGAAGTTAAAATATGTGTATTTTTACGTAACACAAAGAGAAAATACCCTAATTATAGAAAACGTTTATATTTTCCTGAAAACGAAATATTATCTTGTCTTCTGCAACGGTTAATTTTGCTCCACCCTGTATATATATTTCGATGTCAGAACAAAATATGCTGTTTTCACATTCTACACATCAGGATAGACACGAAAGGCAAAAATTAGCAGAAAAATTATAAAATGATGAAGTAAGCAAGATATATAATACAAGAAGGATTTTAACCCTTACCTTTTCAATGAGATCACATGACGCGCACCTTCTTTCAAAAATTGATTCGAATTACCACTGAGTTATTCACTTTTCTTATATATTTTTTTATTTCACGTAAAAGTGTCGGTTGGCAACCTTCTGACAATATATCATATGTCGATACTTACATATTGAATTGTTACGAATTGTTGTTTATTACAATCTGTTTTGATCTATATCTTCCGAACTATTTAACATATTTTCACGAAATAAAGCTCAAACTGCAGTGCAGGCACATCTTTCATAGAGATCCCAAACCGGGATCCCTATGGTTGATATCAAGTACCTTATTCTTTACCATTTTTGGTACTACTTTTGTGTTTTTTTCAAAATAAAACTGCAAATCCCTTTCCTGACACACCACTATGTTGCTTGCATATGACACCCAAAGTTCAAATATGTGTACTTTTACGTAACGCAAAGAGAAAATACCCTAATTATAGAAAACGTTTATATTTTCCTGAAAACGAAATATTATCTTGTCTTCTGCAGCGGTTAATTTTGCTGCACCCTGTATATATATTTCGATGTCAGAACAAAATATGCTGTTTTCACATTCTACACATCAGGATAGATACGAAAGGCACAAATTAGCATTAAAATTATAAAATGATGAAATAAGCAAGATATATAATACATGAAGGACTTTAACCCTTACCTTTTCAATGAGATCACATGACGCGCACCTTCTTTCAAAAATTGATTCGAATTACCACTGAGTTATTCACTTTTCTTATATATTTTTTTATTTCACGTAAAACTGTCGGTTAGCAACCTTCTGACAATATATCATATGTCAATATGTACATATTGAATTGTTACGAATTGTTGTGTATTATAATCTAATTTGATCTATATCTTCCGAACTATTTAACATATTTTCACGAAATAAAGCTCAAACTGCTGTGCAGGCACATCTTTCATAGAGATCCCAAA
Organism: Thermobia domestica; assembly: GCF_964235325.1. NCBI lineage: Eukaryota > Metazoa > Arthropoda > Insecta > Zygentoma > Lepismatidae > Thermobia > Thermobia domestica. The sequence continues at coordinate 107,325,729 of NC_137471.1, forward strand.
CCGGGATCCCTATGGTTGATATCAAGTACCTTATTCTTTACCATTTTTGGTACTACTTTTGTGTTTTTATCAAAATAACGCATATTTCACTGCACACCCCTTCCTTGAAACACCACTATGGTGCTTGCATATGACATCCGAAGTTCAAATATGTGTATTTTTACGTAACACAAAGAGAAAATACCCTAATTATAGAAAACGTTTATATTTTCCTGAAAACGAAATATTATCTTGTCTTCTGCAACGGTTAATTTTGCTGCACCCTGTATATATATTTCGATGTCAGAACAAAATATGCTGTTTTCACACTCTACACATCAGGATAGATACGAAAGGCACAAATTAGCAGAAAAATTACAAAATGATGAAGGTAGTAAGATATATCCTACATGACCGACTTTAACCTTTACCTTTTCGATGAGATCACGTGACGCACACCTACTGTCAAAAATTGATTCCAATTACCACTGAGTTATTCACTTTTCTTTTAATTTTCTTATTTCACGTAAAACTATTGGTTGGCAACCTTCTGACAATATATCATATGTCAATAGTTACATATTGAATTGTTACGAATTGTTGTGTATTATAATCTGTTTTGGTATCTATCTTCATAACTATTTAACATATCTTCACGAAATTCAGCTCAAACTGCAGTGCAGGCACATCTTTCATAGAGATCCTCAACCGGGATCCCTATGGTTGATATCAAGTACCTTATTCTTTACCATTTTTGGTACTACTTTTGTGTTTTTATCAAAATAACGCATATTTCACTGCACACCCCGTCCCTGACACACCACTATGTTGCTTGCATATGACACCCGAAGTTAAAATATGTGTATTTTTACGTAACACAAAGAGAAAATACCCTAATTATAGAAAACGTTTATATTTTCCTGAAAACGAAATATTATCTTCTCTTCTGCAACGGTTAATTTTGCTGCACCCTGTATATATATTTCGATGTCAGAACAAAATATGCTGTTTTCACATTCTACACATCAGGATAGACACGAAAGGCAAAAATTTGCAGAAAAATTATAAAATGATGAAGTAAGCAAGATATATAATACAAGAAGGATTTTAACCCTTACCTTTTCAATGAGATCACATGACGCGCACCTTCTTTCAAAAATTGATTCGAATTACCACTGAGTTATTCACTTTTCTTATATATTTTTTTATTTCACGTAAAACTGTCGGTTGGCAACCTTCTGACAATATATCATATGTCGATACTTACATATTGAATTGTTACGAATTGTTGTGTATTACAATCTGTTTTGATCTATATCTTCCGAACTATTTAACATATTTTCACGAAATAAAGCTCAAACTGCAGTGCAGGCACATCTTTCATAGAGATCCCAAACCGGGATCCCTATGGTTGATATCAAGTACCTTGTTCTTTACCATTTTTGGTACTACTTTTGTGTTTTTTTCAAAATAAAACTGCAAATCCCTTTCCTGACACACCACTATGTTGCTTGCATATGACACCCAAAGTTCAAATATGTGTACTTTTACGTAACGCAAAGTGAAAATACCCTAATTATAGAAAACGTTTATATTTTCCTGAAAACGAAATATTATCTTGTCTTCTGCAGCGGTTAATTTTGCTGCACCCTGTATATATATTTCGATGTCAAAACAAAATATGCTGATTTCATATTCAGCACATCAGGATAGATACGAAAGGCACAAATTAGCAGAAAAATAATAAAATGATGAAGTAAGCAAGATATATAATACATGAACGACTTTAAACCTTACCTTTTCAATGAGATCACATGACGCGCACCTTCGGTCAAAAATTGATTCCAATTACCACTCAGTTATTCACTTTTCTTATATTTTTTTATTTCACGTAAAACTGTCGGTTAGCAACCTTCTGACAATATATCATATGTCAATATGTACATATTGAATTGTTACGAATTGTTGTGTATTATAATCTAATTTGATCTATATCTTCCGAACTATTTAACATATTTTCACGAAATAAAGCTCAAACTGCTGTGCAGGCACATCTTTCATAGAGATCCCAAACCGGGATCCCTATGGTTGATATCAAGTACCTTATTCTTTACCATTTTTGGTACTACTTTTGTGTTTTTATCAAAATAACGCATATTTCACTGCACACCCCTTCCCTGAAACACCACTATGGTGCTTGCATATGACATCCGAAGTTCAAATATGTGTATTTTTACGTAACACAAAGAGAAAATACCCTAATTATAGAAAACGTTTATATTTTCCTGAAAACGAAATATTATCTTGTCTTCTGCAACGGTTAATTTTGCTGCACCCTGTATATATATTTCGATGTCAGAACAAAATATGCTGTTTTCACACTCTACACATCAGGATAGATACGAAAGGCACAAATTAGCAGAAAAATTACAAAATGATGAAGGTAGTAAGATATATCCTACATGACCGACTTTAACCTTTACCTTTTCGATGAGATCACGTGACGCACACCTACTGTCAAAAATTGATTCCAATTACCACTGAGTTATTCACTTTTCTTATAATTTTCTTATTTCACGTAAAACTATTGGTTGGCAACCTTCTGACAATATATCATATGTCAATAGTTACATATTGAATTGTTACGAATTGTTGTGTATTATAATCTGTTTTGGTATTTATCTTCATAACTATTTAACATATCTTCACGAAATTCAGCTCAAACTGCAGTGCAGGCACATCTTTCATAGAGATCCTAAACCGGGATCCCTATGGTTGATATCAAGTACCTTATTCTTTACCATTTTGGGTACTACTTTTGTGTTTTTATCAAAATAACGCATATTTCACTGCACACCCCGTCCCTGACACACCACTACGTTGCTTGCATATGACACCCGAAGTTAAAATATGTGTATTTTTACGTAACACAAAGAGAAAATACCCTAATTATAGAAAACGTTTATATTTTCCTGAAAACGAAATATTATCTTGTCTTCTGCAACGGTTAATTTTGCTGCACCCTGTATATATATTTCGATGTCAGAACAAAATATGCTGTTTTCACATTCTACACATCAGGATAGAGACGAAAGGCAAAAATTAGCAGAAAAATTATAAAATGATGAAGTAAGCAAGATATATAATACAAGAAGGATTTTAACCCTTACCTTTTCAATGAGATCACATGACGCGCACCTTCTTTCAAAAATTGATTCGAATTACCACTGAGTTATTCACTTTTCTTATATATTTTTTTATTTCACGTAAAACTGTCGGTTGGCAACCTTCTGACAATATATCATATGTCGATACTTACATATTGAATTGTTACGAATTGTTGTGTATTACAATCTGTTTTGATCTATATCTTCCGAACTATTTAACATATTTTCACGAAATAAAGCTCAAACTGCAGTGCAGGCACATCTTTCATAGAGATCCAAAACCGGGATCCCTATGGTTGATATCAAGTACCTTGTTCTTTACCATTTTTGGTACTACTTTTGTGTTTTTTTCAAAATAAAACTGCAAATCCCTTTCCTGACACACCACTATGTTGCTTGCATATGACACCCAAAGTTCAAATATGTGTACTTTTACGTAACGCAAAGTGAAAATACCCTAATTATAGAAAACGTTTATATTTTCCTGAAAACGAAATATTATCTTGTCTTCTGCAGCGGTTAATTTTGCTGCACCCTGTATATATATTTCGATGTCAAAACAAAATATGCTGATTTCATATTCAGCACATCAGGATAGATACGAAAGGCACAAATTAGCAGAAAAATAATAAAATGATGAAGTAAGCAAGATATATAATACATGAACGACTTTAAACCTTACCTTTTCAATGAGATCACATGACGCGCACCTTCGGTCAAAAATTGATTCCAATTACCACTCAGTTATTCACTTTTCTTATATTTTTTTATTTCACGTAAAACTGTCGGTTAGCAACCTTCTGACAATATATCATATGTCAATATGTACATATTGAATTGTTACGAATTGTTGTGTATTATAATCTAATTTGATCTATATCTTCCGAACTATTTAACATATTTTCACGAAATAAAGCTCAAACTGCTGTGCAGGCACATCTTTCATAGAGATCCCAAACCGGGATCCCTATGGTTGATATCAAGTACCTTATTCTTTACCATTTTTGGTACTACTTTTGTGTTTTTATCAAAATAACGCATATTTCACTGCACACCCCTTCCCTGAAACACCACTATGGTGCTTGCATATGACATCCGAAGTTCAAATATGTGTATTTTTACGTAACACAAAGAGAAAATACCCTAATTATAGAAAACGTTTATATTTTCCTGAAAACGAAATATTATCTTGTCTTCTGCAACGGTTAATTTTGCTGCACCCTGTATATATATTTCGATGTCAGAACAAAATATGCTGTTTTCACACTCTACACATCAGGATAGATACGAAAGGCACAAATTAGCAGAAAAATTACAAAATGATGAAGGTAGTAAGATATATCCTACATGACCGACTTTAACTTTTACCTTTTCGATGAGATCACGTGACGCACACCTACTGTCAAAAATTGATTCCAATTACCACTGAGTTATTCACTTTTCTTATAATTTTCTTATTTCACGTAAAACTATTGGTTGGCAACCTTCTGACAATATATCATATGTCAATAGTTACATATTGAATTGTTACGAATTGTTGTGTATTATAATCTGTTTTGGTATTTATCTTCATAACTATTTAACATATCTTCACGAAATTCAGCTCAAACTGCAGTGCAGGCACATCTTTCATAGAGATCCTAAACCGGGATCCCTATGGTTGATATCAAGTACCTTATTCTTTACCATTTTGGGTACTACTTTTGTGTTTTTATCAAAATAACGCATATTTCACTGCACACCCCGTCCCTGACACACCACTACGTTGCTTGCATATGACACCCGAAGTTAAAATATGTGTATTTTTACGTAACACAAAGAGAAAATACCCTAATTATAGAAAACGTTTATATTTTCCTGAAAACGAAATATTATCTTGTCTTCTGCAACGGTTAATTTTGCTGCACCCTGTATATATATTTCGATGTCAGAACAAAATATGCTGTTTTCACATTCTACACATCAGGATAGAGACGAAAGGCAAAAATTAGCAGAAAAATTATAAAATGATGAAGTAAGCAAGATATATAATACAAGAAGGATTTTAACCCTTACCTTTTCAATGAGATCACATGACGCGCACCTTCTTTCAAAAATTGATTCGAATTACCACTGAGTTATTCACTTTTCTTATATATTTTTTTATTTCACGTAAAACTGTCGGTTGGCAACCTTCTGACAATATATCATATGTCGATACTTACATATTGAATTGTTACGAATTGTTGTGTATTACAATCTGTTTTGATCTATATCTTCCGAACTATTTAACATATTTTCACGAAATAAAGCTCAAACTGCAGTGCAGGCACATCTTTCATAGAGATCCCAAACCGGGATCCCTATGGTTGATATCAAGTACCTTATTTTTTACCATTTTTGGTACTACTTTTGTGTTTTTTTCAAAATAAAACTGCAAATCCCTTTCCTGACACACCACTATGTTGCTTGCATATGACACCCAAAGTTCAAATATGTGTACTTTTACGTAACGCAAAGAGAAAATACCCTAATTATAGAAAACGTTTATATTTTCCTGAAAACGAAATATTATCTTGTCTTCTGCAGCGGTTAATTTTGCTGCACCCTGTATATATATTTCGATGTCAGAACAAAATATGCTGTTTTCACATTCTACACATCAGGATAGATACGAAAGGCACAAATTAGCATTAAAATTATAAAATGATGAAATAAGCAAGATATATAATACATGAAGGACTTTAACCCTTACCTTTTCAATGAGATCACATGACGCGCACCTTCTTTCAAAAATTGATTCGAATTACCACTGAGTTATTCACTTTTCTTATATATTTTTCTATTTCACGAAAAACTGTCGGTTAGCAACCTTCTGACAATATATCATATGTCAATATGTACATATTGAATTGTTACGAATTGTTGTGTATTATAATCTGTTTTGATCTATATCTTCCGAACTATTTAACATATTTTCACGAAATAAAGCTCAAACTGCAGTGCAGGAACATCTTTCATAGAGATCCCAAACCGGGATCCCTATGGTTGATATCAAGTACCTTATTCTTTACCATTTTTGGTACTACTTTTGTGTTTTTATCAAAATAACGCATATTTCACTGCACACCCCTTCCCTGAAACACCACTATGGTGCTTGCATATGACATCCGAAGTTCAAATATGTGTATTTTTACGTAACACAAAGAGAAAATACCCTAATTATAGAAAACGTTTATATTTTCCTGAAAACGAAATATTATCTTGTCTTCTGCAAAGGTTAATTTTGCTGCACCCTGTATATATATTTCGATGTCAGAACAAAATATGCTGTTTTCACACTCTACACATCAGGATAGATACGAAAGGCACAAATTAGCAGAAAAATTACAAAATGATGAAGGTAGTAAGATATATCCTACATGACCGACTTTAACCTTTACCTTTTCGATGAGATCACGTGACGCACACCTACTGTCAAAAATTGATTCCAAATACCACTGAGTTATTCACTTTTCTTATAATTTTCTTATTTCACGTAAAACTATTGGTTGGCAACCTTCTGACAATATATCATATGTCAATAGTTACATATTGAATTGTTACGAATTTTTGTGTATTATAATCTGTTTTGGTATCTATCTTCATAACTATTTAACATATCTTCACGAAATTCAGCTCAAACTGCAGTGCAGGCACATCTTTCATAGAGATCCCAAACCGGGATCCCTATGGTTGATATCAAGTACCTTATTCTTTACCATTTTTGGTACTACTTTTGTGTTTTTATCAAAATAACGCATATTTCACTGCACACCCCGTCCCTGACACACCACTATGTTGCTTGCATATGACACCCGAAGTTAAAATATGTGTATTTTTACGTAACACAAAGAGAAAATACCCTAATTATAGAAAACGTTTATATTTTCCTAAAAACGAAATATTATCTTGTCTTCTGCAACGGTTAATTTTGCTGCACCCTGTATATATATTTCGATGTCAGAACAAAATATGCTGTTTTCACATTCTACACATCAGGATAGACACGAAAGGCAAAAATTAGCAGAAAAATTATAAAATGATGAAGTAAGCAAGATATATAATACAAGAAGGATTTTAACCCTTACCTTTTCAATGAGATCACATGACGCGCACCTTCTTTCAAAAATTGATTCGAATTACCACTGAGTTATTCACTTTTCTTATATATTTTTTTATTTCACGTAAAAGTGTCGGTTGGCAACCTTCTGACAATATATCATATGTCGATACTTACATATTGAATTGTTACGAATTGTTGTGTATTACAATCTGTTTTGATCTATATCTTCCGAACTATTTAACATATTTTCAGGAAATAAAGCTCAAACTGCAGTGCAGGCACATCTTTCATAGAGATCCCAAACCGGGATCCCTATGGTTGATATCAAGTACCTTATTCTTTACCATTTTTGGTACTACTTTTGTGTTTTTTTCAAAATAAAACTGCAAATCCCTTTCCTGACACACCACTATGTTGCTTGCATATGACACCCAAAGTTCAAATATGTGTACTTTTACGTAACGCAAAGTGAAAATACCCTAATTATAGAAAACGTTTATATTTTCCTGAAAACGAAATATTATCTTGTCTTCTGCAGCGGTTAATTTTGCTGCACCCTGTATATATATTTCGATGTCAAAACAAAATATGCTGATTTCATATTCAGCACATCAGGATAGATACGAAAGGCACAAATTAGCAGAAAAATAATAAAATGATGAAGTAAGCAAGATATATAAAACATGAACGACTTTAAACCTTACCTTTTCAATGAGATCACATGACGCGCACCTTCGGTCAAAAATTGATTCCAATTACCACTCAGTTATTCACTTTTCTTATATTTTTTTATTTCACGTAAAACTGTCGGTTAGCAACCTTCTGACAATATATCATATGTCAATATGTACATATTGAATTGTTACGAATTGTTGTGTATTATAATCTAATTTGATCTATATCTTCCGAACTATTTAACATATTTTCACGAAATAAAGCTCAAACTGCTGTGCAGGCACATCTTTCATAGAGATCCCAAACCGGGATCCCTATGGTTGATATCAAGTACCTTATTCTTTACCATTTTTGGTACTACTTTTGTGTTTTTATCAAAATAACGCATATTTCACTGCACACCCCTTCCCTGAAACACCACTATGGTGCTTGCATATGACATCCGAAGTTCAAATATGTGTATTTTTACGTAACACAAAGAGAAAATACCCTAATTATAGAAAACGTTTATATTTTCCTGAAAACGAAATATTATCTTGTCTTCTGCAACGGTTAATTTTGCTGCACCCTGTATATATATTTCGATGTCAGAACAAAATATGCTGTTTTCACACTCTACACATCAGGATAGATACGAAAGGCACAAATTAGCAGAAAAATTACAAAATGATGAAGGTAGTAAGATATATCCTACATGACCGACTTTAACCTTTACCTTTTCGATGAGATCACGTGACGCACACCTACTGTCAAAAATTGATTCCAATTACCACTGAGTTATTCACTTTTCTTATAATTTTCTTATTTCACGTAAAACTATTGGTTGGCAACCTTCTGACAATATATCATATGTCAATAGTTACATATTGAATTGTTACGAATTGTTGTGTATTATAATCTGTTTTGGTATCTATCTTCATAACTATTTAACATATCTTCACGAAATTCAGCTCAAACTGCAGTGCAGGCACATCTTTCATAGAGATCCTCAACCGGGATCCCTATGGTTGATATCAAGTACCTTATTCTTTACCATTTTTGGTACTACTTTTGTGTTTTTATCAAAATAACGCATATTTCACTGCACACCCCGTCCCTGACACACCACTATGTTGCTTGCATATGACACCCGAAGTTAAAATATGTGTATTTTTACGTAACACAAAGAGAAAATACCCTAATTATAGAAAACGTTTATATTTTCCTGAAAACGAAATATTATCTTGTCTTCTGCAACGGTTAATTTTGCTGCACCCTGTATATATTTTTCGATGTCAGAACAAAATATGCTGTTTTCACATTCTACACATCAGGATAGACACGAAAGGCAAAAATTAGCAGAAAAATTATAAAATGATGAAGTAAGCAAGATATATAATACAAGAAGGATTTTAACCCTTACCTTTTCAATGAGATCACATGACGCGCACCTTCTTTCAAAAATTGATTCGAATTACCACTGAGTTATTCACTTTTCTTATATATTTTTTTATTTCACGTAAAACTGTCGGTTGGCAACCTTCTGACAATATATCATATGTCGATACTTACATATTGAATTGTTACGAATTGTTGTGTATTACAATCTGTTTTGATCTATATCTTCCGAACTATTTAACATATTTTCACGAAATAAAGCTCAAACTGCAGTGCAGGCACATCTTTCATAGAGATCCCAAACCGGGATCCCTATGGTTGATATCATGTACCTTGTTCTTTACCATTTTTGGAACTACTTTTGTGTTTTTTTCAAAATAAAACTGCAAATCCCTTTCCTGACACACCACTATGTTGCTTGCATATGACACCCAAAGTTCAAATATGTGTACTTTTACGTAACGCAAAGTGAAAATACCCTAATTATAGAAAACGTTTATATTTTCCTGAAAACGAAATATTATCTTGTCTTCTGCAGCGGTTAATTTTGCTGCACCCTGTATATATATTTCGATGTCAAAACAAAATATGCTGATTTCATATTCAGCACATCAGGATAGATACGAAAGGCACAAATTAGCAGAAAAATAATAAAATGATGAAGTAAGCAAGATATATAATACATGAACGACTTTAAACCTTACCTTTTCAATGAGATCACATGACGCGCACCTTCGGTCAAAAATTGATTCCAATTACCACTCAGTTATTCACTTTTCTTATATTTTTTTATTTCACGTAAAACTGTGGGTTAGCAACCTTCTGACAATATATCATATGTCAATATGTACATATTGAATTGTTACGAATTGTTGTGTATTATAATCTAATTTGATCTATATCTTCCGAACTATTTAACATATTTTCACGAAATAAAGCTCAAACTGCTGTGCAGGCACATCTTTCATAGAGATCCCAAACCGGGATCCCTATGGTTGATATCAAGTACCTTATTCTTTACCATTTTTGGTACTACTTTTGTGTTTTTATCAAAATAACGCATATTTCACTGCACACCCCTTCCCTGAAACACCACTATGGTGCTTGCATATGACATCCGAAGTTCAAATATGTGTATTTTTACGTAACACAAAGAGAAAATACCCTAATTATAGAAAACGTTTATATTTTCCTGAAAACGAAATATTATCTTGTCTTCTGCAACGGTTAATTTTGCTGCACCCTGTATATATATTTCGATGTCAGAACAAAATATGCTGTTTTCACACTCTACACATCAGGATAGATACGAAAGGCACAAATTAGCAGAAAAATTACAAAATGATGAAGGTAGTAAGATATATCCTACATGACCGACTTTAACCTTTACCTTTTCGATGAGATCACGTGACGCACACCTACTGTCAAAAATTGATTCCAATTACCACTGAGTTATTCACTTTTCTTATAATTTTCTTATTTCACGTAAAACTATTGGTTGGCAACCTTCTGACAATATATCATATGTCAATAGTTACATATTGAATTGTTACGAATTGTTGTGTATTATAATCTGTTTTGGTATCTATCTTCATAACTATTTAACATATCTTCACGAAATTCAGCTCAAACTGCAGTGCAGGCACATCTTTCATAGAGATCCTAAACCGGGATCCCTATGGTTGATATCAAGTACCTTATTCTTTACCATTTTTGGTACTACTTTTGTGTTTTTATCAAAATAACGCATATTTCACTGCACACCCCGTCCCTGACACACCACTACGTTGCTTGCATATGACACCCGAAGTTAAAATATGTGTATTTTTACGTAACACAAAGAGAAAATACCCTAATTATAGAAAACGTTTATATTTTCCTGAAAACGAAATATTATCTTGTCTTCTGCAACGGTTAATTTTGCTGCACCCTGTATATATATTTCGATGTCAGAACAAAATATGCTGTTTTCACATTCTACACATCAGGATAGACACGAAAGGCAAAAATTAGCAGAAAAATTATAAAATGATGAAGTAAGCAAGATATATAATACAAGAAGGATTTTAACCCTTACCTTTTCAATGAGATCACATGACGCGCACCTTCTTTCAAAAATTGATTCGAATTACCACTGAGTTATTCACTTTTCTTATATATTTTTTTATTTCACGTAAAACTGTCGGTTGGCAACCTTCTGACAATATATCATATGTCGATACTTACATATTGAATTGTTACGAATTGTTGTGTATTACAATCTGTTTTGATCTATATCTTCCGAACTATTTAACATATTTTCACGAAATAAAGCTCAAACTGCAGTGCAGGCACATCTTTCATAGAGATCCCAAACCGGGATCCCTATGGTTGATATCAAGTACCTTATTCTTTACCATTTTTGGTACTACTTTTGTGTTTTTTTCAAAATAAAACTGCAAATCCATTTCCTGACACACCACTATGTTGCTTGCATATGACACCCAAAGTTCAAATATGTGTACTTTTACGTAACGCAAAGTGAAAATACCCTAATTATAGAAAACGTTTATATTTTCCTGAAAACGAAATATTATCTTGTCTTCTGCAGCGGTTAATTTTGCTGCACCCTGTATATATATTTCGATGTCAAAACAAAATATGCTGATTTCATATTCAGCACATCAGGATAGATACGAAAGGCACAAATTAGCAGAAAAATAATAAAATGATGAAGTAAGCAAGATATATAATACATGAACGACTTTAAACCTTACCTTTTCAATGAGATCACATGACGCGCACCTTCGGTCAAAAATTGATTCCAATTACCACTCAGTTATTCACTTTTCTTATATTTTTTTTATTTCACGTAAAACTGTCGGTTAGCAACCTTCTGACAATATATCATATGTCAATATGTACATATTGAATTGTTACGAATTGTTGTGTATTATAATCTAATTTGATCTATATCTTCCGAACTATTTAACATATTTTCACGAAATAAAGCTCAAACTGCTGTGCAGGCACATCTTTCATAGAGATCCCAAACCGGGATCCCTATGGTTGATATCAAGTACCTTATTCTTTACCATTTTTGGTACTACTTTTGTGTTTTTATCAAAATAACGCATATTTCACTGCACACCCCTTCCCTGAAACACCACTATGGTGCTTGCATATGACATCCGAAGTTCAAATATGTGTATTTTTACGTAACACAAAGAGAAAATACCCTAATTATAGAAAACGTTTATATTTTCCTGAAAACGAAATATTATCTTGTCTTCTGCAACGGTTAATTTTGCTGCACCCTGTATATATATTTCGATGTCAGAACAAAATATGCTGTTTTCACACTCTACACATCAGGATAGATACGAAAGGCACAAATTAGCAGAAAAATTACAAAATGATGAAGGTAGTAAGATATATCCTACATGACCGACTTTAACCTTTACCTTTTCGATGAGATCACGTGACGCACACCTACTGTCAAAAATTGATTCCAATTACCACTGAGTTATTCACTTTTCTTATAATTTTCTTATTTCACGTAAAACTATTGGTTGGCAACCTTCTGACAATATATCATATGTCAATAGTTACATATTGAATTGTTACGAATTGTTGTGTATTATAATCTGTTTTGGTATCTATCTTCATAACTATTTAACATATCTTCACGAAATTCAGCTCAAACTGCAGTGCAGGCACATCTTTCATAGAGATCCTCAACCGGGATCCCTATGGTTGATATCAAGTACCTTATTCTTTACCATTTTTGGTACTACTTTTGTGTTTTTATCAAAATAACGCATATTTCACTGCACACCCCGTCCCTGACACACCACTATGTTGCTTGCATATGACACCCGAAGTTAAAATATGTGTATTTTTACGTAACACAAAGAGAAAATACCCTAATTATAGAAAACGTTTATATTTTCCTGAAAACGAAATATTATCTTGTCTTCTGCAACGGTTAATTTTGCTGCACCCTGTATATATATTTCGATGTCAGAACAAAATATGCTGTTTTCACATTCTACACATCAGGATAGACACGAAAGGCAAAAATTAGCAGAAAAATTATAAAATGATGAAGTAAGCAAGATATATAATACAAGAAGGATTTTAACCCTTACCTTTTCAATGAGATCACATGACGCGCACCTTCTTTCAAAAATTGATTCGAATTACCACTGAGTTATTCACTTTTCTTATATATTTTTTTATTTCACGTAAAACTGTCGGTTGGCAACCTTCTGACAATATATCATATGTCGATACTTACATATTGAATTGTTACGAATTGTTGTGTATTACAATCTGTTTTGATCTATATCTTCCGAACTATTTAACATATTTTCACGAAATAAAGCTCAAACTGCAGTGCAGGCACATCTTTCATAGAGATCCCAAACCGGGATCCCTATGGTTGATATCATGTACCTTGTTCTTTACCATTTTTGGTACTACTTTTGTGTTTTTTTCAAAATAAAACTGCAAATCCCTTTCCTGACACACCACTATGTGGCTTGCATATGACACCCAAAGTTCAAATATGTGTACTTTTACGTAACGCAAAGTGAAAATACCCTAATTATAGAAAACGTTTATATTTTCCTGAAAACGAAATATTATCTTGTCTTCTGCAGCGGTTAATTTTGCTGCACCCTGTATATATATTTCGATGTCAAAACAAAATATGCTGATTTCATATTCAGCACATCAGGATAGATACGAAAGGCACAAATTAGCAGAAAAATAATAAAATGATGAAGTAAGCAAGATATATAATACATGAACGACTTTAAACCTTACCTTTTCAATGAGATCACATGACGCGCACCTTCGGTCAAAAATTGATTCCAATTACCACTCAGTTATTCACTTTTCTTATATTTTTTTATTTCACGTAAAACTGTCGGTTAGCAACCTTCTGACAATATATCATATGTCAATATGTACATATTGAATTGTTACGAATTGTTGTGTATTATAATCTAATTTGATCTATATCTTCCGAACTATTTAACATATTTTCACGAAATAAAGCTCAAACTGCTGTGCAGGCACATCTTTCATAGAGATCCCAAACCGGGATCCCTATGGTTGATATCAAGTACCTTATTCTTTACCATTTTTGGTACTACTTTTGTGTTTTTATCAAAATAACGCATATTTCACTGCACACCCCTTCCCTGAAACACCACTATGGTGCTTGCATATGACATCCGAAGTTCAAATATGTGTATTTTTACGTAACACAAAGAGAAAATACCCTAATTATAGAAAACGTTTATATTTTCCTGAAAACGAAATATTATCTTGTCTTCTGCAACGGTTAATTTTGCTGCACCCTGTATATATATTTCGATGTCAGAACAAAATATGCTGTTTTCACACTCTACACATCAGGATAGATACGAAAGGCACAAATTAGCAGAAAAATTACAAAATGATGAAGGTAGTAAGATATATCCTACATGACCGACTTTAACCTTTACCTTTTCGATGAGATCACGTGACGCACACCTACTGTCAAAAATTGATTCCAATTACCACTGAGTTATTCACTTTTCTTATAATTTTCTTATTTCACGTAAAACTATTGGTTGGCAACCTTCTGACAATATATCATATGTCAATAGTTACATATTGAATTGTTACGAATTGTTGTGTATTATAATCTGTTTTGGTATCTATCTTCATAACTATTTAACATATCTTCACGAAATTCAGCTCAAACTGCAGTGCAGGCACATCTTTCATAGAGATCCTAAACCGGGATCCCTATGGTTGATATCAAGTACCTTATTCTTTACCATTTTTGGTACTACTTTTGTGTTTTTATCAAAATAACGCATATTTCACTGCACACCCCGTCCCTGACACACCACTACGTTGCTTGCATATGACACCCGAAGTTAAAATATGTGTATTTTTACGTAACACAAAGAGAAAATACCCTAATTATAGAAAACGTTTATATTTTCCTGAAAACGAAATATTATCTTGTCTTCTGCAACGGTTAATTTTGCTGCACCCTGTATATATATTTCGATGTCAGAACAAAATATGCTGTTTTCACATTCTACACATCAGGATAGAGACGAAAGGCAAAAATTAGCAGAAAAATTATAAAATGATGAAGTAAGCAAGATATATAATACAAGAAGGATTTTAACCCTTACCTTTTCAATGAGATCACATGACGCGCACCTTCTTTCAAAAATTGATTCGAATTACCACTGAGTTATTCACTTTTCTTATATATTTTTTTATTTCACGTAAAACTGTCGGTTGGCAACCTTCTGACAATATATCATATGTCGATACTTACATATTGAATTGTTACGAATTGTTGTGTATTACAATCTGTTTTGATCTATATCTTCCGAACTATTTAACATATTTTCACGAAATAAAGCTCAAACTGCAGTGCAGGCACATCTTTCATAGAGATCCCAAACCGGGATCCCTATGGTTGATATCAAGTACCTTATTCTTTACCATTTTTGGTACTACTTTTGTGTTTTTTTCAAAATAAAACTGCAAATCCATTTCCTGACACACCACTATGTTGCTTGCATATGACACCCAAAGTTCAAATATGTGTACTTTTACGTAACGCAAAGTGAAAATACCCTAATTATAGAAAACGTTTATATTTTCCTGAAAACGAAATATTATCTTGTCTTCTGCAGCGGTTAATTTTGCTGCACCCTGTATATATATTTCGATGTCAAAACAAAATATGCTGATTTCATATTCAGCACATCAGGATAGATACGAAAGGCACAAATTAGCAGAAAAATAATAAAATGATGAAGTAAGCAAGATATATAATACATGAACGACTTTAAACCTTACCTTTTCAATGAGATCACATGACGCGCACCTTCGGTCAAAAATTGATTCCAATTACCACTCAGTTATTCACTTTTCTTATATTTTTTTATTTCACGTAAAACTGTCGGTTAGCAACCTTCTGACAATATATCATATGTCAATATGTACATATTGAATTGTTACTAATTGTTGTGTATTATAATCTAATTTGATCTATATCTTCCGAACTATTTAACATATTTTCACGAAATAAAGCTCAAACTGCTGTGCAGGCACATCTTTCATAGAGATCCCTAACCGGGATCTCTATGGTTGATATCAAGTACCTTATTCTTTACCATTTTTGGTACTACTTTTGTGTTTTTATCAAAATAACGCATATTTCACTGCACACCCCTTCCCTGAAACACCACTATGGTGCTTGCATATGACATCCGAAGTTCAAATATGTGTATTTTTACGTAACACAAAGAGAAAATACCCTAATTATAGAAAACGTTTATATTTTCCTGAAAACGAAATATTATCTTGTCTTCTGCAACGGTTAATTTTGCTGCACCCTGTATATATATTTCGATGTCAGAACAAAATATGCTGTTTTCACACTCTACACATCAGGATAGATACGAAAGGCACAAATTAGCAGAAAAATTACAAAATGATGAAGGTAGTAAGATATATCCTACATGACCGACTTTAACCTTTACCTTTTCGATGAGATCACGTGACGCACACCTACTGTCAAAAATTGATTCCAATTACCACTGAGTTATTCACTTTTCTTATAATTTTCTTATTTCACGTAAAACTATTGGTTGGCAACCTTCTGACAATATATCATATGTCAATAGTTACATATTGAATTGTTACGAATTGTTGTGTATTATAATCTGTTTTGGTATCTATCTTCATAACTATTTAACATATCTTCACGAAATTCAGCTCAAACTGCAGTGCAGGCACATCTTTCATAGAGATCCTAAACCGGGATCCCTATGGTTGATATCAAGTACCTTATTCTTTACCATTTTTGGTACTACTTTTGTGTTTTTATCAAAATAACGCATATTTCACTGCACACCCCGTCCCTGACACACCACTACGTTGCTTGCATATGACACCCGAAGTTAAAATATGTGTATTTTTACGTAACACAAAGAGAAAATACCCTAATTATAGAAAACGTTTATATTTTCCTGAAAACGAAATATTATCCTGTCTTCTGCAACGGTTAATTTTGCTGCACCCTGTATATATATTTCGATGTCAGAACAAAATATGCTGTTTTCACATTCTACACATCAGGATAGAGACGAAAGGCAAAAATTAGCAGAAAAATTATAAAATGATGAAGTAAGCAAGATATATAATACAAGAAGGATTTTAACCCTTACCTTTTCAATGAGATCACATGACGCGCACCTTCTTTCAAAAATTGATTCGAATTACCACTGAGTTATTCACTTTTCTTATATATTTTTTTATTTCACGTAAAACTGTCGGTTGGCAACCTTCTGACAATATATCATATGTCGATACTTACATATTGAATTGTTACGAATTGTTGTGTATTACAATCTGTTTTGATCTATATCTTCCGAACTATTTAACATATTTTCACGAAATAAAGCTCAAACTGCAGTGCAGGCACATCTTTCATAGAGATCCCAAACCGGGATCCCTATGGTTGATATCAAGTACCTTATTCTTTACCATTTTTGGTACTACTTTTGTGTTTTTTTCAAAATAAAACTGCAAATCCATTTCCTGACACACCACTATGTTGCTTGCATATGACACCCAAAGTTCAAATATGTGTACTTTTACGTAACGCAAAGTGAAAATACCCTAATTATAGAAAACGTTTATATTTTCCTGAAAACGAAATATTATCTTGTCTTCTGCAGCGGTTAATTTTGCTGCACCCTGTATATATATTTCGATGTCAAAACAAAATATGCTGATTTCATATTCAGCACATCAGGATAGATACGAAAGGCACAAATTAGCAGAAAAATAATAAAATGATGAAGTAAGCAAGATATATAATACATGAACGACTTTAAACCTTACCTTTTCAATGAGATCACATGACGCGCACCTTCGGTCAAAAATTGATTCCAATTACCACTCAGTTATTCACTTTTCTTATATTTTTTTATTTCACGTAAAACTGTCGGTTAGCAACCTTCTGACAATATATCATATGTCAATATGTACATATTGAATTGTTACGAATTGTTGTGTATTATAATCTAATTTGATCTATATCTTCCGAACTATTTAACATATTTTCACGAAATAAAGCTCAAACTGCTGTGCAGGCACATCTTTCATAGAGATCCCAAACCGGGATCCCTATGGTTGATATCAAGTACCTTATTCTTTACCATTTTTGGTACTACTTTTGTGTTTTTATCAAAATAACGCATATTTCACTGCACACCCCTTCCCTGAAACACCACTATGGTGCTTGCATATGACATCCGAAGTTCAAATATGTGTATTTTTACGTAACACAAAGAGAAAATACCCTAATTATAGAAAACGTTTATATTTTCCTGAAAACGAAATATTATCTTGTCTTCTGCAACGGTTAATTTTGCTGCACCCTGTATATATATTTCGATGTCAGAACAAAATATGCTGTTTTCACACTCTACACATCAGGATAGATACGAAAGGCACAAATTAGCAGAAAAATTACAAAATGATGAAGGTAGTAAGATATATCCTACATGACCGACTTTAACCTTTACCTTTTCGATGAGATCACGTGACGCACACCTACTGTCAAAAATTGATTCCAATTACCACTGAGTTATTCACTTTTCTTATAATTTTCTTATTTCACGTAAAACTATTGGTTGGCAACCTTCTGACAATATATCATATGTCAATAGTTACATATTGAATTGTTACGAATTTTTGTGTATTATAATCTGTTTTGGTATCTATCTTCATAACTATTTAACATATCTTCACGAAATTCAGCTCAAACTGCAGTGCAGGCACATCTTTCATAGAGATCCCAAACCGGGATCCCTATGGTTGATATCAAGTACCTTATTCTTTACCATTTTTGGTACTACTTTTGTGTTTTTATCAAAATAACGCATATTTCACTGCACACCCCGTCCCTGACACACCACTATGTTGCTTGCATATGACACCCGAAGTTAAAATATGCGTATTTTTACGTAACACAAAGAGAAAATACCCTAATTATAGAAAACGTTTATATTTTCCTAAAAACGAAATATTATCTTGTCTTCTGCAACGGTTAATTTTGCTGCACCCTGTATATATATTTCGATGTCAGAACAAAATATGCTGTTTTCACATTCTACACATCAGGATAGACACGAAAGGCAAAAATTAGCAGAAAAATTATAAAATGATGAAGTAAGCAAGATATATAATACAAGAAGGATTTTAACCCTTACCTTTTCAATGAGATCACATGACGCGCACCTTCTTTCAAAAATTGATTCGAATTACCACTGAGTTATTCACTTTTCTTGTATATTTTTTTATTTCACGTAAAACTGTCGGTTGGGAACCTTCTGACAATATATCATATGTCGATACTTACATATTGAATTGTTACGAATTGTTGTGTATTACAATCTGTTTTGATCTATATCTTCCGAACTATTTAACATATTTTCACGAAATATAGCTCAAACTGCAGTGCAGGCACATCTTTCATAGAGATCCCAAACCGGGATCCCTATGGTTGATATCAAGTACCTTATTCTTTACCATTTTTGGTACTACTTTTGTGTTTTTTTCAAAATAAAACTGCAAATCCCTTTCCTGACACACCACTATGTTGCTAGCATATGACACCCAAAGTTCAAATATGTGTACTTTTACGTAACGCAAAATGAAAATACCCTAATTATAGAAAACGTTTATATTTTCCTGAAAACGAAATATTATCTTGTCTTCTGCAGCGGTTAATTTTGCTGCACCCTGTATATATATTTCGATGTCAAAACAAAATATGCTGATTTCATATTCAGCACATCAGGATAGATACGAAAGGCACAAATTAGCAGAAAAATAATAAAATGATGAAGTAAGCAAGATATATAATACATGAACGACTTTAAACCTTACCTTTTCAATGAGATCACATGACGCGCACCTTCGGTCAAAAATTGATTCCAATTACCACTCAGTTATTCACTTTTCTTATATTTTTTTATTTCACGTAAAACTGTCGGTTAGCAACCTTCTGACAATATATCATATGTCAATATGTACATATTGAATTGTTACGAATTGTTGTGTATTATAATCTAATTTGATCTATATCTTCCGAACTATTTAACATATTTTCACGAAATAAAGCTCAAACTGCTGTGCAGGCACATCTTTCATAGAGATCCCAAACCGGGATCCCTATGGTTGATATCAAGTACCTTATTCTTTACCATTTTTGGTACTACTTTTGTGTTTTTATCAAAATAACGCATATTTCACTGCACACCCCTTCCCTGAAACACCACTATGGTGCTTGCATATGACATCCGAAGTTCAAATATGTGTATTTTTACGTAACACAAAGAGAAAATACCCTAATTATAGAAAACGTTTATATTTTCCTGAAAACGAAATATTATCTTGTCTTCTGCAACGGTTAATTTTGCTGCACCCTGTATATATATTTCGATGTCAGAACAAAATATGCTGTTTTCACACTCTACACATCAGGATAGATACGAAAGGCACAAATTAGCAGAAAAATTACAAAATGATGAAGGTAGTAAGATATATCCTACATGACCGACTTTAACCTTTACCTTTTCGATGAGATCACGTGACGCACACCTACTGTCAAAAATTGATTCCAATTACCACTGAGTTATTCACTTTTCTTATAATTTTCTTATTTCACGTAAAACTATTGGTTGGCAACCTTCTGACAATATATCATATGTCAATAGTTACATATTGAATTGTTACGAATTGTTGTGTATTATAATCTGTTTTGGTATCTATCTTCATAACTATTTAACATATCTTCACGAAATTCAGCTCAAACTGCAGTGCAGGCACATCTTTCATAGAGATCCTCAACCGGGATCCCTATGGTTGATATCAAGTACCTTATTCTTTACCATTTTTGGTACTACTTTTGTGTTTTTATCAAAATAACGCATATTTCACTGCACACCCCGTCCCTGACACACCACTATGTTGCTTGCATATGACACCCGAAGTTAAAATATGTGTATTTTTACGTAACACAAAGAGAAAATACCCTAATTATAGAAAACGTTTATATTTTCCTGAAAACGAAATATTATCTTGTCTTCTGCAACGGTTAATTTTGCTGCACCCTGTATATATATTTCGATGTCAGAACAAAATATGCTGTTTTCACATTCTACACATCAGGATAGAGACGAAAGGCAAAAATTAGCAGAAAAATTATAAAATGATGAAGTAAGCAAGATATATAATACAAGAAGGATTTTAACCCTTACCTTTTCAATGAGATCACATGACGCGCACCTTCTTTCAAAAATTGATTCGAATTACCACTGAGTTATTCACTTTTCTTATATATTTTTTTATTTCACGTAAAACTGTCGGTTGGCAACCTTCTGACAATATATCATATGTCGATACTTACATATTGAATTGTTACGAATTGTTGTGTATTACAATCTGTTTTGATCTATATCTTCCAAACTATTTAACATATTTTCACGAAATAAAGCTCAAACTGCAGTGCAGGCACATCTTTCATAGAGATCCCAAACCGGGATCCCTATGGTTGATATCAAGTACCTTATTCTTTACCATTTTTGGTACTACTTTTGTGTTTTTTTCAAAATAAAACTGCAAATCCCTTTCCTGACACACCACTATGTTGCTTGCATATGACACCCAAAGTTCAAATATGTGTACTTTTACGTAACGCAAAGAGAAAATACCCTAATTATAGAAAACGTTTATATTTTCCTGAAAACGAAATATTATCTTGTCTTCTGCAGCGGTTAATTTTGCTGCACCCTGTATATATATTTCGATGTCAGAACAAAATATGCTGTTTTCACATTCTACACATCAGGATAGATACGAAAGGCACAAATTAGCAGAAAAATTATAAAATGATGAAGGTAGTAAGATATATCCTACATGACCGACTTTAACCTTTACCTTTTCGATGGGATCACGTGACGCACACCTTCTGTCAAAAATTGATTCGAAATACCACTGAGTTATTCACTTTTCTTACAATTTTCTTATTTCACGTAAAACTATTGGTTGGCAACCTTCTGACAATATATCATATGTCAATAGTTACATATTGAATTGTTACGAATTGTTGTGTATTATAATCTGTTTTGGTATCTATCTTCATAACTATTTAACATATTTTCACGAAATTCAGCTCAAACTGCAGTGCAGGCACATCTTTCATAGAGATCCCAAACCGGGATCCCTATGGTTGATATCAAGTACCTTATTCTTTACCATTTTTGGTACTACTTTTGTGTTTTTATCAAAATAACGCATATTTCACTGCACACCCCGTCCCTGACACACCACTATGTTGCTTGCATATGACACCCGAAGTTAAAATATGTGTATTTTTACGTAACACAAAGAGAAAATACCCTAATTATAGAAAACGTTTATATTTTCCTGAAAACGAAATATTATCTTGTCTTCTGCAACGGTTAATTTTGCTGCACCCTGTCTATATATTTCGATGTCAGAACAAAATATGCTGTTTTCACATTCTACACATCAGGATAGATACGAAAGGCACAAATTAGCAGAAAAATTATAAAATGATGAAGGTAGTAAGATATATCGTACATGACCGACTTTAATCTTTACCTTTTCGATGAGATCACGTGACGCACACCTTCTGTCAAAAATTGATTCCAATTACCACTGAGTTATTCACTTTTCTTATAATTTTCTTATTTCACCTAAAACTATTGGTTGGCAACCTTCTGACAATATATCATATGTCAATATGTACATATTGAATTGTTACGAATTGTTGTGTATTATAATCTGTTTTGATCTATATCTTCCGAACTATTTAACATATTTTCACGAAATAAAGCTCAAACTGCAGTGCAGGAACATCTTTCATAGAGATCCCAAAACCGGGATCCCTATGGTTGATGTCAAGTACCTTATGCTTTACCATTTTTGGTACTACTTTTGTGTTTTTTTCAAAATAACGCATATTTCACTGCAGACCCCTTCCCTGACACACCACTATGTTGCTTGCATATGATACCCGAAGTTCAAATATGTGTATTTTTACGTAACACAAAGAGAAAATACCCTAATTATAGAAAACGTTTATATTTTCCTGAAAACGAAATATTATCTTGTCTTCTGCAACGGTTAATTTTGCTGCACCCTGTATATATATTTCGATGTCAGAACAAAATATGCTGTTTTCACATTCTACACATCAGGATAGACACGAAAGGCACAAATTAGCAGAAAAATTATAAAATGATGAAGGTAGTAAGATATATTCTACATGAACGACTTTAACCCTTACCTTTTCGATGAGATCACGTGACGCACACCTTCTGTCAAAAATTGATTCGAATTACCACTGAGTTATTCACTTTTCTTATAATTTTCTTATTTCACGTAAAACTGTTGGTTGGCAACCATCTGACAATATATCATATGTCGATACTTACATATTGAATTGTTACGAATTGTTGTGTATTACAATCTGTTTTGATCTATATCTTCCGAACTATTTAACATATTTTCACGAAATAAAGCTCAAACTGCAGTGCAGGCACATCTTTCATAGAGATCCCAAACGGGGATCCCTATGGTTGATATCAAGTACCTTATTCTTTACCATTTTTGGTACTAATTTTGTGTTTTTTTCAAAATAAAAATGCAAATCCCTTTCTTGACACACCACTATGTTGCTTGCATATGACACCCGAAGTTCAAATATGTGTACTTTTACGTAACGCAAAGAGAAAATACCCTAATTATAGAAAACGTTTATATTTTCCTGAAAACGAAATATTATCTTGTCTTCTGCAGCGGTTAATTTTGCTGCACCCTGTATATATATTTCGATGTCAGAACAAAATATGCTGTTTTCATATTCAACACATCAGGATAGATACGAAAGGCACAAATTAGGAGAAAAATTATAAAATGATGAAGTAAGCAAGATATATAATACATGAACGACTTTAAACCTTACCTTTTCAATGAGATCACATGACGCGCACCTTCGGTCAAAAATTGATTCGAATTACCACTCAGTTATTCACTTTTCTTATAATTTTCTTATTTCACGTAAAACTATTGGTTGGCAAACTTCTGACAATATATCATATGTCAATATGTACATATTGAATTGTTACGAATTGTTGTGTATTATAATCTGTTTTGATCTATATCTTCCGAACTATTTAACATATTTTCACGAAATAAAGCTCAAACTGCAGTTCAGGCACATCTTTCATAGAGATCCCAAACCGGGATGCCTATGGTTGATATCAAGTACCTTATTCTTTACCATTTTTGGAACTACTTTTGTGTTTTTATCAAAATAACGCATATTTCACTGCACACCCCTTCCCTGAAACACCACTATGTTGCTTGCATATGACATCCGAAATTCAAATATGTGTATTTTTACGTAACACAAAGAGAAAATACCCTAATTATAGAAAACGTTTATATTTTCCTGAAAACGAAATATTATCTTGTCTTCTGCAACGGTTAATTTTGCTGCACCCTGTATATATATTTCGATGTCAGAACAAAATATGCTGTTTTCACATTCTACACATCAGGATAGATACGAAAGGCACAAATTAGCAGAAAAATTATAAAATGATGAAGGTAGTAAGATATATCGTACATGACCGACTTTAATATTTACCTTTTCGATGAGATCACGTGACGCACACCTTCTGTCAAAAATTGATTCCAATTACCACTGAGTTATTCACTTTTCTTATAATTTTCTTATTTCACGTAAAACTATTGGTTGGCAACCTTCTGACAATATATCATATGTCAATATGTACATATTGAATTGTTACGAATTGTTGTGTATTATAATCTGTTTTGATCTATATCTTCCGAACTATTTAACATATTTTCACGAAATAAAGCTCAAACTGCTGTGCAGGCACATCTTTCATAGAGATCCCAAACCGGGATCCCTATGGTTGATATCAAGTACCTTATTCTTTACCATTTTTGGTACTACTTTTGTGTTTTTATCAAAATAACGCATATTTCACTGCACACCCCGTCCCTGACACACCACTATGTTGCTTGCATATGACACCCGAAGTTAAAATATGTGTATTTTTACGTAACACAAAGAGAAAATACCCTAATTATAGAAAACGTTTATATTTTCCTGAAAACGAAATATTATCTTGTCTTCTGCAACGGTTAATTTTGCTGCACCCTGTATATATATTTCGATGTCAGAACAAAATATGCTGTTTTCACATTCTACACATCAGGATAGAGACGAAAGGCAAAAATTAGCAGAAAAATTATAAAATGATGAAGTAAGCAAGATATATAATACAAGAAGGATTTTAACCCTTACCTTTTCAATGAGATCACATGACGCGCACCTTCTTTCAAAAATTGATTCGAATTACCACTGAGTTATTCACTTTTCTTATATATTTTTTTATTTCACGTGAAACTGTCGGTTGGCAACCTTCTGACAATATATCATATGTCGATACTTACATATTGAATTGTTACGAATTGTTGTGTATTACAATCTGTTTTGATCTATATCTTCCAAACTATTTAACATATTTTCACGAAATAAAGCTCAAACTGCAGTGCAGGCACATCTTTCATAGAGATCCCAAACCGGGATCCCTATGGTTGATATCAAGTACCTTATTCTTTACCATTTTTGGTACTACTTTTGTGTTTTTTTCAAAATAAAACTGCAAATCCCTTTCCTGACACACCACTATGTTGCTTGCATATGACACCCAAAGTTCAAATATGTGTACTTTTACGTAACGCAAAGAGAAAATACCCTAATTATAGAAAACGTTTATATTTTCCTGAAAACGAAATATTATCTTGTCTTCTGCAGCGGTTAATTTTGCTGCACCCTGTATATATATTTCGATGTCAAAACAAAATATGCTGATTTCATATTCAGCACATCAGGATAGATACGAAAGGCACAAATTAGCAGAAAAATAATAAAATGATGAAGTAAGCAAGATATATAATACATGAACGACTTTAAACCTTACCTTTTCAATGAGATCACATGACGCGCACCTTCGGTCAAAAATTGATTCCAATTACCACTCAGTTATTCACTTTTCTTATATTTTTTTATTTCACGTAAAACTGTCGGTTAGCAACCTTCTGACAATATATCATATGTCAATATGTACATATTGAATTGTTACGAATTGTTGTGTATTATAATCTAATTTGATCTATATCTTCCGAACTATTTAACATATTTTCACGAAATAAAACTCAAACTGCTGTGCAGGCACATCTTTCATAGAGATCCCAAACCGGGATCCCTATGGTTGATATCAAGTACCTTATTCTTTACCATTTTTGGTACTACTTATGTGTTTTTATCAAAATAACGCATATTTCACTGCACACCCCTTCCCTGAAACACCACTATGTTGCTTGCATATGACATCCGAAGTTCAAATATGTGTATTTTTACGTAACACAAAGAGAAAATACCCTAATTATAGAAAACGTTTATATTTTCCTGAAAACGAAATATTATCTTGTCTTCTGCAACGGTTAATTTTGCTGCACCCTGTATATATATTTCGATGTCAGAACAAAATATGCTGTTTTCACATTCTACACATCAGGATAGATACGAAAGGCACAAATTAGCAGAAAAATTATAAAATGATGAAGGTAGTAAGATATATCCTACATGACCGACTTTAACCTTTACCTTTTCGATGGGATCACGTGACGCACACCTTCTGTCAAAAATTGATTCGAAATACCACTGAGTTATTCACTTTTCTTACAATATTCTTATTTCACGTAAAACTATTGGTTGGCAACCTTCTGACAATATATCATATGTCAATAGTTACATATTGAATTGTTACGAATTGTTGTGTATTATAATCTGTTTTGGTATCTATCTTCATAACTATTTAACATATTTTCACGAAATTCAGCTCAAACTGCAGTGCAGGCACATCTTTCATAGAGATCCCAAACCGGGATCCCTATGGTTGATATCAAGTACCTTATTCTTTACCATTTTTGGTACTACTTTTGTGTTTTTATCAAAATAACGCATATTTCACTGCACACCCCGTCCCTGACACACCACTATGTTGCTTGCATATGACACCCGAAGTTAAAATATGTGTATTTTTACGTAACACAAAGAGAAAATACCCTAATTATAGAAAACGTTTATATTTTCCTGAAAACGAAATATTATCTTGTCTTCTGCAACGGTTAATTTTGCTGCACCCTGTCTATATATTTCGATGTCAGAACAAAATATGCTGTTTTCACATTCTACACATCAGGATAGATACGAAAGGCACAAATTAGCAGAAAAATTATAAAATGATGAAGGTAGTAAGATATATCGTACATGACCGACTTTAATCTTTACCTTTTCGATGAGATCACGTGACGCACACCTTCTGTCAAAAATTGATTCCAATTACCACTGAGTTATTCACTTTTCTTATAATTTTCTTATTTCACCTAAAACTATTGGTTGGCAACCTTCTGACAATATATCATATGTCAATAGTTACATATTGAATTGTTACGAATTGTTGTGTATTATAATCTGTTTTGGTATCTATCTTCATAACTATTTAACATATTTTCACGAAATTCAGCTCAAACTGCAGTGCAGGCACATCTTTCATAGAGATCCCAAACGGGGATCCCTATGGTTGATATCAAGTACCTTATGCTTTACCATTTTTGGTACTACTTTTGTGTTTTTTTCAAAATAAAACTGCAAATCCCTTTCCTGACACACCACTATGTTGCTTGCATATGACACCCGAAGTTCAAATATGTGTACTTTTACGTAACGCAAAGAGAAAATACCCTAATTATAGAAAACGTTTATATTTTCCTGAAAACGAAATATTATCTTGTCTTCTGCAGCGGTTAATTTTGCTGCACCCTGTATATATATTTCGATGTCAGAACAAAATATGCTGTTTTCATATTCAACACATCAGGATAGATACGAAAGGCACAAATTAGGAGAAAAATTATAAAATGATGAAGTAAGCAAGATATATAATACATGAACGACTTTAAACCTTACCTTTTCAATGAGATCACATGACGCGCACCTTCGGTCAAAAATTGATTCGAATTACCACTCAGTTATTCACTTTTCTTATAATTTTCTTATTTCACGTAAAACTATTGGTTGGCAAACTTCTGACAATATATCATATGTCAATATGTACATATTGAATTGTTACGAATTGTTGTGTATTATAATCTGTTTTGATCTATATCTTCCGAACTATTTAACATATTTTCACGAAATAAAGCTCAAACTGCAGTTCAGGCACATCTTTCATAGAGATCCCAAACCGGGATCCCTATGGTTGATATCAAGTACCTTATTCTTTACCATTTTTGGAACTACTTTTGTGTTTTTATCAAAATAACGCATATTTCACTGCACACCCCTTCCCTGAAACACCACTATGTTGCTTGCATATGACATCCGAAGTTCAAATATGTGTATTTTTACGTAACACAAAGAGAAAATACCCTAATTATAGAAAACGTTTATATTTTCCTGAAAACGAAATATTATCTTGTCTTCTGCAACGGTTAATTTTGCTGCACCCTGTATATATATTTCGATGTCAAAACAAAATATGCTGATTTCACATTCTACACATCAGGATAGATACGAAAGGCACCAATTAACAGAAAAATTATAAAATGATGAAGGTAGTAAGATATATCGTACATGACCGACTTTAATCTTTACCTTTTCGATGAGATCACGTGACGCACACCTTCTGTCAAAAATTGATTCCAATTACCACTGAGTTATTCACTTTTCTTATAATTTTCTTATTTCACGTAAAACTATTGGTTGGCAACCTTCTGACAATATATCATATGTCAATATGTACATATTGAATTGTTACGAATTGTTGTGTATTATAATCTGTTTTGATCTATATCTTCCGAACTATTTAACATATTTTCACGAAATAAAGCTCAAACTGCAGTGCAGGAACATCTTTCATAGAGATCCCAAACCGGGATCCCTATGGTTGATGTCAAGTACCTTATGCTTTACCATTTTTGGTACTACTTTTGTGTTTTTTTCAAAATAACGCATATTTCACTGCACACCCCTTCCCTGACACACCACTATGTTGCTTGCATATGACACCCGAAGTTAAAATATGTGTATTTTTACGTAACACAAAGAGAAAATACCCTAATTATAGAAAACGTTTATATTTTCCTGAAAACGAAATATTATCTTGTCTTCTGCAACGGTTAATTTTGCTGCACCCTGTATATATATTTCGATGTCAGAACAAAATATGCTGTTTTCACATTCTACACATCAGGATAGACACGAAAGGCACAAATTAGCAGAAAAATTATAAAATGATGAAGGTAGTAAGATATATTCTACATGAAAGACTTTAACCCTTACCTTTTTGATGAGATCACGTGACGCACACCTTCTGTCAAAAATTGATTCGAATTACCACTGAGTTATTCACTTTTCTTATAATTTTCTTATTTCACGTAAAACTGTTGGTTGGCAACCTTCTGACAATATATCATATGTCGATACTTACATATTGAATTGTTACGAATTGTTGTGTATTACAATCTGTTTTGATCTATATCTTCCGAACTATTTAACATATTTTCACGAAATAAAGCTCAAACTGCAGTGCAGGCACATCTTTCATAGAGATCCCAAACGGGGATCCCTATGGTTGATATCAAGTACCTTATTCTTTACCATTTTTGGTACTACTTATGTGTTTTTATCAAAATAACGCATATTTCACTGCACACCCCTTCCCTGAAACACCACTATGTTGCTTGCATATGACATCCGAAGTTCAAATATGTGTATTTTTACGTAACACAAAGAGAAAATACCCTAATTATAGAAAACGTTTATATTTTCCTGAAAACGAAATATTATCTTGTCTTCTGCAACGGTTAATTTTGCTGCACCCTGTATATATATTTCGATGTCAGAACAAAATATGCTGTTTTCACATTCTACACATCAGGATAGATACGAAAGGCACAAATTAGCAGAAAAATTATAAAATGATGAAGGTAGTAAGATATATCCTACATGACCGACTTTAACCTTTACCTTTTCGATGGGATCACGTGACGCACACCTTCTGTCAAAAATTGATTCGAAATACCACTGAGTTATTCACTTTTCTTACAATTTTCTTATTTCACGTAAAACTATTGGTTGGCAACCTTCTGACAATATATCATATGTCAATAGTTACATATTGAATTGTTACGAATTGTTGTGTATTATAATCTGTTTTGGTATCTATCTTCATAACTATTTAACATATTTTCACGAAATTCAGCTCAAACTGCAGTGCAGGCACATCTTTCATAGAGATCCCAAACCGGGATCCCTATGGTTGATATCAAGTACCTTATTCTTTACCATTTTTGGTACTACTTTTGTGTTTTTATCAAAATAACGCATATTTCACTGCACACCCCTTCCCTGAAACACCACTATGTTGCTTGCATATGACATCCGAAGTTCAAATATGTGTATTTTTACGTAACACAAAGAGAAAATACCCTAATTATAGAAAACGTTTATATTTTCCTGAAAACGAAATATTATCTTGTCTTCTGCAACGGTTAATTTTGCTGCACCCTGTATATATATTTCGATGTCAGAACAAAATATGCTGTTTTCACATTCTACACATCAGGATAGATACGAAAGGCACAAATTAGCAGAAAAATTATAAAATGATGAAGGTAGTAAGATATATTCTACATGAACGACTTTAACCCTTACCTTTTCGATGAGATCACGTGACGCACACCTTCTGTCAAAAATTGATTCGAATTACCACTGAGTTATTCACTTTTCTTATAATTTTCTTATTTCACGTAAAACTGTTGGTTGGCAACCTTCTGACAATATATCATATGTCGATACTTACATATTGAATTGTTACGAATTGTTGTGTATTACAATCTGTTTTGATCTATATCTTCCGAACTATTTAACATATTTTCACGAAATAAAGCTCAAACTGCAGTGCAGGCACATCTTTCATAGAGATCCCAAAACGGGGATCCCTATGGTTGATATCAAGTACCTTATTCTTTACCATTTTTGGTACTACTTTTGTGTTTTTTTCAAAATAAAACTGCAAATCCCTTTCCTGACACACCACTATGTTGCTTGCATATGACACCCGAAGTTCAAATATGTGTACTTTTACGTAACGCAAAGAGAAAATACCCTAATTATAGAAAACGTTTATATTTTCCTGAAAACGAAATATTATCTTGTCTTCTGCAGCGGTTAATTTTGCTGCACCCTGTATATATATTTCGATGTCAGAACAAAATATGCTGTTTTCATATTCAACACATCAGGATAGATACGAAAGGCACAAATTAGGAGAAAAATTATAAAATGATGAAGTAAGCAAGATATATAATACATGAACGACTTTAAACCTTACCTTTTCAATGAGATCACATGACGCGCACCTTCGGTCAAAAATTGATTCCAATTACCACTCAGTTATTCACTTTTCTTATAATTTTCTTATTTCACGTAAAACTATTGGTTGGCAAACTTCTGACAATATATCATATGTCAATATGTACATATTGAATTGTTACGAATTGTTGTGTATTATAATCTGTTTTGATCTATATCTTCCGAACTATTTAACATATTTTCACGAAATAAAGCTCAAACTGCAGTTCAGGCACATCTTTCATAGAGATCCCAAACCGGGATCCCTATGGTTGATATCAAGTACCTTATTCTTTACCATTTTTGGAACTACTTTTGTGTTTTTATCAAAATAACGCATATTTCACTGCACACCCCTTCCCTGAAACACCACTATGTTGCTTGCATATGACATCCGAAGTTAAAATATGTGTATTTTTACGTAACACAAAGAGAAAATACCCTAATTATAGAAAACGTTTATATTTTCCTGAAAACGAAATATTATCTTGTCTTCTGCAACGGTTAATTTTGCTGCACCCTGTATATATATTTCGATGTCAGAACAAAATATGCTGTTTTCACATTCTACACATCAGGATAGACACGAAAGGCACAAATTAGCAGAAAAATTATAAAATGATGAAGGTAGTAAGATATATTCTACATGAACGACTTTAACCCTTACCTTTTCGATGAGATCACGTGACGCACACCTTCTGTCAAAAATTGATTCGAATTACCACTGAGTTATTCACTTTTCTTATAATTTTCTTATTTCACGTAAAACTGTTGGTTGGCAACCTTCTGACAATATATCATATGTCGATACTTACATATTGAATTGTTACGAATTGTTGTGTATTACAATCTGTTTTGATCTATATCTTCCGAACTATTTAACATATTTTCACGAAATAAAGCTCAAACTGCAGTGCAGGCACATCTTTCATAAAGATCCCAAACGGGGATCCCTATGGTTGATATCAAGTACCTTATTCTTTACCATTTTTGGTACTACTTTTGTGTTTTTTTCAAAATTAAACTGCAAATCCCTTTCCTGACACACCACTATGTTGCTTGCATATGACACCCGAAGTTAAAATATGTGTACTTTTACATAACGCAAAGAGAAAATACCCTAATTATAGAAAACGTTTATATTTTCCTGAAAACGAAATATTATCTTGTCTTCTGCAGCGGTTAATTTTGCTGCACCCTGTATATATATTTCGATGTCAGAACAAAATATGCTGTTTTCATATTCAACACATCAGGATAGATACGAAAGGCACAAATTAGGAGAAAAATTATAAAATGATGAAGTAAGCAAGATATATAATACATGAACGACTTTAAACCTTACCTTTTCAATGAGATCACATGACGCGCACCTTCGGTCAAAAATTGATTCGAACTACCACTGAGTTATTCACTTTTCTTATAATTTTCTTATTTCACGTAAAACTATTGGTTGGCAAACTTCTGACAATATATCATATGTCAATATGTACATATTGAATTGTTACGAATTGTTGTGTATTATAATCTGTTTTGATCTATATCTTCCGAACTATTTAACATATTTTCACGAAATAAAGCTCAAACTGCAGTGCAGGAACATCTTTCATAGAGATCCCAAACCGGGATCCCTATGGTTGATATCAAGTACCTTATTCTTTACCATTTTTGGTACTACTTTTGTGTTTTTATCAAAATAACGCATATTTCACTGCACACCCCTTCCCTGAAACACCACTATGTTGCTTGCATATGACATCCGAAGTTCAAATATGTGTATTTTTACGTAACACAAAGAGAAAATACCCTAATTATAGAAAACGTTTATATTTTCCTGAAAACGAAATATTATCTTGTCTTCTGCAACGGTTAATTTTGCTGCACCCTGTATATATATTTCGATGTCAGAACAAAATATGCTGTTTTCACATTCTACACATCAGGATAGATACGAAAGGCACAAATTAGCAGAAAAATTATAAAATGATGAAGGTAGTAAGATATATCGTACATGACCGACTTTAATCTTTACCTTTTCGATGAGATCACGTGACGCACACCTTCTGTCAAAAATTGATTCCAATTACCACTGAGTTATTCACTTTTCTTATAATTTTCTTATTTCACGTAAAACTATTGGTTGGCAACCTTCTGACAATATATCATATGTCAATATGTACATATTGAATTGTTACGAATTGTTGTGTATTATAATCTGTTTTGATCTATATCTTCCGAACTATTTAACATATTTTCACGAAATAAAGCTCAAACTGCAGTTCAGGCACATCTTTCATAGAGATCCCAAACCGGGATCCCTATGGTTGATATCAAGTACCTTATTCTTTACCATTTTTGGAACTACTTTTGTGTTTTTATCAAAATAACGCATATTTCACTGCACACCCCTTCCCTGAAACACCACTATGTTGCTTGCATATGACATCCGAAGTTCAAATATGTGTATTTTTACGTAACACAAAGAGAAAATACCCTAATTATAGAAAACGTTTATATTTTCCTGAAAACGAAATATTATCTTGTCTTCTGCAACGGTTAATTTTGCTGCACCCTGTATATATATTTCGATGTCAGAACAAAATATGCTGTTTTCACATTCTACACATCAGGATAGATACGAAAGGCACCAATTAACAGAAAAATTATAAAATGATGAAGGTAGTAAGATATATCGTACATGACCGACTTTAATCTTTACCTTTTCGATGAGATCACGTGACGCACACCTTCTGTCAAAAATTGATTCCAATTACCACTGAGTTATTCACTTTTCTTATAATTTTCTTATTTCACGTAAAACTATTGGTTGGCAACCTTCTGACAATATATCATATGTCAATATGTACATATTGAATTGTTACGAATTGTTGTGTATTATAATCTGTTTTGATCTATATCTTCCGAACTATTTAACATATTTTCACGAAATAAAGCTCAAACTGCAGTGCAGGAACATCTTTCATAGAGATCCCAAACCGGGATCCCTATGGTTGATGTCAAGTACCTTATGCTTTACCATTTTTGGTACTACTTTTGTGTTTTTTTCAAAATAACGCATATTTCACTGCACACCCCTTCCCTGACACACCACTATGTTGCTTGCATATGACACCCGAAGTTAAAATATGTGTATTTTTACGTAACACAAAGAGAAAATACCCTAATTATAGAAAACGTTTATATTTTCCTGAAAACGAAATATTATCTTGTCTTCTGCAACGGTTAATTTTGCTGCACCCTGTATATATATTTCGATGTCAGAACAAAATATGCTGTTTTCACATTCTACACATCAGGATAGACACGAAAGGCACAAATTAGCAGAAAAATTATAAAATGATGAAGGTAGTAAGATATATTCTACATGAAAGACTTTAACCCTTACCTTTTTGATGAGATCACGTGACGCACACCTTCTGTCAAAAATTGATTCGAATTACCACTGAGTTATTCACTTTTCTTATAATTTTCTTATTTCACGTAAAACTGTTGGTTGGCAACCTTCTGACAATATATCATATGTCGATACTTACATATTGAATTGTTACGAATTGTTGTGTATTACAATCTGTTTTGATCTATATCTTCCGAACTATTTAACATATTTTCACGAAATAAAGCTCAAACTGCAGTGCAGGCACATCTTTCATAGAGATCCCAAACGGGGATCCCTATGGTTGATATCAAGTACCTTATTCTTTACCATTTTTGGTACTACTTATGTGTTTTTATCAAAATAACGCATATTTCACTGCACACCCCTTCCCTGAAACACCACTATGTTGCTTGCATATGACATCCGAAGTTCAAATATGTGTATTTTTACGTAACACAAAGAGAAAATACCCTAATTATAGAAAACGTTTATATTTTCCTGAAAACGAAATATTATCTTGTCTTCTGCAACGGTTAATTTTGCTGCACCCTGTATATATATTTCGATGTCAGAACAAAATATGCTGTTTTCACATTCTACACATCAGGATAGATACGAAAGGCACAAATTAGCAGAAAAATTATAAAATGATGAAGGTAGTAAGATATATCCTACATGACCGACTTTAACCTTTACCTTTTCGATGGGATCACGTGACGCACACCTTCTGTCAAAAATTGATTCGAAATACCACTGAGTTATTCACTTTTCTTACAATTTTCTTATTTCACGTAAAACTATTGGTTGGCAACCTTCTGACAATATATCATATGTCAATAGTTACATATTGAATTGTTACGAATTGTTGTGTATTATAATCTGTTTTGGTATCTATCTTCATAACTATTTAACATATTTTCACGAAATTCAGCTCAAACTGCAGTGCAGGCACATCTTTCATAGAGATCCCAAACCGGGATCCCTATGGTTGATATCAAGTACCTTATTCTTTACCATTTTTGGTACTACTTTTGTGTTTTTATCAAAATAACGCATATTTCACTGCACACCCCTTCCCTGAAACACCACTATGTTGCTTGCATATGACATCCGAAGTTCAAATATGTGTATTTTTACGTAACACAAAGAGAAAATACCCTAATTATAGAAAACGTTTATATTTTCCTGAAAACGAAATATTATCTTGTCTTCTGCAACGGTTAATTTTGCTGCACCCTGTATATATATTTCGATGTCAGAACAAAATATGCTGTTTTCACATTCTACACATCAGGATAGATACGAAAGGCACAAATTAGCAGAAAAATTATAAAATGATGAAGGTAGTAAGATATATTCTACATGAACGACTTTAACCCTTACCTTTTCGATGAGATCACGTGACGCACACCTTCTGTCAAAAATTGATTCGAATTACCACTGAGTTATTCACTTTTCTTATAATTTTCTTATTTCACGTAAAACTGTTGGTTGGCAACCTTCTGACAATATATCATATGTCGATACTTACATATTGAATTGTTACGAATTGTTGTGTATTACAATCTGTTTTGATCTATATCTTCCGAACTATTTAACATATTTTCACGAAATAAAGCTCAAACTGCAGTGCAGGCACATCTTTCATAGAGATCCCAAACGGGGATCCCTATGGTTGATATCAAGTACCTTATTCTTTACCATTTTTGGTACTACTTTTGTGTTTTTTTCAAAATAAAACTGCAAATCCCTTTCCTGACACACCACTATGTTGCTTGCATATGACACCCGAAGTTCAAATATGTGTACTTTTACGTAACGCAAAGAGAAAATACCCTAATTATAGAAAACGTTTATATTTTCCTGAAAACGAAATATTATCTTGTCTTCTGCAGCGGTTAATTTTGCTGCACCCTGTATATATATTTCGATGTCAGAACAAAATATGCTGTTTTCATATTCAACACATCAGGATAGATACGAAAGGCACAAATTAGGAGAAAAATTATAAAATGATGAAGTAAGCAAGATATATAATACATGAACGACTTTAAACCTTACCTTTTCAATGAGATCACATGACGCGCACCTTCGGTCAAAAATTGATTCGAATTACCACTCAGTTATTCACTTTTCTTATAATTTTCTTATTTCACGTAAAACTATTGGTTGGCAAACTTCTGACAATATATCATATGTCAATATGTACATATTGAATTGTTACGAATTGTTGTGTATTATAATCTGTTTTGATCTATATCTTCCGAACTATTTAACATATTTTCACGAAATAAAGCTCAAACTGCAGTTCAGGCACATCTTTCATAGAGATCCCAAACCGGGATCCCTATGGTTGATATCAAGTACCTTATTCTTTACCATTTTTGGAACTACTTTTGTGTTTTTATCAAAATAACGCATATTTCACTGCACACCCCTTCCCTGAAACACCACTATGTTGCTTGCATATGACATCCGAAGTTCAAATATGTGTATTTTTACGTAACACAAAGAGAAAATACCCTAATTATAGAAAACGTTTATATTTTCCTGAAAACGAAATATTATCTTGTCTTCTGCAACGGTTAATTTTGCTGCACCCTGTATATATATTTCGATGTCAGAACAAAATATGCTGTTTTCACATTCTACACATCAGGATAGATACGAAAGGCACCAATTAACAGAAAAATTATAAAATGATGAAGGTAGTAAGATATATCGTACATGACCGACTTTAATCTTTACCTTTTCGATGAGATCACGTGACGCACACCTTCTGTCAAAAATTGATTCCAATTACCACTGAGTTATTCACTTTTCTTATAATTTTCTTATTTCACGTAAAACTATTGGTTGGCAACCTTCTGACAATATATCATATGTCAATATGTACATATTGAATTGTTACGAATTGTTGTGTATTATAATCTGTTTTGATCTATATCTTCCGAACTATTTAACATATTTTCACGAAATAAAGCTCAAACTGCAGTGCAGGAACATCTTTCATAGAGATCCCAAACCGGGATCCCTATGGTTGATGTCAAGTACCTTATGCTTTACCATTTTTGGTACTACTTTTGTGTTTTTTTCAAAATAACGCATATTTCACTGCACACCCCTTCCCTGACACACCACTATGTTGCTTGCATATGACACCCGAAGTTAAAATATGTGTATTTTTACGTAACACAAAGAGAAAATACCCTAATTATAGAAAACGTTTATATTTTCCTGAAAACGAAATATTATCTTGTCTTCTGCAACGGTTAATTTTGCTGCACCCTGTATATATATTTCGATGTCAGAACAAAATATGCTGTTTTCACATTCTACACATCAGGATAGACACGAAAGGCACAAATTAGCAGAAAAATTATAAAATGATGAAGGTAGTAAGATATATTCTACATGAAAGACTTTAACCCTTACCTTTTTGATGAGATCACGTGACGCACACCTTCTGTCAAAAATTGATTCGAATTACCACTGAGTTATTCACTTTTCTTATAATTTTCTTATTTCACGTAAAACTGTTGGTTGGCAACCTTCTGACAATATATCATATGTCGATACTTACATATTGAATTGTTACGAATTGTTGTGTATTACAATCTGTTTTGATCTATATCTTCCGAACTATTTAACATATTTTCACGAAATAAAGCTCAAACTGCAGTGCAGGCACATCTTTCATAGAGATCCCAAACGGGGATCCCTATGGTTGATATCAAGTACCTTATTCTTTACCATTTTTGGTACTACTTATGTGTTTTTATCAAAATAACGCATATTTCACTGCACACCCCTTCCCTGAAACACCACTATGTTGCTTGCATATGACATCCGAAGTTCAAATATGTGTATTTTTACGTAACACAAAGAGAAAATACCCTAATTATAGAAAACGTTTATATTTTCCTGAAAACGAAATATTATCTTGTCTTCTGCAACGGTTAATTTTGCTGCACCCTGTATATATATTTCGATGTCAGAACAAAATATGCTGTTTTCACATTCTACACATCAGGATAGATACGAAAGGCACAAATTAGCAGAAAAATTATAAAATGATGAAGGTAGTAAGATATATCCTACATGACCGACTTTAACCTTTACCTTTTCGATGGGATCACGTGACGCACACCTTCTGTCAAAAATTGATTCGAAATACCACTGAGTTATTCACTTTTCTTACAATTTTCTTATTTCACGTAAAACTATTGGTTGGCAACCTTCTGACAATATATCATATGTCAATAGTTACATATTGAATTGTTACGAATTGTTGTGTATTATAATCTGTTTTGGTATCTATCTTCATAACTATTTAACATATTTTCACGAAATTCAGCTCAAACTGCAGTGCAGGCACATCTTTCATAGAGATCCCAAACCGGGATCCCTATGGTTGATATCAAGTACCTTATTCTTTACCATTTTTGGTACTACTTTTGTGTTTTTATCAAAATAACGCATATTTCACTGCACACCCCTTCCCTGAAACACCACTATGTTGCTTGCATATGACATCCGAAGTTCAAATATGTGTATTTTTACGTAACACAAAGAGAAAATACCCTAATTATAGAAAACGTTTATATTTTCCTGAAAACGAAATATTATCTTGTCTTCTGCAACGGTTAATTTTGCTGCACCCTGTATATATATTTCGATGTCAGAACAAAATATGCTGTTTTCACATTCTACACATCAGGATAGATACGAAAGGCACAAATTAGCAGAAAAATTATAAAATGATGAAGGTAGTAAGATATATTCTACATGAACGACTTTAACCCTTACCTTTTCGATGAGATCACGTGACGCACACCTTCTGTCAAAAATTGATTCGAATTACCACTGAGTTATTCACTTTTCTTATAATTTTCTTATTTCACGTAAAACTGTTGGTTGGCAACCTTCTGACAATATATCATATGTCGATACTTACATATTGAATTGTTACGAATTGTTGTGTATTACAATCTGTTTTGATCTATATCTTCCGAACTATTTAACATATTTTCACGAAATAAAGCTCAAACTGCAGTGCAGGCACATCTTTCATAGAGATCCCAAACGGGGATCCCTATGGTTGATATCAAGTACCTTATTCTTTACCATTTTTGGTACTACTTTTGTGTTTTTTTCAAAATAAAACTGCAAATCCCTTTCCTGACACACCACTATGTTGCTTGCATATGACACCCGAAGTTCAAATATGTGTACTTTTACGTAACGCAAAGAGAAAATACCCTAATTATAGAAAACGTTTATATTTTCCTGAAAACGAAATATTATCTTGTCTTCTGCAGCGGTTAATTTTGCTGCACCCTGTATATATATTTCGATGTCAGAACAAAATATGCTGTTTTCATATTCAACACATCAGGATAGATACGAAAGGCACAAATTAGGAGAAAAATTATAAAATGATGAAGTAAGCAAGATATATAATACATGAACGACTTTAAACCTTACCTTTTCAATGAGATCACATGACGCGCACCTTCGGTCAAAAATTGATTCGAATTACCACTCAGTTATTCACTTTTCTTATAATTTTCTTATTTCACGTAAAACTATTGGTTGGCAAACTTCTGACAATATATCATATGTCAATATGTACATATTGAATTGTTACGAATTGTTGTGTATTATAATCTGTTTTGATCTATATCTTCCGAACTATTTAACATATTTTCACGAAATAAAGCTCAAACTGCAGTTCAGGCACATCTTTCATAGAGATCCCAAACCGGGATCCCTATGGTTGATATCAAGTACCTTATTCTTTACCATTTTTGGAACTACTTTTGTGTTTTTATCAAAATAACGCATATTTCACTGCACACCCCTTCCCTGAAACACCACTATGTTGCTTGCATATGACATCCGAAGTTAAAATATGTGTATTTTTACGTAACACAAAGAGAAAATACCCTAATTATAGAAAACGTTTATATTTTCCTGAAAACGAAATATTATCTTGTCTTCTGCAACGGTTAATTTTGCTGCACCCTGTATATATATTTCGATGTCAGAACAAAATATGCTGTTTTCACATTCTACACATCAGGATAGACACGAAAGGCACAAATTAGCAGAAAAATTATAAAATGATGAAGGTAGTAAGATATATTCTACATGAACGACTTTAACCCTTACCTTTTCGATGAGATCACGTGACGCACACCTTCTGTCAAAAATTGATTCGAATTACCACTGAGTTATTCACTTTTCTTATAATTTTCTTATTTCACGTAAAACTGTTGGTTGGCAACCTTCTGACAATATATCATATGTCGATACTTACATATTGAATTGTTACGAATTGTTGTGTATTACAATCTGTTTTGATCTATATCTTCCGAACTATTTAACATATTTTCACGAAATAAAGCTCAAACTGCAGTGCAGGCACATCTTTCATAAAGATCCCAAACGGGGATCCCTATGGTTGATATCAAGTACCTTATTCTTTACCATTTTTGGTACTACTTTTGTGTTTTTTTCAAAATTAAACTGCAAATCCCTTTCCTGACACACCACTATGTTGCTTGCATATGACACCCGAAGTTAAAATATGTGTACTTTTACATAACGCAAAGAGAAAATACCCTAATTATAGAAAACGTTTATATTTTCCTGAAAACGAAATATTATCTTGTCTTCTGCAGCGGTTAATTTTGCTGCACCCTGTATATATATTTCGATGTCAGAACAAAATATGCTGTTTTCATATTCAACACATCAGGATAGATACGAAAGGCACAAATTAGGAGAAAAATTATAAAATGATGAAGTAAGCAAGATATATAATACATGAACGACTTTAAACCTTACCTTTTCAATGAGATCACATGACGCGCACCTTCGGTCAAAAATTGATTCGAACTACCACTGAGTTATTCACTTTTCTTATAATTTTCTTATTTCACGTAAAACTATTGGTTGGCAAACTTCTGACAATATATCATATGTCAATATGTACATATTGAATTGTTACGAATTGTTGTGTATTATAATCTGTTTTGATCTATATCTTCCGAACTATTTAACATATTTTCACGAAATAAAGCTCAAACTGCAGTGCAGGAACATCTTTCATAGAGATCCCAAACCGGGATCCCTATGGTTGATATCAAGTACCTTATTCTTTACCATTTTTGGTACTACTTTTGTGTTTTTATCAAAATAACGCATATTTCACTGCACACCCCTTCCCTGAAACACCACTATGTTGCTTGCATATGACATCCGAAGTTCAAATATGTGTATTTTTACGTAACACAAAGAGAAAATACCCTAATTATAGAAAACGTTTATATTTTCCTGAAAACGAAATATTATCTTGTCTTCTGCAACGGTTAATTTTGCTGCACCCTGTATATATATTTCGATGTCAGAACAAAATATGCTGTTTTCAC
Source organism: Thermobia domestica (assembly GCF_964235325.1). Lineage (NCBI taxonomy): Eukaryota > Metazoa > Arthropoda > Insecta > Zygentoma > Lepismatidae > Thermobia > Thermobia domestica. Next base: position 107,368,465 of record NC_137471.1, read on the forward strand.
ATTCTACACATCAGGATAGATACGAAAGGCACAAATTAGCAGAAAAATTATAAAATGATGAAGGTAGTAAGATATATCGTACATGACCGACTTTAATCTTTACCTTTTCGATGAGATCACGTGACGCACACCTTCTGTCAAAAATTGATTCCAATTACCACTGAGTTATTCACTTTTCTTATAATTTTCTTATTTCACGTAAAACTATTGGTTGGCAACCTTCTGACAATATATCATATGTCAATATGTACATATTGAATTGTTACGAATTGTTGTGTATTATAATCTGTTTTGATCTATATCTTCCGAACTATTTAACATATTTTCACGAAATAAAGCTCAAACTGCAGTGCAGGAACATCTTTCATAGAGATCCCAAACCGGGATCCCTATGGTTGATGTCAAGTACCTTATGCTTTACCATTTTTGGTACTACTTTTGTGTTTTTTTCAAAATAACGCATATTTCACTGCACACCCCTTCCCTCACACACCACTATGTTGCTTGCATATGACACCCGAAGTTAAAATATGTGTATTTTTACGTAACACAAAGAGAAAATACCCTAATTATAGAAAACGTTTATATTTTCCTGAAAACGAAATATTATCTTGTCTTCTGCAACGGTTAATTTTGCTGCACCCTGTATATATATTTCGATGTCAGAACAAAATATGCTGTTTTCACATTCTACACATCAGGATAGACACGAAAGGCAAATATTAGCAGAAAAATTATAAAATGATGAAGTAAGCAAGATATATAATACATGAAGGACTTTAACCCTTACCTTTTCAATGAGATCACATGACGCGCACCTTCTTTCAAAAATTGATTCGAATTACCACTGAGTTATTCACTTTTCTTATATATTTTTTTATTTCACGTAAAACAGTCGGTTAGAAACCTTCTGACAGTAATCATATGTCAATATGTACATATTGAATTGTTACGAATTGTTGTGTATTATAATCTGTTTTGATCTATATCTTCCGAACTATTTAACATATTTTCACGAAATAAAGCTCAAACTGCAGTGCAGGCACATCTTTCATAGAGATCCCAAACGGGGATCCCTATGGTTGATATCAAGTACCTTATTCTTTACCATTTTTGGTACTACTTTTGTGTTTTTATCAAAATAACGCATATTTCACTGCACACCCCTTCCCTGAAACACCACTATGTTGCTTGCATATGACATCCGAAGTTCAAATATGTGTATTTTTACGTAACACAAAGAGAAAATACCCTAATTATAGAAAACGTTTATATTTTCCTGAAAACGAAATATTATCTTGTCTTCTGCAACGGTTAATTTTGCTGCACCCTGTATATATATTTCGATGTCGGAACAAAATATGCTGTTTTCACATTCTACACATCAGGATAGATACGAAAGGCACAAATTAGCAGAAAAATTATAAAATGATGAAGGTAGTAAGATATATTCTACATGACCGACTTTAACCTTTACCATTTCGATGAGATCACGCGACGCACACCTTCTGTCAAAAATTGATTCCAATTACCACTGAGTTATTCACTTTTCTTATAATTTTCTTATTTCACGTAAAACTGTTGGTTGGCAACCTTCTGACAATATATCATATGTCGATACTTACATATTGAATTGTTACGAATTGTTGTCTATTACAATCTGTTTTGATCTATATCTTCCGAACTATTTAACATATTTTCACGAAATAAAGCTCAAACTGCAGTGCAGGCACATCTTTCATAGAGATCCCAAACGGGGATCCCTATGGTTGATATCAAGTACCTTATTCTTTACCATTTTTGGTACTACTTTTGTGTTTTTTTTCAAAATAAAACTGCAAATCCCTTTCCTGACACACCACTATGTTGCTTGCATATGACACCCGAAGTTCAAATATGTGTACTTTTACGTAACGCAAAGAGAAAATACCCTAATTATAGAAAACGTTTATATTTTCCTGAAAACGAAATATTATCTTGTCTTCTGCAGCGGTTAATTTTGCTGCACCCTGCATATATATTTCGATGTCAGAACAAAATATGCTGTTTTCATATTCAACACATCAGGATAGATACGAAAGGCACAAATTAGGAGAAAAATTATAAAATGATGAAGTAAGCAAGATATATAATACATGAACGAATTTAAACCTTACCTTTTCAATGAGATCACATGACGCGCACCTTCGGTCAAAAATTGATTCGAATTACCACTGAGTTATTCACTTTTCTTATAATTTTCTTATTTCACGTAAAACTATTGGTTGGCAAACTTCTGACAATATATCATATGTCAATAGTTACATATTGAATTGTTACGAATTGTTGTGTATTATAATCTGTTTTGGTATCTATCTTCATAACTATTTAACATATCTTCACGAAATTCAGCTCAAACTACAGTGTAGGCACATCTTTCATAGACACCCCAAACCGGAATCCCTATGGTTGATATCAAGTACCTTATTCTTTACCATTTTTGGTACTACTTTTGTGTTTTTATCAAAATATCGCATATTTCACTGCACACCCCTTCCCTGACACACCACTATGTTGCTTGCATATGACACCCGAAGTTAAAATATGTGTATTTTTACGTAACACAAAGAGAAAACACCCTAATTATACAAAAACGTTTATATTTTCCTGAAAACGAAATATTATCTTGTCTTCTGCAACGGTTAATTTTGCTGCACCCTGTATATATATTTCGATGTCAGAACAAAATATGCTGTTTTCACATTCTACACATCAGGATAGACACGAAAGGCAAAAATTAGCAGAAAAATTATAAAATGATGAAGTAAGCAAGATATATAATACATGAAGGACTTTAACCCTTACCTTTTCAATGAGATCACATGACGCGCACCTTCTTTCAAAAATTGATTCGAATTACCACTGAGTTATTCACTTTTCTTATATATTTTTTTATTTCACGTAAAACTGTCGGTTAGCAACCTTCTGACAATATATCATATGTCAATATGTACATATTGAATTGTTACGAATTGTTGTGTATTATAATTTTTTTGATCTATATCTTCCGAACTATTTAACATATTTTCACGAAATAAAGCTCAAACTGCAGTGCAGGCACATCTTTCATAGAGATCCCAAACCGGGATCCCTATGGTTGATATCAAGTACCTTATTCTTTACCATTTTTGGTACTAATTTTGTGTTTTTATCAAAATAACGTATATTTCACTGCACACCCCTTCCCTGACACACCACTATGTTGCTTGCATATGACACCCGAAGTTCAAATATGTGTATTTTTACGTAACACAAAGAGAAAATACCCTAATTATAGAAAACGTTTATATTTTCCTGAAAACGAAATATTATCTTGTCTTCTGCAACGGTTAATTTTGCTGCACCCTGTATATATATTTCGATGTCAGAACAAAATATGCTGTTTTCACATTCTACACATCAGGATAGACACGAAAGGCACAAATTAGCAGAAAAATTATAAAATGATGAAGGAAGTAAGATATATTCTACATGAACGACTTTAACCATTACCTTTTCGATGAGATCACGTGACGCACACCTTCTGTCAAAAATTGATTCGAATTACCACTGAGTTATTCACTTTTCTTATAATTTTCTTATTTCACGTAAAACTGTTGGTTGGCAATCTTCTGACAATATATCATATGTCGATACTTACATATTGAATTGTTACGAATTGTTGTGTATTACAATCTGTTTTGATCTATATCTTCCGAACTATTTAACATATTTTCACGAAATAAAGCTCAAACTGCAGTGCAGGCAGATCTTTCATAGAGATCCCAAACCGGGATCCCTATGGTTGATATCAAGTACCTTATTCTTTACCATTTTTGGTACTACTTTTGTGTTTTTTTCAAAATAAAACTGCAAATCCCTTTCCTGACACACCACTATGTTGCTTGCATATGACACCCGAAGTTCAAATATGTGTACTTTTACGTAACGCAAAGAGAAAATACCCTAATTATAGAAAACGTTTATATTTTCCTGAAAACGAAATATTATCTTGTCTTCTGCAGCGGTTAATTTTGCTGCACCCTTTATATATATTTCGATCTCAGAACAAAATATGCTGTTTTCATATTCAACACATCAGGATAGATACGAAAGGCACAAATTAGCAGAAAAATTATAAAATGATGAAGGTAGTAAGATATATCGTACATGACCGACTTTAATCTTTACCTTTTCGATGAGATCACGTGACGCACACCTTCTGTCAAAAATTGATTCCAATTACCACTGAGTTATTCACTTTTCTTATAATTTTCTTATTTCACGTAAAACTATTGGTTGGCAACCTTCTGACAATATATCATATGTCAATATGTACATATTGAATTGTTACGAATTGTTGTGTATTATAATCTGTTTTGATCTATATCTTCCGAACTATTTAACATATTTTCACGAAATAAAGCTCAAACTGCAGTGCAGGAACATCTTTCATAGAGATCCCAAACCGGGATCCCTATGGTTGATGTCAAGTACCTTATGCTTTACCATTTTTGGTACTACTTTTGTGTTTTTTTCAAAATAACGCATATTTCACTGCACACCCCTTCCCTGACACACCACTATGTTGCTTGCATATGACACCCGAAGTTAAAATATGTGTATTTTTACGTAACACAAAGAGAAAATACCCTAATTATAGAAAACGTTTATATTTTCCTGAAAACGAAATATTATCTTGTCTTCTGCAACGGTTAATTTTGCTGCACCCTGTATATATATTTCGATGTCAGAACAAAATATGCTGTTTTCACATTCTACACATCAGGATAGACACGAAAGGCAAATATTAGCAGAAAAATTATAAAATGATGAAGTAAGCAAGATATATAATACATGAAGGACTTTAACCCTTACCTTTTCAATGAGATCACATGACGCGCACCTTCTTTCAAAAATTGATTCGAATTACCACTGAGTTATTCACTTTTCTTATATATTTTTTTATTTCACGTAAAACAGTCGGTTAGAAACCTTCTGACAATAATCATATGTCAATATGTACATATTGAATTGTTACGAATTGTTGTGTATTATAATCTGTTTTGATCTATATCTTCCGAACTATTTAACATATTTTCACGAAATAAAGCTCAAACTGCAGTGCAGGCACATCTTTCATAGAGATCCCAAACCGGGATCCCTATGGTTGATATCAAGTACCTTATTCTTTAACATTTTTGGTACTACTTTTGTGTTTTTTTCAAAATAAAACTGCAAATCCCTTTCCTGACACACCACTATGTTGCTTGCATATGACACCCGAAGTTCAAATATGTGTACTTTTACGTAACGCAAAGAGAAAATACCCTAATTATAGAAAACGTTTATATTTTCCTGAAAACGAAATATTATCTTGTCTTCTGCAGCGGTTAATTTTGCTGCACCCTGTATATATATTTCGATGTCAGAACAAAATATGCTGTTTTCATATTCAACACATCAGGATAGATACGAAAGGCACAAATTAGGAGAAAAATTATAAAATGATGAAGTAAGCAAGATATATAATACATGAACGAATTTAAACCTTACCTTTTCAATGAGATCACATGACGCGCACTTTCGGTCAAGAATTGATTCGAATTACCACTGAGTTATTCACTTTTCTTATAATTTTCTTATTTCACGTAAAACTATTGGTTGGCAAACTTCTGACAATATATCATATGTCAATATGTACATATTGAATTGTTACAAATTGTTGTGTATTATAATCTGTTTTGATCTATATCTTCCGAACTATTTAACATATTTTCACGAAATAAAGCTCAAACTGCAGTGCAGGAACATCTTTCATAGAGATCCCAAACGGGGATCCCTATGGTTGATATCAAGTACCTTATTCTTTACCATTTTTGGTACTACTTTTGTGTTTTTATCAAAATAACGCATATTTCACTGCACACCCCTTCCCTGAAACACCACTATGGTGCTTGCATATGACATCCGAAGTTCAAATATGTGTATTTTTACGTAACACAAAGAGAAAATACCCTAATTATAGAAAACGTTTATATTTTCCTGAAAACGAAATATTATCTTGTCTTCTGCAACGGTTAATTTTGCTGCACCCTGTATATATATTTCGATGTCAGAACAAAATATGCTGTTTTCACATTCTACATATCAGGATAGATACGAAAGGCACAAATTAGCAGAAAAATTATAAAATGATGAAGGTAGTAAGATATATCCTACATGACCGACTTTAACCTTTACCTTTTCGATGAGATCACGTGACGCACACCTACTGTCAAAAATTGATTCCAATTACCACTGAGTTATTCACTTTTCTTATAATTTTCTTATTTCACGTAAAACTATTGGTTGGCAACCTTCTGACAATATATCATATGTCAATAGTTACATATTGAATTGTTACGAATTGTTGTGTATTATAATCTGTTTTGGTATCTATCTTCATAACTATTTAACATATCTTCACGAAATTCAGCTCAAACTACAGTGCAGGCACATCTTTCATAGACACCCCAAACCGGAATCCCTATGGTTGATATCAAGTACCTTATTCTTTACCATTTTTGGTACTACTTTTGTGTTTTTATCAAAATATCGCATATTTCACTGCACACCCCTTCCCTGACACACCACTATGTTGCTTGCATATGACACCCGAAGTTAAAATATGTGTATTTTTACGTAACACAAAGAGAAAATACCCTAATTATACAAAAACGTTTATATTTTCCTGATAACGAAATATTATCTTGTCTTCTGCAACGGTTAATTTTGCTGCACCCTGTATATATATTTCGATGTCAGAACAAAATATGCTGTTTTCACATTCTACACATCAGGATAGAGACGAAAGGCAAAAATTAGCAGAAAAATTATAAAATGATGAAGTAAGCAAGATATATAATACATGAAGGACTTTAACCCTTACCTTTTCAATGAGATCACATGACGCGCACCTTCTTTCAAAAATTGATTCGAACTACCACTGAGTTATTCACTTTTCTTATATATTTTTTTATTTCACGTAAAACTGTCGGTTAGCAACCTTCTGACAATATATCATATGTCAATATGTACATATTGAATTGTTACGAATTGTTGTGTATTATAATCTGTTTTGATTTATATCTTCCGAACTATTTAACATATTTTCACGAAATAAAGCTCAAACTGCAGTGCAGGCACATCTTTCATAGAGATCCCAAACCGGGATCCCTATGGTTGATATCAAGTACCTTATTCTTTACCATTTTTGGTACTACTTTTGTGTTTTTATCAAAATAACGCATATTTCACTGCACACCCCTTCCCTGAAACACCACTATGTTGCTTGCATATGACATCCGAAGTTCAAATATGTGTATTTTTACGTAACACAAAGAGAAAATACCCTAATTATAGAAAACGTTTATATTTTCCTGAAAACGAAATATTATCTTGTCTTCTGCAACGGTTAATTTTGCTGCACCCTGTATATATATTTCGATGTCAGAACAAAATATGCTGTTTTCACATTCTACACATCAGGATAGATACGAAAGGCACAAATTAGCAGAAAAATTATAAAATGATGAAGGTAGTAAGATATATCCTACATGACCGACTTTAACCTTTACCTTTTCGATGAGATCACGTGACGCACACCTTCTGTCAAAAATTGATTCCAATTACCACTGAGTTATTCACTTTTCTTATAATTTTCTTATTTCACGTAAAACTATTGGTTGGCAACCTTCTGACAATATATCATATGTCAATATGTACATATTGAATTGTTACGAATTGTTGTGTATTATAATCTGTTTTGGTCTATATCTTCCGAACTATTTAACATATTTTCACGAAATAAATCTCAAACTGCAGTGCAGGAACATCTTTCATAGAGATCCCAAACCGGGATCCCTATGGTTGATGTCAAATACCTTATGCTTTACCATTTTTGTTACTACTTTTGTGTTTTTATCAAAATAACGCATATTTCACTGCACACCCCTTCCCTGACACACCACTATGTTGATGCATATGACACCCGAAGTTCAAATATGTGTATTTTTACGTAACACAAAGAGAAAATACCCTAATTATAGAAAACGTTTATATTTTCCTGAAAACGAAATATTATCTTGTCTTCTGCAACGGTTAATTTTGCTGCACCCTGTATATATATTTCGATGTCAGAACAAAATATGCTGTTTTCACATTCTACACATCAGGATAGACACGAAAGGCACAAATTAGCAGAAAAATTATAAAATGATGAAGGTAGTAAGATATATCCTACATGACCGACTTTAACCTTTACCTTTTCGATGAGATCACGTGACGCACACCTACTGTCAAAAATTGATTATAATTACCACTGAGTTATTCACTTTTCTTATAATTTTCTTATTTCACGTAAAACTGTTGGTTGGCAACCTTCTGACAATATATCATATGTCAATAGTTACATATTGAATTGTTACGAATTGTTGTGTATTATAATCTGTTTTGGTATCTATCTTCATAACTATTTAACATATCTTCACGAAATTCAGCTCTAACTACAGTGGAGGCACATCTTTCATAGACACCCCAAACGGGAATCCCTATGGTTGATATCAAGTACCTTATTCTTTACCATTTTTGGTACTACTTTTGTGTTTTTATCAAAATATCGCATATTTCACTGCACACCCCTTAACTGACACACCACTATGTTGCTTGCATATGACACCCGAAGTTAAAATATGTGTATTTTTACGTAACACAAAGAGAAAATACCCTAATTATACAAAAACGTTTATATTTTCCTAAAAACGAAATATTATCTTGTCTTCTGCAACGGTTAATTTTGCTGCACCCTGTATATATATTTCGATGTCAGAACAAAATATGCTGTTTTCACATTCTACACATCAGGATAGACACGAAAGGCACAAATTAGCAGAAAAATTATAAAATGATGAAGTAAGCAAGATATATAATACATGAACGACTTTAACCCTTACCTTTTCGATGAGATCACGTGACGCACACCTTCTGTCAAAAATTGATTCGAATTACCAGTGAGTTATTCACTTTTCTTATATATTTTTTTATTTCACGTAAAACTGTCGGTTAGCAACCTTCTGACAATATATCATATGTCAATATGTACATATTGAATTGTTACGAATTGTTGTGTATTATAATCTGTTTTGATCTATATCTTCCGAACTATTTAACATATTTTCACGAAATAAAGCTCAAACTGCAGTCAAACTGCAGTGCAGGCACATCTTTCATAGACACCCCAAACCAGAATCCCTATGGTTGATATCAAGTACCTTATTCTTTACCATTTTTGGTACTACTTTTGTGTTTTTATCAAAATAACGCATATTTCACTGCACACCCCTTCCCTGACACACCACTATGTTGCTTGCATATGACATCCGAAGTTCAAATATGTGTATTTTTACGTAACACAAAGAGAAAATACCCTAATTATAGAAAACGTTTATATTTTCCTGAAAACGAAATATTATCTTGTCTTCTGCAACTGTTAATTTTGCTGCACCCTGTATATATATTTCGATGTCAGAACAAAATATGCTGTTTTCACATTCTACACATCAGGATAGATACGAAAGGCACAAATTAGCAGAAAAATTATAAAATGATGAAGGTAGTAAGATATATCCTACATGACCGACTTTAACCTTTACCTTTTCGATGAGATCACGTGACGCACACCTTCTGTCAAAAATTGATTCCAATTACCACTGAGTTATTCACTTTTCTTATAATTTTCTTATTTCACGTAAAACTATTGGTTGGCAACCTTCTGACAATATATCATATGTCAATATGTACATATTGAATTGTTACGAATTGTTGTGTATTATAATCTGTTTTGGTCTATATCTTCCGAACTATTTAACATATTTTCACGAAATAAATCTCAAACTGCAGTGCAGGAACATCTTTCAATGAGATCCCAAACCGGGATCCCTATGGTTGATGTCAAGTACCTTATGCTTTACCATTTTTGGTACTACTTTTGTGTTTTTTTCAAAATAACGCATATTTCACTGCACACCCCTTCTCTGACACACCACTATGTTGCTTGCATATGACACCCGAAGTTCAAATATGTGTATTTTTACGTAACACAAAGAGAAAATACCCTAATTATAGAAAACGTTTATATTTTCCTGAAAACGAAATATTATCTTGTCTTCTGCAACGGTTAATTTTGCTGCACCCTGTATATATATTTCGATGTCAGAACAAAATATGCTGTTTTCACATTCTACACATCAGGATAGACACGAAAGGCACAAATTAGCAGAAAAATTATAAAATGATGAAGTAAGCAAGATATATAATACATGAAGGACTTTAACCCTTACCTTTTCAATGAGATCACATGACGCGCACCTTCTTTCAAAAATTGATTCGAATTACCACTGAGTTATTCACTTTTCTTATAATTTTCTTATTTCACGTAAAACTATTGGTTGGCAAACTTCTGACAATATATCATATGTCAATATGTACATATTGAATTGTTACGAATTGTTGTGTATTATCATCTGTTTTGGTATCTATCTTCCGAACTATTTAACATATTTTCACGTAATAAAGCTCAAACTGCAGTGCAGGAACATCTTTCATAGAGATCCCAAACCGGGATCCCTATGGTTGATGTCAAGTACCTTATGCTTTACCATTTTTGGTACTACTTTTGTGTTTTTTTTTTCAAAAATAACGCATATTTCACTGCACACCCCTTCCCTGACACACCACTATGTTGCTTGCATATGACACCCGAAGTTCAAATATGTGTACTTTTACGTAACGCAAAGAGAAAATACCCTAATTATAGAAAACGTTTATATTTTCCTGAAAACGAAATATTATCTTGTCTATGTCAGAACAAAATATGCTGTTTTCATATTCAACACATCAGGATAGATACGAAAGGCACAAATTAGGAGAAAAATTATAAAATGATGAAGTAAGCAAGATATATAATACATGAACGACTTTAAACCTTACCTTTTCAATGAGATCACATGACGCGCACCTTCGGTCAAAATTGATTCCAATTACCACTCAGTTATTCACTTTTCTTATATTTTTTTATTTCACGTAGAACTGTCGGTTAGCAACCTTCTGACAATATATCATATGTCAATATGTACATATTGAATTGTTACGAATTGTTGTGTATTATAATCTGTTTTGATCTATATCTTCCGAACTATTTAACATATTTTCACGAAATAAAGCTCAAACTGCAGTCAAACTGCAATGCAGGCACATCTTTCATAGACACCCCAAACCAGAATCCCTATGGTTGATATCAAGTACCTTATTCTTTACCATTTTTGGTACTACTTTGTGTTTTTATCAAAATAACGCATATTTCACTGCACACCCCTTCCCTGACACACCACTATGTTGCTTGCATATGACACCCGAAGTTAAAATATGTGTATTTTTACGTAACACAAAGAGAAAATACCCTAATTATAGAAAACGTTTATATTTTCCTGAAAACGAAATATTATCTTGTCTTCTGCAACGGTTAATTTTGCTGCACCCTGTATATATATTTCGATGTCAGAACAAAATATGCTGTTTTCACATTCTACACATCAGGATAGACACGAAAGGCACAAATTAGCAGAAAAATTATAAAATGATGAAGGTAGTAAGATATATTCTACATGAACGACTTTAACCCTTACCTTTTCGATGAGATCACGTGACGCACACCTTCTGTCAAAAATTGATTCGAATTACCACTGAGTTATTCACTTTCTTATAATTTTCTTATTTCACGTAAAACTGTTGGTTGGCAACCTTCTGACAATATATCATATGTCGATACTTACATATTGAATTGTTACGAATTGTTGTGTATTACAAACTGTTTTGATCTATATCTTCCTAACTATTTAACATATTTTCACGAAATAAAGCTCAAACTGCAGTGCTGGCACATCTTTCATAGAGATCCCAAACCGGGATCCCTATGGTTGATATCAAGTACCTTGTTCTTTACCATTTTTGGTACTACTTTTGTGTTTTTTTCAAAATAAAACTGCAAATCCCTTTCCTGACACACCACTATGTTGCTTGCATATGACACCCGAAGTTCAAATATGTGTACTTTTACGTAACGCAAAGAGAAAATACCCTAATTATAGAAAACGTTTATATTTTCCTGAAAACGAAATATTATCTTGTCTTCTGCAGCGGTTAATTTTGCTGCACCCTGTATATATATTTCGATGTCAGAACAAAATATGCTGTTTTCATATTCAAGACATCAGGATAGATACGAAAGGCACAAATTAGGAGAAAAATTATAAAATGATGAAGTAAGCAAGATATATAATACATGAACGACTTTAAACCTTACCTTTTCAATGAGATCACATGACGCGCACCTTCGGTCAAAAATTGATTCGAATTACCACTGAGTTATTCACTTTTCTTATAATTTTCTTATTTCACGTAAAACTATTGGTTGGCAAACTTCTGACAATATATCATATGTCAATATGTACATATATAATTGTTACGAATTGTTGTGTATTATAATCTGTTTTGATCTATATCTTCCGAACTATTTAACATATTTTCACGAAATACAGCTCAAACTGCAGTGCAGGCACATCTTTCATAAAGATCCCAAACCGGGATCCCTATGGTTGATATCAAGTACCTTATTCTTTACCATTTTTGGTACTACTTTTGTGTTTTTATCAAAATAACGCATATTTCACTGCACACCCCTTCCCTGAAACACCACTATGGTGCTTGCATATGACATCCGAAGTTCAAATATGTGTATTTTTACGTAACACAAAGAGAAAATACCCTAATTATAGAAAACGTTTATATTTTCCTGAAAACGAAATATTATCTTGTCTTCTGCAACGGTTAATTTTGCTGCACCCTGTATATATATTTCGATGTCAGGACAAAATATGCTGTTTTCACATTCTACACATCACGATAGACACGAAAGGCACAAATTAGCAGAAAAATTATAAAATGATGAAGTAAGCAAGATATATAATACATGAAGGATTTTAACCCTTACCTTTTCAATGAGATCACATGACGCGCACCTTCTTTCAAAAATTGATTCGAATTACCACTGAGTTATTCACTTTTCTTATATATATTTTTTATTTCACGTAAAACTGTCTGTTAGCAACCTTCTGACAATATATCATATGTCAATATGTACATATTGAATTGTAACGAATTGTTGTGTATTATAATCTGTTTTGATCTATATCTTCCGAACTATTTAACATATTTTCACGAATCAAAGCTCAAACTGCAGTGCAGGCACATCTTTCATAGAGATCCCAAACTGGGATCCCTATGGTTGATATCAAGTACCTTATTCTTTACCATTTTTGGTACTACTTTTGTGTTTTTTTCAAAATAAAACTGCAAATCCCTTTCCTGACACACCACTATGTTGCTTGCATATGACACCCGAAGTTCAAATATGTGTACTTTTACGTAACGCAAAATGAAAATACCCTAATTATAGAAAACGTTTATATTTTCCTGAAAACGAAATATTATCTTGTCTTCTGCAACGGTTAATTTTGCTGCACCCTGTATATATATTTCGATGTCAGAACAAAATATGCTGTTTTCACATTCTACACATCAGGATAGATACGAAAGGCACAAATTAGCAGAAAAATTACAAAATGATGAAGGTAGTAAGATATATCCTACATGACCGACTTTAACCTTTACCTTTTCGATGAGATCACGTGACGCACACCTTCTGTCAAAAATTGATTCGAAATACCACTGAGTTATTCACTTTTCTTACAATTTTCTTATTTCACGTAAAACTATTGGTTGGCAACCTTCTGACAATATATCATATGTCAATAGTTATATATTGAATTGTTACGAATTGTTGTGAATTATAATCTGTTTTGATCTATATCTTCCGAACTATTTAACATATTTTAACGAAATAAAGCTCAAACTGCAGTGCAGGAACATCTTTCATAGAGATCCCAAACCGGGATCCCTATGGTTGATGTCAAGTACCTTATGCTTTACCATTTTTGGTACTACTTGTGTTTTTTTTTTCAAAATAAAGCATATTTCACTGCACACCCCTTCCCTGACACACCACTATGTTGCTTGCATATGACACCCGAAGTTCAAATATGTGTATTTTTACGTAACACAAAGAGAAAATACCCTAATTATAGAAAACGTTTATATTTTCCTGAAAACGAAATATTATCTTGTCTTCTGCAACGGTTAATTTTGCTGCACCCTGTATATATATTTCGATGTCAGAACAAAATATGCTGTTTTCACATTCTACACATCAGGATAGACACGAAAGGCAAAAATTAGCAGAAAAATTATAAAATGATGAAGTAAGCAAGATATATAATACATGAAGGACTTTAACCCTTACCTTTTCAATGAGATCACGTGACGCACACCTTCTGTCAAAAATTGATTCGAATTACCACTGAGTTATTCACTTTTCTTATAATTTTCTTATTTCACGTAAAACTGTCGGTTAGCAACCTTCTGACAATATATCATATGTCAATATGTACATATTGAATTGTTACGAATTGTTGTGTATTATAATCTGTTTTGATCTATATCTTCCGAACTATTTAACATATTTTCACGAAATAAAGCTCAAACTGCAGTGCAGGAACATCTTTCATAGAGATCCCAAACCGGGATCCCTATGGTTGATGTCAAGTACCTTATGCTTTACCATTTTTGGTACTACTTTTGTGTTTTTTTCAAAATAACGCATATTTCACTGCACACCCCTTCCCTGACACACCACTATGTTGCTTGCATATGACACCCGAAGTTCAAATATGTGTATTTTTACGTAACACAAAGAGAAAATACCCTAATTATAGAAAACGTTTATATTTTCCTGAAAACGAAATATTATCTTGTCTTCTGCAAAGGTTAATTTTGCTGCACCCTGTATATATATTTCGATGTCAGAACAAAATATGCTGTTTTCACATTCTACACATCAGGATAGACACGAAAGGCACAAATTAGCAGAGAAATTATAAAATGATGAAGGTAGTAAGATATATTCTACATGAACGACTTTAACCCTTACCTTTTCGATGAGATCACGTGACGCACACCTTCTGTCAAAAATTGATTCGAATTACCACTGAGTTATTCACTTTTCTTATAATTTTCTTATTTCACGTAAAACTGTTGGTTGGCAACCTTCTGACAATATATCATATGTCGATACTTACATATTGAATTGTTACGAATTGTTGTGTATTACAAACTGTTTTGATCTATATCTTCCTAACTATTTAACATATTTTCACGAAATAAAGCTCAAACTGCAGTGCAGGCACATCTTTCATAGAGATCCCAAACGGGGATCCCTATGGTTGATATCAAGTACCTCGTTCTTTACCATTTTTGGTACTACTTTTGTGTTTTTTTCAAAATAAAACTGCAAATCCCTTTCCTGACACACCACTATGTTGCTTGCATATGACACCCGAAGTTCAAATATGTGTACTTTTACGTAACGCAAAGAGAAAATACCCTAATTATAGAAAACGTTTATATTTTCCTGAAAACGAAATATTATCTTGTCTTCTGCAGCGGTTAATTTTGCTGCACCCTGTATATATATTTCGATGTCAGAACAAAATATGCTGTTTTCATATTCAAGACATCAGGATAGATACGAAAGGCACAAATTAGGAGAAAAATTATAAAATGATGAAGTAAGCAAGATATATAATACATGAACGACTTTAAACCTTACCTTTTCAATGAGATCACATGACGCGCACCTTCGGTCAAAAATTGATTCGAATTACCACTGAGTTATTCACTTTTCTTATAATTTTCTTATTTCACGTAAAACTATTGGTTGGCAAACTTCTGACAATAGATCATATGTCAATATGTACATATATAATTGTTACGAATTGTTGTGTATTATAATCTGTTTTGATCTATATCTTCCGAACTATTTAACATATTTTCACGAAATACAGCTCAAACTGCAGTGCAGGCACATCTTTCATAAAGATCCCAAACCGGGATCCCTATGGTTGATATCAAGTACCTTATTCTTTACCATTTTTGGTACTACTTTTGTGTTTTTATCAAAATAACGCATATTTCACTGCACACCCCTTCCCTGAAACACCACTATGGTGCTTGCATATGACATCCCAAGTTCAAATATGTGTATTTTTACGTAACACAAAGAGAAAATACCCTAATTATAGAAAACGTTTATATTTTCCTGAAAACGAAATATTATCTTGTCTTCTGCAACGGTTAATTTTGCTGCACCCTGTATATATATTTCGATGTCAGAACAAAATATGCTGTTTTCACATTCTACACATCAGGATAGACACGAAAGGCACAAATTAGCAGAAAAATTATAAAATGATGAAGGTAGTAAGATATATTCTACATGAACGACTTTAACCCTTACCTTTTCGATGAGATCACGTGACGCACACCTTCTGTCAAAAATTGATTCCAATTACCACTGAGTTATTCACTTTTCTTATAATTTTCTTATTTCACGTAAAACTATTGGTTGGCAACCTTCTGACAATATATCATATGTCAATAGTTACATATTGAATTGTTACGAATTGTTGTGTATTATAATCTGTTTTGGTATCTATCTTCATAACTATTTAACATATTTTCACGAAATAAAGCTCAAACTGCAGAGCAGGCACATCTTTCATAGAGATCCCAAACCGGCATCCCTAAGGTTGATATCAAGTACCTTATTTTTTACAATTTTTGGTACTACTTTTGTGTTTTTTTCAAAATAACGCATATTTCACTGCACACCCCTTCCCTGACACAACACTATGTTGCTTGCATATGACACCCGAAGTTCAAATATGTGTATTTTTACGTAACACAAAGAGAAAATACCCTAATTATAGAAAACGTTTATATTTTCCTGAAAACGAAATATTATCTTGTCTTCTGCAACGGTAAATTTTGCTGCACCCTGTATATATATTTCGATGTCAGAACAAAATATGCTGTTTTCATATTCAACACATCAGGATAGATACGAAAGGCACAAATTAGCAGAAAAATTATAAAATGATGAAGTAAGCAAGATATATAATACATGAAGGACTTTAACCCTTACCTTTTCAATGAGATCACATGACGCGCACCTTCTTTCAAAAATTTATTCGAATTACCACTGAGTTATTCACTTTTCTTATATATTTTTTTTATTTCACGTAAAACTGTGGGTTAGCAACCTTCTGACAATATATCATATGTCAATATGTACATATTGAATTGTTACGAATTGTTGTGTATTATAATCTGTTTTGATCTATATCTTCCGAACTATTTAACATATTTTCACGAAATAAAGCTCAAACTGCAGTGCAGGCATATCTTTCATAGACACCCCAAACAGGAATCCCTATGATTGATATCAAGTACCTTATTCTTTACCATTTTTGGTACTACTTTTGTGTTTTTTTTTTCAAAATAACGCATATTTCACTGCACACCCCTTCCCTGAAACACCACTATGTTGCTTGCATATGACACCCGAAGTTAAAATATGTGCATTTTTACGTAACACAAAGAGAAAATACCCTAATTATAGAAAACGTTTATATTTTCCTGAAAACGAAATATTATCTTGTCTTCAGCAACGGTTAATTTTGCTGCACCCTGTATATATATTTCGATGTCAGAACAAAATATGCTGTTTTCACATTCTACACATCAGGATAGACACGAAAGGCACAAATTAGCAGAAAAATTAAAAAAATGATGAAGATAGTAAGATATATTCTACATGAACGACTTTAACCCTTACGTTTTCGATGAGATCACCTGACGCACACCTTCTGTCAAAAATTGATTCGAATTACCACTGAGTTATTCACTTTTCTTATAATTTTCTTATTTCACGTAAAACTATTGGTTGGCAACCTTCTGACAATATATCGTATGTCAATATGTACATATTGAATTGTTACTAATTGTTGCGTATTATAATCTGTTTTGGTCTATATCTTCCGAACTATTTAACATATTTTCACGAAATAAAGCTCAAATTGCAGTGCAGGCACATCTTTCATAGAGATCCCAAACTGGGATCCCTATGGTTGATATCAAGTACCTTATTCTCTACCATTTTTGGTACTACTTTTGTGTTTTTTTCAAAATAACGCATATTTCACTGCACACCCCTTCCTTGACACACCACTATGTTGCTTGCATATGACACCCGAAGTTCAAATATGTGTATTTTTACGTAACACAAACAGAAAATACGCTAATTATAGAAAACGTTTATATTTTCCTGAAAACGAAATATTATCTTGTCTTCAGCAACGGTTAATTTTGCTGCACCCTGTATATATATTTCGATGTCAGAACAAAATATGCTGTTTTCACATTCTACACATCAGGATAGACACGAAAGGCACAAATTAGCAGAAAAATTAAAAAAATGATGAAGATAGTAAGATATATTCTACATGAACGACTTTAACCCTTACGTTTTCGATGAGATCACGTGACGCACACCTTCTGTCAAAAATTGATTCGAATTACCACTGAGTTATTCACTTTTCTTATAATTTTCTTATTTCACGTAAAACTATTGGTTGGCAACCTTCTGACAATATATCGTATGTCAATATGTACATATTGAATTGTTACTAATTGTTGCGTATTATAATCTGTTTTGATCTATATCTTCCTAACTATTTAACATATTTTCACGAAATAAAGCTCAAACTGCAGTGCTGGCACATCTTTCATAGAGATCCCAAACCGGGATCCCTATGGTTGATATCAAGTACCTTGTTCTTTACCATTTTTGGTACTACTTTTGTGTTTTTTTCAAAATAAAACTGCAAATCCCTTTCCTGACACACCACTATGTTGCTTGCATATGACACCCGAAGTTCAAATATGTGTACTTTTACGTAACGCAAAGAGAAAATACCCTAATTATAGAAAACGTTTATATTTTCCTGAAAACGAAATATTATCTTGTCTTCTGCAGCGGTTAATTTTGCTGCACCCTGTATATATATTTCGATGTCAGAACAAAATATGCTGTTTTCATATTCAAGACATCAGGATAGATACGAAAGGCACAAATTAGGAGAAAAATTATAAAATGATGAAGTAAGCAAGATATATAATACATGAACGACTTTAAACCTTACCTTTTCAATGAGATCACATGACGCGCACCTTCGGTCAAAAATTGATTCGAATTACCACTGAGTTATTCACTTTTCTTATAATTTTCTTATTTCACGTAAAACTATTGGTTGGCAAACTTCTGACAATATATCATATGTCAATATGTACATATATAATTGTTACGAATTGTTGTGTATTATAATCTGTTTTGATCTATATCTTCCGAACTATTTAACATATTTTCACGAAATACAGCTCAAACTGCAGTGCAGGCACATCTTTCATAAAGATCCCAAACCGGGATCCCTATGGTTGATATCAAGTACCTTATTCTTTACCATTTTTGGTACTACTTTTGTGTTTTTATCAAAATAACGCATATTTCACTGCACACCCCTTCCCTGAAACACCACTATGGTGCTTGCATATGACATCCGAAGTTCAAATATGTGTATTTTTACGTAACACAAAGAGAAAATACCCTAATTATAGAAAACGTTTATATTTTCCTGAAAACGAAATATTATCTTGTCTTCTGCAACGGTTAATTTTGCTGCACCCTGTATATATATTTCGATGTCAGGACAAAATATGCTGTTTTCACATTCTACACATCACGATAGACACGAAAGGCACAAATTAGCAGAAAAATTATAAAATGATGAAGTAAGCAAGATATATAATACATGAAGGATTTTAACCCTTACCTTTTCAATGAGATCACATGACGCGCACCTTCTTTCAAAAATTGATTCGAATTACCACTGAGTTATTCACTTTTCTTATATATATTTTTTATTTCACGTAAAACTGTCTGTTAGCAACCTTCTGACAATATATCATATGTCAATATGTACATATTGAATTGTAACGAATTGTTGTGTATTATAATCTGTTTTGATCTATATCTTCCGAACTATTTAACATATTTTCACGAATCAAAGCTCAAACTGCAGTGCAGGCACATCTTTCATAGAGATCCCAAACTGGGATCCCTATGGTTGATATCAAGTACCTTATTCTTTACCATTTTTGGTACTACTTTTGTGTTTTTTTCAAAATAAAACTGCAAATCCCTTTCCTGACACACCACTATGTTGCTTGCATATGACACCCGAAGTTCAAATATGTGTACTTTTACGTAACGCAAAATGAAAATACCCTAATTATAGAAAACGTTTATATTTTCCTGAAAACGAAATATTATCTTGTCTTCTGCAACGGTTAATTTTGCTGCACCCTGTATATATATTTCGATGTCAGAACAAAATATGCTGTTTTCACATTCTACACATCAGGATAGATACGAAAGGCACAAATTAGCAGAAAAATTACAAAATGATGAAGGTAGTAAGATATATCCTACATGACCGACTTTAACCTTTACCTTTTCGATGAGATCACGTGACGCACACCTTCTGTCAAAAATTGATTCGAAATACCACTGAGTTATTCACTTTTCTTACAATTTTCTTATTTCACGTAAAACTATTGGTTGGCAACCTTCTGACAATATATCATATGTCAATAGTTATATATTGAATTGTTACGAATTGTTGTGAATTATAATCTGTTTTGATCTATATCTTCCGAACTATTTAACATATTTTAACGAAATAAAGCTCAAACTGCAGTGCAGGAACATCTTTCATAGAGATCCCAAACCGGGATCCCTATGGTTGATGTCAAGTACCTTATGCTTTACCATTTTTGGTACTACTTGTGTTTTTTTTTTCAAAATAAAGCATATTTCACTGCACACCCCTTCCCTGACACACCACTATGTTGCTTGCATATGACACCCGAAGTTCAAATATGTGTATTTTTACGTAACACAAAGAGAAAATACCCTAATTATAGAAAACGTTTATATTTTCCTGAAAACGAAATATTATCTTGTCTTCTGCAACGGTTAATTTTGCTGCACCCTGTATATATATTTCGATGTCAGAACAAAATATGCTGTTTTCACATTCTACACATCAGGATAGACACGAAAGGCAAAAATTAGCAGAAAAATTATAAAATGATGAAGTAAGCAAGATATATAATACATGAAGGACTTTAACCCTTACCTTTTCAATGAGATCACGTGACGCACACCTTCTGTCAAAAATTGATTCGAATTACCACTGAGTTATTCACTTTTCTTATAATTTTCTTATTTCACGTAAAACTGTCGGTTAGCAACCTTCTGACAATATATCATATGTCAATATGTACATATTGAATTGTTACGAATTGTTGTGTATTATAATCTGTTTTGATCTATATCTTCCGAACTATTTAACATATTTTCACGAAATAAAGCTCAAACTGCAGTGCAGGAACATCTTTCATAGAGATCCCAAACCGGGATCCCTATGGTTGATGTCAAGTACCTTATGCTTTACCATTTTTGGTACTACTTTTGTGTTTTTTTCAAAATAACGCATATTTCACTGCACACCCCTTCCCTGACACACCACTATGTTGCTTGCATATGACACCCGAAGTTCAAATATGTGTATTTTTACGTAACACAAAGAGAAAATACCCTAATTATAGAAAACGTTTATATTTTCCTGAAAACGAAATATTATCTTGTCTTCTGCAAAGGTTAATTTTGCTGCACCCTGTATATATATTTCGATGTCAGAACAAAATATGCTGTTTTCACATTCTACACATCAGGATAGACACGAAAGGCACAAATTAGCAGAGAAATTATAAAATGATGAAGGTAGTAAGATATATTCTACATGAACGACTTTAACCCTTACCTTTTCGATGAGATCACGTGACGCACACCTTCTGTCAAAAATTGATTCGAATTACCACTGAGTTATTCACTTTTCTTATAATTTTCTTATTTCACGTAAAACTGTTGGTTGGCAACCTTCTGACAATATATCATATGTCGATACTTACATATTGAATTGTTACGAATTGTTGTGTATTACAAACTGTTTTGATCTATATCTTCCTAACTATTTAACATATTTTCACGAAATAAAGCTCAAACTGCAGTGCAGGCACATCTTTCATAGAGATCCCAAACGGGGATCCCTATGGTTGATATCAAGTACCTCGTTCTTTACCATTTTTGGTACTACTTTTGTGTTTTTTTCAAAATAAAACTGCAAATCCCTTTCCTGACACACCACTATGTTGCTTGCATATGACACCCGAAGTTCAAATATGTGTACTTTTACGTAACGCAAAGAGAAAATACCCTAATTATAGAAAACGTTTATATTTTCCTGAAAACGAAATATTATCTTGTCTTCTGCAGCGGTTAATTTTGCTGCACCCTGTATATATATTTCGATGTCAGAACAAAATATGCTGTTTTCATATTCAAGACATCAGGATAGATACGAAAGGCACAAATTAGGAGAAAAATTATAAAATGATGAAGTAAGCAAGATATATAATACATGAACGACTTTAAACCTTACCTTTTCAATGAGATCACATGACGCGCACCTTCGGTCAAAAATTGATTCGAATTACCACTGAGTTATTCACTTTTCTTATAATTTTCTTATTTCACGTAAAACTATTGGTTGGCAAACTTCTGACAATAGATCATATGTCAATATGTACATATATAATTGTTACGAATTGTTGTGTATTATAATCTGTTTTGATCTATATCTTCCGAACTATTTAACATATTTTCACGAAATACAGCTCAAACTGCAGTGCAGGCACATCTTTCATAAAGATCCCAAACCGGGATCCCTATGGTTGATATCAAGTACCTTATTCTTTACCATTTTTGGTACTACTTTTGTGTTTTTATCAAAATAACGCATATTTCACTGCACACCCCTTCCCTGAAACACCACTATGGTGCTTGCATATGACATCCCAAGTTCAAATATGTGTATTTTTACGTAACACAAAGAGAAAATACCCTAATTATAGAAAACGTTTATATTTTCCTGAAAACGAAATATTATCTTGTCTTCTGCAACGGTTAATTTTGCTGCACCCTGTATATATATTTCGATGTCAGAACAAAATATGCTGTTTTCACATTCTACACATCAGGATAGACACGAAAGGCACAAATTAGCAGAAAAATTATAAAATGATGAAGGTAGTAAGATATATTCTACATGAACGACTTTAACCCTTACCTTTTCGATGAGATCACGTGACGCACACCTTCTGTCAAAAATTGATTCCAATTACCACTGAGTTATTCACTTTTCTTATAATTTTCTTATTTCACGTAAAACTATTGGTTGGCAACCTTCTGACAATATATCATATGTCAATAGTTACATATTGAATTGTTACGAATTGTTGTGTATTATAATCTGTTTTGGTATCTATCTTCATAACTATTTAACATATTTTCACGAAATAAAGCTCAAACTGCAGAGCAGGCACATCTTTCATAGAGATCCCAAACCGGCATCCCTAAGGTTGATATCAAGTACCTTATTTTTTACAATTTTTGGTACTACTTTTGTGTTTTTTTCAAAATAACGCATATTTCACTGCACACCCCTTCCCTGACACAACACTATGTTGCTTGCATATGACACCCGAAGTTCAAATATGTGTATTTTTACGTAACACAAAGAGAAAATACCCTAATTATAGAAAACGTTTATATTTTCCTGAAAACGAAATATTATCTTGTCTTCTGCAACGGTAAATTTTGCTGCACCCTGTATATATATTTCGATGTCAGAACAAAATATGCTGTTTTCATATTCAACACATCAGGATAGATACGAAAGGCACAAATTAGCAGAAAAATTATAAAATGATGAAGTAAGCAAGATATATAATACATGAAGGACTTTAACCCTTACCTTTTCAATGAGATCACATGACGCGCACCTTCTTTCAAAAATTTATTCGAATTACCACTGAGTTATTCACTTTTCTTATATATTTTTTTTATTTCACGTAAAACTGTGGGTTAGCAACCTTCTGACAATATATCATATGTCAATATGTACATATTGAATTGTTACGAATTGTTGTGTATTATAATCTGTTTTGATCTATATCTTCCGAACTATTTAACATATTTTCACGAAATAAAGCTCAAACTGCAGTGCAGGCATATCTTTCATAGACACCCCAAACAGGAATCCCTATGATTGATATCAAGTACCTTATTCTTTACCATTTTTGGTACTACTTTTGTGTTTTTTTTTTCAAAATAACGCATATTTCACTGCACACCCCTTCCCTGAAACACCACTATGTTGCTTGCATATGACACCCGAAGTTAAAATATGTGCATTTTTACGTAACACAAAGAGAAAATACCCTAATTATAGAAAACGTTTATATTTTCCTGAAAACGAAATATTATCTTGTCTTCAGCAACGGTTAATTTTGCTGCACCCTGTATATATATTTCGATGTCAGAACAAAATATGCTGTTTTCACATTCTACACATCAGGATAGACACGAAAGGCACAAATTAGCAGAAAAATTAAAAAAATGATGAAGATAGTAAGATATATTCTACATGAACGACTTTAACCCTTACGTTTTCGATGAGATCACCTGACGCACACCTTCTGTCAAAAATTGATTCGAATTACCACTGAGTTATTCACTTTTCTTATAATTTTCTTATTTCACGTAAAACTATTGGTTGGCAACCTTCTGACAATATATCGTATGTCAATATGTACATATTGAATTGTTACTAATTGTTGCGTATTATAATCTGTTTTGGTCTATATCTTCCGAACTATTTAACATATTTTCACGAAATAAAGCTCAAATTGCAGTGCAGGCACATCTTTCATAGAGATCCCAAACTGGGATCCCTATGGTTGATATCAAGTACCTTATTCTCTACCATTTTTGGTACTACTTTTGTGTTTTTTTCAAAATAACGCATATTTCACTGCACACCCCTTCCTTGACACACCACTATGTTGCTTGCATATGACACCCGAAGTTCAAATATGTGTATTTTTACGTAACACAAACAGAAAATACGCTAATTATAGAAAACGTTTATATTTTCCTGAAAACGAAATATTATCTTGTCTTCAGCAACGGTTAATTTTGCTGCACCCTGTATATATATTTCGATGTCAGAACAAAATATGCTGTTTTCACATTCTACACATCAGGATAGACACGAAAGGCACAAATTAGCAGAAAAATTAAAAAAATGATGAAGATAGTAAGATATATTCTACATGAACGACTTTAACCCTTACGTTTTCGATGAGATCACGTGACGCACACCTTCTGTCAAAAATTGATTCGAATTACCACTGAGTTATTCACTTTTCTTATAATTTTCTTATTTCACGTAAAACTATTGGTTGGCAACCTTCTGACAATATATCGTATGTCAATATGTACATATTGAATTGTTACTAATTGTTGCGTATTATAATCTGTTTTGGTCTATATCTTCCGAACTATTTAACATATTTTCACGAAATAAAGCTCAAATTGCAGTGCAGGCACATCTTTCATAGAGATCCCAAACTGGGATCCCTAAGGTTGATATCAAGTACCTTATTCTCTACCATTTTTGGTACTACTTTTGTGTTTTTTTCAAAATAACGCATATTTCACTGCACACCCCTTCCCTGACACACCACTATGTTGCTTGCATATGACACCCGAAGTTCAAATATGTGTATTTTTACGTAACACAAACAGAAAATACGCTAGTTATAGAAAACGTTTATATTTTCCTGAAAACGAAATATTATCTTGTCTTCTGCAACGGTTAATTTTGCTGCACCCTGTATATATATTTCAATGTCAGAACAAAATATGCTGTTTTCACATTCTACACATCAGGATAGATACGAAAGGCACAAATTAGCAGAAAAATTATAAAATGATGAAGGAGGTAAGATATATCCCACATGAACGACTTTAACCCTCACGTTTTCGATGAGAACACGTGACGCACACCTTCTGTCAAAAATTAATTCCAATTACCACTCAGTTATTCACTTTTCTTATAATTTTCTTATTTCACGTAAAACTGTTGGTTGGCAACCTTCTGACAATATATCATATGTCAATATGTACATATTGAATTGTTACTAATTGTTGCGTATTATAATCTGTTTTGGTCTATATCTTCCGAACTATTTAACATATTTTCACGAAATAAAGCTCAAACTGCAGTGCAAGCACATCTTTCATAGAGATCACAAACCGGGATCCCTATGGTTGATATCAAGTACCTTATTCTTTACCATTTTTGGTACTACTTTTGTGTTTTTTTCAAAATAAAACTGCAAATCCCTTTCCTGACACACCACTATGTTGCTTGCATATGACACCCGAAGTTCAAATATGTGTATTTTTACGTAACACAAAGAGAAAATACGCTAATTATAGAAAACGTTTATATTTTCCTGAAAACGAAATATTATCTTGTCTTCTGCAACGGTTAATTTTGCTCCACCCTGTATATATATCTTGATGTCAGAACAAAATATGCTGTTTTCACGTTCTACACATCAGGATAGACACGAAATTCACAAATTAGCAGAAAAATTATAAAATGATCAAGGTAGTAAGATATATTCTACATGAACGACTTTAACCCTTACCTTTTCGATGAGATCACGTGACGCACACCTTCTGTGAAAAATTGATTCGAATTACCACTGAGTTATTCACTTTTCTTATAATTTTCTTATTTCACGTAAAACTGTTGGTTGGCAACCTTCTGACAATATATCATATGTCAGTATGTACATATTGAATTGTTACGAATTGTTGTGTATTATAATCTGTTTTGGTTTATATCTTCCGAACTATTTAACATATTTTCACGAAATAAAGCTCAAACTGCAGAGCAGGCACATCTTTCATAGAGATCCCAAACCGGCATCCCTAAGGTTGATATCAAGTACCTTATTTTTTACAATTTTTGGTACTACTTTTGTGTTTTTTTCAAAATAACGCATATTTCACTGCAAACCCCTTCCCTGACACACCACTATGTTGCTTGCATATGACACCCGAAGTTCAAATATGTGTATTTTTACGTAACACAAAGAGAAAATACCCTAATTATAGAAAACGTTTATATTTTCCTGAAAACGAAATATTATCTTGTCTTCTGCAACGGTAAATTTTGCTGCACCCTGTATATATATTTCGATGTCAGAACAAAATATGCTGTTTTCATATTCAACACATCAGGATAGATACGAAAGGCACAAATTAGCAGAAAAATTATAAAATGATGAAGTAAGCAAGATATATAATACATGAAGGACTTTAACCCTTACCTTTTCAATGAGATCACATGACGCGCACCTTCTTTCAAAAATTGATTCCAATTACCACTGAGTTATTCACTTTTCTTATATATTTTTTTATTTCACGTAAAACTGTCGGTTAGCTACCTTCTGACAATATATCATATGTCAATATGTACATATTGAATTGTTACGAATTGTTGTGTATTGTAATCTGTTTTGATCTATATCTTCCGAACTATTTAACATATTTTCACGAGATAAAGCTCAAACTGCAGTGCTGGCATATCTTTCATAGAGATCCCAAACCGGGATCCCTATGGTTGATATCAAGTACCTTATTCTCTACCATTTTTGGTACTACTTTTGTGTTTTTTTCAAAATAACGCATATTTCACTGCACACCCCTTCCCTGACACACCACTATGTTGCTTGCATATGACACCCGAAGTTCAAATATGTGTATTTTTACGTAACACAAAGAGAAAATACGCTAATTATACAAAACTTTTATATTTTCCTGAAAACGAAATATTATCTTGTCTTCTGCAACGGTTAATTTTGCTGCACCCTGTATATATATTTCAATGTCAGAACAAAATATGCTGTTTTCACATTCTACAAATCAGGATAGATACGAAAGGCACAAATTAGCAGAAAAATTATAAAATGATGAAGGAGGTAAGATATATCCCACATGAACGACTTTAACCCTTACGTTTTCGATGAGAACACGTGACGCACACCTTCTGTCAAAAATTGATTCCAATTATCACTCAGGTTTTAACTTTTCTTATAATTTTCTTATTTCACGTAAAACTGTTGGTTGGCAACCTTCTGAAAATATATCATATGTCAATACTTACATATTGAATTGTTACGAATTGTTGTGTATTATAATCTGTTTTGGTCTATATCTTCCGAACTATTTAACATATTTTCACGAAATAAAGCTCAAACTACAG